>NC_084975.1:28951108-29551108 GCF_963691925.1 Scomber scombrus | reverse complement strand
AATGTCTAACCCCCTAACATAAAAATAAATCTTCATAGTTAAAATAATAACATTTCATATCTGAGCTATATTCAATATTTTTAAAATGTAATACCACATTTAAATTAAATGATGCCATTTAGGGCTGTTTCCTGTTGTAGGGTAAAATTAGTGAAAAATGTATTAAGTGTATATCTTCTTTTCAAAACAATGCATTTTACTTAATTTAGACATATGAAGAGATATACAGTAGCTGCTTTCTGCTGACAGAAGAGATTCTTTGAAAAATGGGTTTGTAGAATTATTATCAAATGAATATAGCTGATACATAGTGCAGAGTAGGAAACATTTAAGAGCTATCTGAGGAGTCTTTGGGGGATTGTGACGTCTGTAGTCACGCCATGTGTCAAACGAGAATAACCCCCAATGGAGTCTAGACACTGGTGGTGAGGAAGGAGTGAAGATAAGGTCTGTATCTGAAGATCTGGGTGGATGAAATGTGAAAATTGACTTTTGATGATCTCACTAGGAGGGACCGCGGACAGCCAGTTGTGCTGGGGGGGGGGTGTCAGGTCAGTGTCACTGACCTGACACTGAATTGAAACAGAGAAAGGAAGAGTTTTAGAGTTCATTTGGATTCTGTTTCATAGGCTACAGTGGCAGCTATGGGTGAGCTACTCATGCAAAAAAGACAGTGAGACTTGTGCGTGCGTGTGTGTGTGTGTGTGTGTGTGTGTGTGTGTGTGTGTGTGTAATACTACAACAGCACAAACATATGACAGACATAAGGGTTAGAGTTTTCTAACTCCTCTCACCCAAAGGTTTTTCATTTTAGAGTAGCAGTTATTACACCAGTAAACATATCAAACAAAGCACCAAAGCCCTGACCGATCCGGGGCCAGTGCACTGTGTGGGCCTTCAAAAAAAACAACACGCCTACTCCTGCTACCTGAGTGAAGCCTGGACGGTTTAGAAAGTTGCGATGCTGCTACAAACATTTCTATAAGTAACACCAAACTTGTCAGACATCAGGATGTGATGTACTTATCTTAGCTTACCACACAACCAGCACCGCCTTCTGGTTTTGTCCAGGGTTACATAACAAACACAACAGAATTGATGATATAATATTTATCTCTCTTGCAGCTGGTAATGAGCTGCATTATTTCCTATTATTAGGAAATCACTTTATGTAGTTAATCCATTTGTGTGAGGGGTTATTTTGTTTTGGCGTGTGGGTTTGGAAATGACCTGCCTGTGCTGCTTGTCAACATAATAATAATAATAAAGGTTTTGTGAAAAAGCAGTGAGTTATTTCCCCCTGTTACTAGTAAAGGAGCCACAATGTCAAAGACGCAGCAGTTTCACATTTAACAGATAGATTTGACAGCCTTCCTGAAGACCTGAGGGCAAAAGAGAATGTTTTTTTAAAGCAAACTTAAGACCTACTTTTTTTCTCTGGCTTTGAATTGAACTTTATTTATTTTATTTCTCGTTTTTTTATAATTCTATATTTTAGCTCGTTTTACTACTTGGTTTATCCTTTTATTAAATTTTTCTTTTTCTTTGCTGTGTTATATTGTTATTGTTATTTTACTTTGTTTTACTTTTTAATATCCTACCTTATATTTCTGGTTTCTACTCAGTTTATTTTATACAGATCTTTATTATATTTTATTTTATTTTTTTGCTGAATTTTCACATTTTTATTCTACCTCGGGCGTTTCCTCTCTGCTGATTCATGCGAGTTACGATAGTGTTTCTCATTTCCTGTTTTCATTGAGTCCTTTAACCATAACAGTCTTGTGTTGTTTGTGGGTGAATGGGTGGAGGTGTTACTTTTCATTTGCATGAAAATTCCTCTATGAATTAATTTCTCATGTTAAGAAAAGGTTTTCTCATACTACCTTAACTCTGACCTTATTCTTACCTTGAGATGCTTTATGTTACACATCTAAACTTAATTGTGACCCAACTGTGTTTTGTATGATAACAATATAAAAATAACATTTTGAATCACTGTTCTTCAATCTGCACTACATAGAAATATCACTTTTTGAATTGCAGATTGTTCATAATGAGCAACTTCATTTGAATGTGTAGTCTGGGCTGCAGCACACATGGCATATTAACATTACCTACCACTTTTAAAGTACCACTTTTAATTTTTTTTTTTGCATTTCTAATCCTCTAGTAAATAGATGTAAACAGATGAAGAAAATGAACAATAATAAGCAGACAAGCAAAGGAAATGGTCAGACTAAAAGGAGAGACAGCTCAGCCACAAATACAGAACATGTGGTTTAAGTAAGTGTCACAGTGTGGCTCTTAACATTTCATTTCAAATTGGCTTTACCGCTTGTGTGACACTCACAAAATTGCTTTTCACCCCCAAACAGGAGAGAAAAGATCATCATACCTCCAGCAGGAGATTACCAGGGAGTATAGCCCGACACTCTGTATCAGATCCGTATTAGAGAGCGATGAGAGGCCCCCTAACTGACAAAGGTAAGCATCATACCCTCCAGGGAGTAGCTGGTGGAAAAAAAAGATGGAGACGAAGACAGAAAAAAAACAACTCTCAAGGTAGATGATGGAAAAGATCTGTTCCTCTGAAAGAAAACACTGATCTCAATACAATGAGAAAATCCCTGTAGAGATAGAAGAGTAGAATTGTGTGTGACACTGTGCTTGTGTACTCAATGGCAATTATACAAACAGCATCCAGTCATCACAACATGCTGCAACACTACAACATATTTGGATGCACAGATGCTCTAAGGATATGATATGTGAGAAAGGCCTTTAGAAAAGGTGATTGAGGAGCTGATGCCATAAAAATGGATTTCTATTGTAGTTTGTGGCCTTCCGAAAAGGACTGATTGAACAGCAGCAGCAGAAGAAAAGAAAGGCATTTTTAAAACTGAAAAACTACAATATGTTCCCCTGAGAAACTGCAGTCCTCACAAGATAGATACAACAGTTTTCAGGTTTTTCTGAATAAAACATGAGTTACTGGTTGCTGTATCTCCCAAACTTATAGTCTTTGTTGTGCAACATTCCTTCATACCAGGGTTTGTTGCCAGGATAAAACATCAGAAATAAACTTCCATGTGACTCCCAGGACAAAGATACCCAGCTGATTTGTCTAATGCAGTGTTCATACCATGTTATCGGAATTATGAGTTTTCCAACTGGTAAACAGCGCTCATAGCAACTAATCACAACTGGGAAAGCTTTATCTGATTTATCTGACTCAGCGCTTAAGACTACACATAAGTGCCTGAGAACTGTAGTGAACATAGAGGACACACGTCAGGAAAAGTCTGTTGTTCGGTGTAATTAAACCCCAATTTAAAGCATTTGAAACTCTCACATGACCAATTCTGTCAGATGAGTTATCAGATGACACAAATCCTCACACAAATCACAAACACTGGAATCTTTCCAATCCTTCCCCATCCATCCAACCAACGTCATAACCCAGACTGAAGGCTGAAGCTTCAACACGGACCATGAAGGAAAAGGAAACCTGAGGCTGCACTGACCAAATTAAGAAACAACGAAGTTATCCTGCAGAAGATATTCTAGCAAGAAAGAGACACAAACCATAAAATCCCATTAAAAGTGGTGGAGAAAATCCAGAGCACTCGCTTATTGCCCAAAGCTTCTGAAGATGGACCTGTCCACAAATTGAACTGCAGTATAGGCCTACTGTGCGACTGTCTGACATGGACTTGTATCACCAGCGAGCTCTATATAAATGTTTCCCTATTTTCTAAGAACTGTTAAAAAAAACACCTTTTAGACATGTATTGTAATCAAAGAGAGGAATACTCAGTAAGCCTTAGCAACGTAACACTGAGCCAGCTTGAAAAACAACAGCTACATGTAAATGTTGTAAATAATAGAAATGTATTCTGGGGACATTAATTGGACAACAATTGGACAAGTAGTCCCCAATTTGGTCCTAAGTCTGAAATTTCCCCCCAAAAGTAGCTTATGACACACACACACACACACACACACACACACACACACACACACACACACACACACACACACACACACACACACACACACACACACACACACACACACAAGTTGTTGTTGTTCTCCTAGGTCACTTTTGGGGACATTAATTGGACAACAATTGGACAAGTAGTCCCCAATTTGGTCCTAAGTCTGAAATTTCTCCCCAAAAGTAGCTTATGACACAGCACACACACACACACACACAAATACAAAAAGTGTTGCTTTTGTTCTCCTAGGTCACTTTTGGGGACATTACATTGACCTTAATTCATTTCCCCCAATTGAACTAGCCATCCCCAGTTAACTGGGGTAATGTGTCCCCAAAAGTATCCTAGGACAGACCCAACAATACACACACTATGGGAACTTGCTTTTTGCCACAAAAAGGGAGTTGACTCTCTACAATGTGACTTTGTAAACAGATGTCCCCACAGTACACTACCAGGTATACCCACACACACACACTCACACACACACACCCTGCAGTCTGCAGACATATAAAAGCTGTGAGGCAGCGACAGCTAAAGGCTGTGAGTCACAATAACACAGAATACACACACATACACAAACCCCCAAAAGGCACTGAAGCATGTGTCCGTGGAGTGTAATCCCTCTTAATCCATACAAACAGCAAACAGGCAATGGGAGATGATGATGTGTGCGAGTGAGTATGTGTGTGTGTGTGTGTGTGTGTGTGTGTGTGTGTGTGTGTGTGTGTGTGTGTGTGTGTGTGTGCACTTTCTGTGTTGTTGTAAGGATCATCTTAAGGAGAAAAGAGTTGAAGATATTATGTGGTTCTTATATAAGTTCTTGTTTAACTGTATAGCTCAAGAGCAAATAAATGTAATTCAAAGTGCTTTACAGAGTCGGTATGTGATTTTAAAAAAAAAGTAGGAGCATATACGTACACACAGAAGAAAAGGAAAAGTTTATGTAAGAAAATCAAAAGAAATCAGAGCTCAGTATGATACAACATACACGGTCGCCCATAAAGTTGGACTAATTTGTGCTTTCAGACACATTCCTCTCTTTATTTTGTATTTATACACATTAGTAATCACCTTTGACCAGGTGCAATGAGATTGATCAATACAAGTTTGAGAATATATACACTTTATCTATCAAGAATAAATCACATTGTCACAATCATTTCATGGAAAGGGTTAAAAATATTTTATTCCAACTTTATGGGCGACCGTGTATGATACATTTTGGCGATCTGTGACACACTATCCCAGTAACTGAAGAGGAAATGTATTGCTAATGCATTTTTCAGAAAACAGAACTCAATTTTGTACTGAGCTTTCAGTTTTAGAGACAGCTGTGATTTGTACCACAGTGCAGAAAGTCAGAGCCTTTTGAGCATCATTTCATGCCATAAATTAAATGTTAATTAATTCAAATATCCAAAAAAAAAAAGAGAAAAGAATGGGAAACTGACATGAACTTCATAGACTTCATAGACTCACCACTCTCTGTCTATGGGGATAGCCAGTATTATATGCTGAGGGTTAATGTACAATATAACCATTACTTTTAATTGATTCAATTATTCTGATATTACAAAAAAATTACAATGATGAACACATTTTGTTGTAGAAAGTAGAATGCCTTAATGTCAAATTCAATTAAATGACCTCATAATAATCATTCTAGATGGATGATAACTACAGTGGCAGCATAGACCTTGACTTCATTGCGCTGGATGCATTTTTATATGAACAAAGACTCAAGCTGTGAAACCTGAAGTGAGCAATATGCAACAAAGATAACTATGGCATTTGTCAAGAATACATTATTTATTGTCACAGTTGCGTTGTTTTGATGAGAAAAAGAGAAAGAGACTTATGATACACGATGGACTTACTTGTGTAGTATGCACATTTCGACAGGTTAGTGTCTCAAATCATACACGGATGTTGCACACTTACTGGAAATGATGATTAGCTAGTTAGCAAGCTAGCGTTAGCAAGCTAATGTTAGCATTCGTGTTATCGTTCGCAGTACCGAATCATTACAGACTGCTAAATTAACCCAATAAACTTACTGGTGGCTTATATCTGACAACAGTATAGTGGTGCTTAGTGCAAAAAACACATGTATAATGCACATTTGTACATTTGTATAATTCAGTTACAACGTCCTTCCAGTTCGAAAAGTGGTCCCTTCCGCTATGTAGCCAAGATGGTGACCATTGAGGTCGAGAATTGTCCATAGTTCCACACTCAACTTTTTCAACTTTTTGACAGTTTTGAGTGCAACCATCCAGGTACTCATAGTACACTGCATTTTTCCATACTTCTCAGTGTGAACGCACTTGCACTCAAAATATTAAGTGTAAGTACAGAAGTGAGTGTTTTAAAAGTGCATCAATAATTTTGGCTTCATAAGAGTTCTAATTATAATAAGTAATGAATGAAGTTTTCTGAATGCTTATGCTGTTTTCTATCAAAGCAATAGCTCAGTAATTGCTCAGTGATATGAATTTATGCCGGTAAAGCTTCAACTACTGCTGCCGCTTTGCTGGCAGTGGGAAGCATTTGGAACCACTCATGTATCTTTCCCAAGCAACTTATTGAGGCTTCAAATTAAAATTAAGACTGATAAACAGTGAACAAGTAGCTGTAAAAGCTATTATCTGTCATACATTGTGATAAAAGTGGCCTCATTTCCAGTCTGTATGGAACGAGAATTTACTAATTCAGGGCTTGTGTGTGACTTTTTTTTAAATAGCAGTTGCTACTGTAGGAGCATGTGTTCATTTAAATAACTGTCTTTCTTTTTTTATTTGTGGAACACTTCCAACGTCAGCAACTCAACTACATGAACATTTGATCTGTGATTTGCATAGACAATGACTATGTTCAACTGCTCTTTAAAGTCATAAAGTCCACGCTTTTATCATTCCCTGTTTATTATTCAAATACACAAACAGCAAAGATGGAGTGGTGGTGAAACCTACTGTACTCCAGCTATAGATAATTCATTCTACATTGGAATGATACATCTCAATGCTTAAATTCAGGGATTGCGCCCCTAAACGTCTAGATCTTTTGTAAAGGAGTATAAAACATCACCGATTCATCGTCCAGGTCTTGTTTTGACGTCAATAACTCCATTTCACTCCCAGCCAGCATGTATCCTCACAACTCCAGGACGGCTATAAAAAGACATTTTGCATGAAAAATGCAGAAGAGTTTCAACCCTGATGCCCCAGTCACATCATCATAGCCACCACTACCATTAAACCATTTTTTCTCCCTTCCCGATACCGTTTATAGCTCATATCTTTCAGTTGTGTTCCCCACAGCAGTTCAATCTGCTATTGGGCGTAAAAAGCAAAAGCTGACAGAAGAGAAAGATAGTGAAGGTGCTGTGGAGGCCGCTTTGCTTTAACCGAATAAAGGTGACAACTGCCAAAAACACTCCGAGAAACACTTCAAGCCGAAAACGACCTAGGAAAAGCAGCACAAAAGGTCCTTTGTCTCTCCTAGAGGGGTTGGTTTTATATGATTGTACACTTATGACCGTCACATGAACTTCATCACCATCTATTTTTCAGCGAAAACAGGTTTCTCCACTTGATATTATACATCCTTAACAGGGGAAAACAATGTGGCAGCACCATCTCCCATCATCTTCATCCCTCATGTTCTCTCTTTCTTTGTATCTCTTTGTTTCTCCACTCAAGTCCTCCCTCCTTTTTTAAGCAATTAAATATGCAGGGATGTTTCTTCTATCACCTCCTCCCTTTTTTTCTTTTTCTTTTTCTTTTTTTGGCGTTGCTGAACCTTGTCCCCTGCTCTGTGTTGTAAGGCCGTGGCGGCCTGCAATTGAAGTGCTCCAGCTCTGTGCTGCTGGTAGTTATAAATAAAAGACGCATTGTTCCGTTGTAGTCTAGCCCCGTATCAGCCGGCAGCTGATGCTTAAGTGATCTCTGAGGACCCCTGGCTGGTATTTGGTGAAGAACTAAAAGAAGGAGAATGTGTGACTTTACCATTCGAGAGTGCTTCTTTATATTCAACTCAGTGTGTACAGAAAAAATGCCTGAATGTAAGGAATTGGGAGTTTATGTGTGTGTGTGAATTCATGGGTTTGACAGATGTGCATGCGTGCTGTTCTGGACCTGACGTCTGTGTGTTTGTGTGTGTGTGTGCGTGTGTGTGTGTGTGTGTGTGTGTGTGTGGCCGGTGCTGTCTGGGGTTTTGCCGGGATGCTCCATGGAGCGCGATGAGAGGAGAGGTACTCAGGGACAACACAAGCCATTCCAAATAGCACTCAGTCTGAATAATGCAGCAGTATAGAGGAGGGAGGAAGGGGGAGAGGGTGGTGAAGAAGAAGAAGAATTGAAAAAAATGGTGTAAGAGACACCGGGGTGCAAAAGAGTTGCAGAATGAAGGGAGCATAGTGAAAGGCGGAGGACATAAGAGACGAAATAAGAAGAGGAAGAAATGGAGGGAGAAGCATAAGAGAAGAGGAGAACAGGAGTGGAGAGGGGTGTGCAACATGTAAAAGAATGGAGGAGGATGGATGATAACAAGAGGAACGGATGAGGGAGGGATGAACAGTACAGAACAGAGGGGAGGGAGGACAAAGGGAAGCCAGGAGAAAGACATACCCACTGACATATAACATATTTTAGAAGTGGGGATCATTTCCTACTTGGCTGTAGTTATGGTGTTACAAGAAAATGAATTCTTCCTTCAAAGCCCTGCTTTCCCATTGGAGGAGCTGAAATCCCATGTCAGCAGTTTTGACCAACAATAGCAAATATCACCCTATGCACTTTGTACAGTTACTGTAGTGGCAATCCTGTCAGTGCCCTCATGCTAATTGCTTATACTGTGTTGTAACTCAGCCTGGCTCTCGATATAATTGTTCCCATTTAAAAAAAAAATCTGGTTCTGTTGTCAGACCACAAAACTAATATGAAATAGTATTTTAATCGGAGCCCATAAGGACTACATTAATACATTACAACACCAGCAGTCATTTCCAAACTTCTGCACTGCCCTGATAACATCCTTATTTTATCATTCTTGGTGTTGTCGGACAAAATCAACATAAATATAAGTTAATGACAAAAGCTGTGCTGTTGGTCCTGCTGTGTGAATATTTAAAATGATCAATCACAGAGAAAGTTTGTGGAAACAGAGTCTTTCTTTACTGACATGCAGGCTCTCACTGTCGCTGGGCTACATAGTAGCAAAAGCTCTGTTTGCAAGATGTATGATAATTATCGTATTTGTACGTTCGTTTCGCCCTATGTACGATGTGCAATCAATAATACCAAAAGTCTAATAATGTACGATCATTTTATCATTTTGTGACACTTAGCATTAGTAGTTGTAATCAGTTAATTAATTTCCCAACACAATCAGGATAGTAAAATATGGATCCTATGTCTCGGTTTATGTATCTCTTTTCAGGTGACGTCTTCCCCGCCAATAAGCGCTAAACAGGAAGAGCTGAGGTATGCTATGCTTTTGTTTTCAATGTTGGTACATTATTATTTAAGTGAGTCCCAAAAGACTACCCCCTTCCACACATCATATAACTATGTCAGCAATTTTTTTAACATAATGGCTAGATTTGTAGGTGGTGTCAGATCTATTTGTTCTCCTGGATATGACTCACGTTCACGTATGATCATTTTCTTCAAAGTACCATAACTTTAAAACTTTAGTACGATACTTCTTATCTGGCAACGCTGCCTGTACACCAATTAACACATTTAAAAGAGTTAATGTGAACCCAAGATGGTGAACACATAATGACTTGTTCATCATAAAACATAATCAGTTAAAACATATTTCCAAACATAATCATAGAGTAAAAACTGTAACTATAATCAAGAAAGACAAGTGGAAACAAAACATCTCCTGTTTTGAAGCCTTGAGTTTGCATTTTGACCATTGCCATCTTGGATTTTTGGAGCCAGTTTTGACCATATTTGCACAAAGGGGGGGAGCTGACCTTAACACTAGCGGCTAGCTTGGTTAGCACGGTGCATTTACCATCTACGATTAACAGTAGCGAGCTAGGGAAAAACAACAGGCTTAAAACCATTCAAACAAAATGTACTTACTTACTTAAAAACTGAACCTACAACTCCTTAGAGGATCTTTTGATTGAACCAAAAACTGAACAAGACTCTTTCTGGCGACAAAATGTTACAATTAACTTTCATGAACTAAAAAATATACTGAAATAGCAATAGTTACGATTACGCCCTCCGTGAATCTGGAGTTAGCCATACCCTTAATTATGCATAACTGTAAGCTTTCATAAAAATGTAAATAGGTGAGTTATATACAAATTCACCTCCCAACTGAACAAAACTGTTTTTTGTAGCAGACTGCATTTTCACACGGGGGTCTATGGGCATTAAATCACTTTTGGAGCCAGCCTCAAATGGCCATTTGAGGAACTGCAGTTTTGGTGTTTGGTTCATTTTACAGCCGTGCAGGTTGCCGCTTGTTTAAGACACTGCAGCCCTTAATAACCTAAGCTGCTGCTACTCGTGTAGCTATAACACCAAATCTAGAAGGCCCAAACAACCAGCCAAACACAGCACAGATGAATCTAGGTTGTACTTTTTAAATATTTGCCACACTGCTGCTGAACAAATGCTCCAGCTCCAACAAACTAGTTCATTTTGAAATGCTAGAAAAAAAACAATGATTTCTATGTATGAATCATTCAGAGCGAGTACATGAATGGCATAATTTAAGGATAAATAATGGGCTGCTAAAAGTAACAAACATAAACATTGATAATAACAGCTAATGAGGGTGCTCTTTTGAAAGGTTCATTTGATAAAAGCATTAAACAGCAGCAGCTACAACAAAGATATCAGCAACATTAAAAACAAGATAAATGACAGCCTGAAGTGCACAATTTAGAAATTTCAAATTTATGCATGCAAACAAAGGAACAATTAGAAGATTTTCTATTTTGTCACAGCATATCCTAGGAGGAAAGCTTGCTTCATACCTGACTTCGACTCTGATGTGCCAGTCATCAGAGAGAGAGCAACATTTTCTCTGACATCATTGTTGTAAGAATATTTTAGACAGTGATTTCACCACTAACACTCTCAGGTTGATGGCTGGTTAAAAGGGCTGAAATCTAATTTGGAAGATTCACAAAGGGAATATCTGCTACATCAGAGGTGTAACTGGAGAGGAGTGCAGCTCAACCAGCATGAAACAAGACAAGAAGAAGAGAACCTGAGAGACAAGTTCAGAGGAGAGATAATGATATTTATAGCAGCTGTACCTCCGTGTGTGTGTGTGTGTGTCTGCATATACACACATGCACATTGGCTCTAAAGCCCTAAAAATGTGATGCACCACACAGTATAATTTCTAGTATAAGTAATCTGCAAAATTCACTGGATCAGTGTTAATGTCGCATGAACTGGCTGATGTCCTGATTTGAAATCAATGAATCAGTTTAATGTAGCTGCTATTCCCCCCCCCCCCCCCCCCCCCCCCCATCTCTCCCTCCCAAATTTGTTTGATTGAATCAGCACATATAGTCACACTCCAATCACAGCCATCCTCACAACAAGGCGGTCCATTTAAATATGACTCCCCTTTACACTGTTCCTGCTGGCAAAGCTTGTTTCAAGGTATGAAAGCTATAACATTGAGCCTCTACTGCGTTATCTCATTGCTTACCATCTCTGCGCTTGTCATGACGCTTTTTGGGTTGGATGATGGATCTGTTATTGGATGATGTGTATTTGAAGAGAGCAGTACTGTCCGTCGTCAGCTGTATTTTGTGATGATCGTAAATGCTGCATTTAAAAGTGGTTGGCTGAGTTTCATTGCCAATATACGTAGTAAGACCTCTCCTGGGTTGCGTGCTTGCATCCTTCTCAGAAGCAGTTCGTACAGCTATGGTCTTCAGCATGCTTGCTGCTACACATTGATTTATCCATAGTCTGGCTGATGCTTAGCATGGGCGTTATCTAGGCTCGGCGTTGGGTTCCATGGTTTTGAGGGTTTTTGCATTGCTCTCCCTGTTTTAGCTCAGAATGCTGCTGGCTAATCCAGAGAGCATCTTAGAGTGGAGCCTTCAAGCTAAACTGTATTTCCATTTGTTGCAATAAATGGTTTGATCTATGACAAGAGTGTTCCTGACTGAATTATATCTATTTGAAGGTAAGCAATGCCACATTTATAGGATTGACTTGTGTTGATTTATAATGTTAAATGTCTACTTTTAAACAAGGAACTGTACCAGATTGTATTGAATACTACCAAATCAAATCATACCGAATTGAATCACACTCAATCATTCCATTTTGAGATGTATCGTCCCTGAATCGTATCGTACCTTCATGTATCTAGATACATATTGGATCGTTTTATATTGGAGAGATGCACACCCCCAATAAATGGTAATCCATGGTTGGAAATGTGAAAGAACAGCAGCCTCCTCATGGTCATAGTTAATATAGCTGCTAGATGGCATGTGTCACTCAAAGGTAACTAAATGTCGTTTTTGGGGCGGCTGACTTTACAACCTGTTGTGTTGTTTGTCTTTGGAAAACAGTCTCTTCCACAGATAGAACACGCACATACAAATGAATCCAAATATCTCTTTCAAAAGTCTTTCTTTCATTTTATTTATGTTTTTTTTTTTTTTTTTTTATATTTCATTCACAGTTGGAATACATATTCAGTTTATTTGACTCTCTGTAACAATACACTTTAGTCTTTGCAAAAAGCCATTTAAAACAATTCACATTTTCAGCAGATCGTGGCCCACTTTCAAAAGCATCTGAGCACTAAGATCGTGTCTTTGTTGCAACAGGAAAGGGATTTTCTTTTTTTTTGGTGATATATGTTAAATATGATGTGTATATACAATGTATGTAGTGGGCAGCTCTCTTTGTTTTTTTTATGTCCGTTCATAGTGCAGAGTTGCTTTTGAGATGCCAGGCTTTGTTACAGCAGAGATCTATTCACTCATGGAACAAAAATACTTTGTTATCTATCTGCAATCCTGACAAGCATAAATGTCATTTGAACACACATCCGTTCATTTCCAGTGCAAATGATTAAATGGAAAAACAGAATAAATTAAGAACACAACAGCAACTGAATGTGTGTATCCATCACTCTTTTGGAAAAAAAAAAAAAAAATCATGAACACTCATATTATTGTGAGGAACAAGGATAAATGCTATGTCTAAAATGTACTGTATACTCTCAAATATCATACAACTGTGATTTTTTTAGTGCAATTTCACGTGTCTTACACCACAGCTCGCTTTCTCTCCCTCCTCTCCTCGAAACATGCACAGAGAAGGAGGCTCAAAAATGTTACCTGCAGTGAGATAAATGCAGGGGTGGCAGTTTGCATTAGCTTTTTAAACAGAATTCAAGATAAACTTTGGCTAAATCTACAGAATATTAACATACTCTATGTAATATAGTGGCTCTTCAAGCTACTTTAATCATGTCAGTATCAGATTAATCTCCTTTTTGACTTTTAAATGGGAATCGCACGGTCTTGAAAGTTGTAATAGTTGTGTCAATATGAAAAAGCAGTAATAATAGTACTCAGATTTTTAGCTCTTTTCAAAAAGCTAATGAAAATCGCTGCCCTGATTCTCAGCCCTGCAAGCAGCAACACTGCAGGTCTGTGAGCAGAGCTGCCGGTCGGAGCTTCAGCCATTCGGCTCCAATCGCTTTGGTCCGACTCAGTGTCGCAGGCTAGCAGGGCTTTTCCACTCGCAGGGCTAACATTATTCCTCTGCAGTGCATCTCACTATGGTGTGTTCCAGTCCACCACTCACAGTTGCTGTTTCCTACATTCCTATGGTCATCCATGTATTGCAATTATGTGAGTTCTCACAGTTCTGTACAGTATTGCACAATTCAACTCATCTCCAGGAAGCTTTCCCAGAAGTATATTTAGCACTAAGTTCACCTTTAAACTGTTGCCTGCAACCAGTGCTGAGGAGTAATATATTACATTGAATGGCATCATCAGTTACAGTTATCAAGCATTATTTTTTTTAGTAATCCAGAGAATAAATCTGCATTTCTTTTAGCAGTTTTATAACAGATTCAATGCTCATGTAACCACCTCACCATACATTTAATGAAACACAGTCAACCGTAATGAAATTATTTTCAAAGACTGGCTGGTTGAGGTTTTTTTTTTTCCTTTTTTCTTTCTTTCTTTTTCTTTTTTTTTCTCTTTTTTTTTTAAACAAAGTATGAAAGGCAGTACTCCACTCTGTTGACTGTTTATGAGGGTTTCTCATTATCAGATTGATTAAACCCTGCCATTGAGGCCAGTGTGTGTCTCTTTTTTTTCTTGACATGCAGGTGTAGAATGCTGGTCATTTACAAACAGAAAATGAATGACCTTTGTCATAACTGTATATAACTAGTGATACAGATTGTGCAAAAATGCAGTGGTGTTCTTGGTTTTGTCAAATGAGAAGCGTATCATTTCATATTGCCTTAAAACTTCACATTTAAATGGACAGAAGTAACTCTGAAGAGAAGTCTCTGGCTACATGTCAGGCCTGTGCAAAATACATTAGATGGGTGTTTAAATGTGTTAAAACCTCCTATCATGTTGTACTTTAAAAACTAAAAAAAATAAAGGTTTCTTAATGGATTTTAGAGTGGCTTGAATCCATAGTTTTGCTAGAAGAACCTTTCATATTACTGAACTCACCTCTCATCTATCTTAACACATTTAAAATGATTTGAAATGCATGAAGTATATGAGGAGCCCTTCAATTTTCTACACCCTTACACAGACGGAAAGAAAATAAAAATAAAAATAAAATCACATAACTTGTAATATATGCTACAATGCCCCTCCAAGATGGTTTTCCACAGCGACTATTGTGCCAAAGTTTGCTCTTGGGTACAAGTACAGTATTTCTGTGATAAGGATAAAATAATAAAAATATTCACTTGTATACATCCGTAATAGATTCTTTATAGGAAGAAAAAGTCACTTCCACAAGCAGGAACTCCCTCTCACACAAAGACTAAAGTGCTGGAGCCAAGAATGCACTGTCTGCATCCAGCTGGCTTAAATACTGGAGTCTTGATATAAGAACTTTGATCAGTTCGTTTAAAAAAAAAAAAAAAAATCTATACAGGCTTTTTTCATTGCTGCATTTTGTAGGTATGTGGATGTAAAAGAATGAAAGTGAAGCCACGTGTGTGAAACAGCCTGGCAGGGCCGTGGGATCAAACTCATGCAGGGTGGAATGAGGGACCAGCAGCTTCTGTGGCCTGAGGAGAGAAGTACAAAGGGATGGTGGTGTCAGTGTGTGGGCATGAAAAGAGTCTCCATATGTACAAATATACTATGGCAAGCAACAGTAAGCAGAATAATATGTAACTCTTGAAGAAAATACAGTAAGATCATTGTGTTTTTTAATCAGTAATGGTGACCTTTTTTCATGAAGGAGGCTTTAAGTTATAGTTTGAATTAAGTTAAGTTAGACCAGATTTATTTCAAGTTTTTCTAAATATAATACTTACATGCATTACATGTAAATTTACAATAATATAAAATCTGTAATCATCCATCCTTCAACACTAGCCATGCAGCATCTTCAACATAAAAATAATTCACAGCCCTTTCAACCGAAGCTAATGTGAAAAAAACAAAACCATCAATGAATTGATGTTATTAAAAAGTACTGTCTGTGCAGCCAGTCATTCACATATATTGATTCCACTGTACCATAAAGCTCTATCTTTGTTCAAAAGCTATTACAGAACACATCAGTGAACCACAATGTTGCATTGGCTGACATGGTTTTTCATTATAATGAACACATACCATGTCCTGCTGCAAATACTCATTAGTGTATTAATCCATGACTGAAGATATTCCTCGTCTAATGAAATATTGACACCTGTTTGATGAATGTTTGTTAAAATAGCAGTGTTTTAGGTCATAATTATTCGATTTTGTGGAGAAAAACAGGACTGTGGAAAAGTATTTAAAGATCGGCTAACACATAATTGTTTTTTTTATTGTTTTTATGTGACATGTTGACATTATCACTCTCAACCTTTAATGACTGTCCAAGTAGTATGTCCTCCATCTGTTGAAATAGTGACCACTTCACTAACAGAAGTCTCAGGATTGTTACCTTACACTTCAGAAAGGACAGTCCACAGTTCAGATCCATCACTGTTCCTCGCATCCAGCAGCTGGGAAAGCCTCCGCTTCCTGGTTCTGGAACATGTACTGCGGGAGAAACACACACACACACACACACACACACACACACACACACACACACACACACACACACACACACACACACACACACACACACACACACACACACACACACACACACACACACACACACATACACATTTAGTACCTTAACCCCAAACCTTTCATTTTATAATTTAAAAAATGAATGCTTGTGCCTATAGCGGTGGTTCCCAACCTTTTTCCATAAGGGAACCCTATTTTAACCATCAAGCACACTGACGACTCTACCCCCCTGTAGGCAAGTCATTTCTTAATGACGTCATCGTTTGTGGGGTAGAAAATCAGCCACAGGGAGGAGAGACTGCATCATATTCAGTAAAAGCACCAATGCATTATAATCCCTCCAACCCCCATGTCAGGTTTTCCTCATGGCCAAAAACAGATTTAAGTTGTGCTGAGGCTCCTATGGTTACAGACAGTATGACTTTGGGTAAATATGATAAATTAGCAGAATATGAGGCAAATAAGCCACACGCAGACTGTGACTGGAAGTGGAAAATTCTGCATCACTCTCTAATTACTGGGAGTAGTATTGACTGCCAGCTGCACAAACAAAACCAGTGAGTAAGGAGAAATGAGCTCTCTTTTAGATAAGACCACACTCAACATTGAGAATCGTGAGTTTTATGCAGAAAATTAAAGGAGCAGTGTGTAAAATTTAGGGGGAAATTGAATATAATATTCATATTCATAAGTATGTTTTCATTAGTTAAATCATCTGAATGTAAGAATCTTTATGTTTTTTTAAGCTTAGAATGAACCTTTTATATATACATAGGGAGTGAGTCCTTGTTATGGTAGCCCAGAACAGACAAACCAAACACTGGCTCTAGAGTGGGTTTTTCACGAGTTTCACAGCTACCGTAGGTTCTCCTATATTCTTGGAAGGGAGGGTAGAGGGCATGGGTTATCAGTTGATTGCATTCTGCAACATCACCACTAGATGCCACTAAATCATACACACCAGTCCTTTAAAGCTCTGAATGATGGATGATAATTGTACATTTTGTAGGTATACGCAACAGTTGGTGGTGTACTGGGATGAATTATATTAACTGGTGTTCCTAATATTTTGCCCCCCTCATGTATGCTAATAAGGTGGACAAAATATTAGGAACACCATTCAATATAATGGGTTAGGGTTAGGTCTACTACACCACCATCTCCCACTATGACCTCAGTAATAAAAATAAAGTAGAATTATCACCTTCCCGACAATGTTAACAAAAACTGAAAATGTATAAACTTCATTAATATAGAATTTATAGCAGAGCTGTTGTATTGGATTGAATTGGATTTGACAGGGGTACCTAATGAAGAGGCCACTGAGTGTATATAAATTGATTGATTGAATTGATTTTGCAGTGCTGCAAAAAACCTGATGTATCATTGCAAAAACTTTGGCTATTCTTGAAGTTCCCCTCCACTCAGAAATGTGTTTTGCTTATTGTTACTTCACTTTCAATGATTGAGCTTCTCTGTGCAAAATGATCAGAGGTTCTCTGTGCTTCATTTAAATCTGAGTATAAAGATCCCATCCATACTAGATTGTTTTTCAACAGAAAGTATAATTATTGTGTTAAAATGTATTCCTTCTCCCTTATTAAAAGTTCAAGTGGTTTCCAAACTAGTTGTGATGTCACATATCATAATCGTAAGTCCACCCTTTAAAATCTGATTTCCAATGAGCAAAAAGAAACTTCCCACTACCAGGAGAGCAAGATGAAAACAGCTTTCTACTGTCAAACTCTGCACATCCATCATTCTGTACAGCGTGTCTCAAACATCCAACTGCAGTAACAAGAAGAAAAACACAGTTTTAAGAGGAGAACAACTTGTGTACAACAATGGGCATGATTTGTGACATAGTCTGCAGTCAACTGAGGTCCAGTGTGATGTGGAAACATAAAACCAACAGTGCACATACACTGAGAAACCTTTTTTTAATCACTTTACTGAGCGTAACTGGAAAATTGATGTTTATTGCCCCTTACTATTGACTTATTGACATTTGTTACTACTAATTTAATGGCTAATTAGAAAGTGAAAAACTCATTAGCTTGTTAATGATGGGACTATTAATGGTTAGCCGGAAAGAGATTTTTCACAATCTGGAAGTGTAAAGGCTCCTATTAAATGCTCTGATTGATTTATAAAGCACTAATGAATGTTGCTTAAAACTTAATAAGGGGTGCTGTATGAGAAAGTGGAACCAAAACATTTTTTGGGAGCTTACCTTGCACTGCTCATATCCTTAAAGGAATAGTTCAACATTTTGGGAACTATGCTTATTTGCTTGCATGCAGAGAATTAGATGAGACGACTTTAATGTCTGCTGCTTTTTAAAAAAAAAAAAATTTTAAGTTTGTTTTATTAGGACTTCATTTCAAAATACAATTATTTTCAATACAGGTATAATCGTGTCCAGTTTAGGACTAATGTCTGCTTCTTAAGTATGAAGTAAGAGCTGAGACAGGAAAAAGGGGGAAACAGCCAGCCTAGCTATGTACAAACTTTTAATGAACCTATGGACACTTATTTGCTTCCTCTTAGACTTCCCCAACCACTGGCAACACACTTCCCTATTGAGCATCTACTCATCATGCGGTCAGATAAACGAAGCAAGATAAACTAATCTTAAGAAATACTCCATGTCTCAGTCCATTTCACTACCTCACCATTTGACTCATAGTATTTTTAAGTGCATCAATGACAAAAAATATTCTCCAATCAGCAAATATCTCAAAGGAGCAACAGGAACTGAAATATGAGCGCATGGTGGGGAGGATTCACCGTCTGAAGCCACAGGTGTCGCAGCCCATTTCCACGACTCAGGAGCCGTTACACAGGAAGAGAAAATATCGTCAGGAAACGGCTGAAGATAAGAGTGCAGCTGCCACGTTTCATAACGCAGTGCTTTATGTCGCAACTGCATAATCAAAGATTCGAACATTACAAAACAGGAAGAAGTATTTAAGGAACTAACTGCTGCTTTGGGGGACATCTCACATGGCTCATATGGCACATGTATACCATGAATTGAAACCAGTTTGCAAATTAGCTAACCTCTCTCTGCAATTTTAAAATGCTGATGCAAAGCTTTTTTTTTGTTTTTTTGGAGAGGATCCGTACAGTATGTTCTCCGGCACTTCCTGTGAAAGTTCCTGCTGATGTGAGAGCTTTTCAAAAGATGAATTACATGAAAAGTTATCTAAGGTCATGTCATACAGACTAACCAGCTTATTTGTTCAATTCAAGGTGGTCAGAACATTGATCTACAGTTAGATTATTGATTACTTTAGTAGCAAGCAAAGGGCTCTCTGACAATGGTGGTAAAAAACATTACGTTTTGCAAGATAAGACTCAAACTGGACAATCTGATATTCATCCGTAACTGCTCAGGAGACAGCATTTATAGTAGCTCCTCAAAAAGCAATCACACATTCCTCAGACATTACTTGGTAACATTAATGATGTAGTTCTGTTTATTTCGCAGCTGTTGAAATGTGAATCATGTAATAGTGCTATTAGCTGAATCTGACAATCCTTGACACTTGTGATCTGTCACTCAAACTGGACCGGCAGCAAAATATGCACAGCCCCATGTGTTTGTTTTAACAAAGCGCTATTTTAGGTCTGAACAAGACCTCAAAGTGAAGGCCTGGCAGCCACATTGATGTCCACTCTTATTCATTTAACACCGGACCCGATAGAATGACTTCTCAAGGGATTGTGGGGGCAGCAGCTGACACGTAATTGGCGTGACTGTGCAAGAGAAAAAGGCTGGGTCCAAAGTTTCTATTTTCATTTTAACAGCAGATCAATAAGCTTCATGTAAGGTGAAAATCGCTGACGTTATTGTCACCGTTTGGGGTTTTTAAAATTAAATTTTAACTCACCGTTTTGATTGACCACACAAAATTGCTCTGTTTTCATTTACTTTCACCTTTTCTCGTCAACATTGTTTCCAGCAGGTGGCAGTTTTCAGTGAAAAACTCCAGCTCAGAGTTAGGATGTAGCTTGTGAACATAGTTGAGCATTTAGCACTTTAAGAGTGAGATATTTTTCTCAGCAGTTGGTGGAGACCCAAAGCAGAGCTAAAAGGAGAGCGAATATAGGACTCATATTCATCATGTGTCCAGAAACAAACACTCCAAATGAATGCTAATGTTGCAATAAGCAACTGACAAGTTTGCCATATCAACTTTAAGTGGCGATGTCAACTGTTACCGCAGGTTAAAAGAAAACAACTTAATGCAAATATATATATATACTCATAGGTCTCTTCATTAGGTACACCTGTGCCATCTAATTCCAACCAATACAACAGCTCTGCTATAAATTCTACATTTATGAACTTCATAAAAGTAGAATTTATAGCAGAGCTGTTGTATGCATTAGATTGTACAGGTGTACCTTATAAAGAGGCCGGTGCCTGTATGTAAAATAAGACCCTCTCCCAACAGTTGGAGTTTTCCTCCTTTGCTACTGAATGTAAGCATTCAACAAATAGTTTCTACCAATAAGAGTGCTGTTGAATTTATGGAGAGAACAGTCACTCTTCTCTGTGGTTTGTCATGAAAATTGAATTTATTATTTATGATTATGGCAAATTTTCCTGCAGTTTCAACGAATGCCTAATGCTTTTGTTTTCTGGTAAGAACTACCCCCATCTAGTCTTTAAAAGCTTGAAATAACCCGAGGGGTTAACAGCAATTGGTATACAACCCTTTCCATGTTCAGACTGAATGTTAAGTGAATTTTAGATATGGAACGATTACATACAAAGTCAATGCAAAGAAACAAGAAAGAAGAAAGTTGCCTGGAGCAGTGCACATTGATTCAAAGATGCGTTCAAGTTGAAAATGTATAAAAAATGAATGGCTGCATGAGTCTGCTTCATGAACATACGCAGGGAAATAACAGAAAGAAGCAGAGTTCTGAGTTCAGTCAGAGGCTGGACTGAACACAAACACACACACAGAAACACTCTTACAGAGCATCTTCCCTTAAGCTTTGTTCACATGTTATCTATACAAAGTTATCACACTTACTGATTTGAGGTTGGACTCCATTTCTGTGAAGTTCCACTCAGTCAGAGGCAGGCTTAAACTGAAGGGCTGCAGAAAGAGAGAGAGAGAAAGAACAGAAATGTATTCATTTAGATGAGTGTTTATTCAACGGCCACTGTGTGAAATTTCAAATGTGACACATATCTGAATCTAGAAAAACACACACTGACAGACGACTTGGTGAAGTGCACATATACGTGTGTGTGATGGTGCGTCTGTGTCGGCCTACTGACATCCATAACGGCGCTGGTCCCAGCTTCCACAGTGCTCTGTTGGTGGCTCCTGAGCAACAGCTGCTGCAGCTCCTCCAGGCTCATATCCACGTTCTCCACTGCATCTGAAACCTCCACTCTGCACACGCACACACACACACACACACACACACACACACACACACACGTAGTAGTGAGATACACAGGATTGCTTGCCTATACAGTTCCTTCTGTATGCGTTTGTATCCACTTTTGATCTCCTGTCATCTGTATGTGAGCGCTTACCTGTCCAGGGCAGGTCTCTTACTCCTCCTCTCTATCATAGAGGCCGTCGAGCCCCTCCCCTCCAGAACAGACTGGACCATTGCGACGGGGAGGACAGGAGGTTCTGAGGAGCACACCTCACAGGAGGAGGTCAATGCTACAGCCTCTCCTCCTCCTACACTTCCTCCTTTCCCTCCTCCTCTCACTCCTGGACTCACGGGCTCTTCTTTGATAAGCATCAGGCACTTCTCCCTGTTAGCAGAGTCAAAAGCAGAGCTAACTGTATCAGCTTTCTTCAAATTGTCACATCACACACATCTATATAAAACCTGTGATCGATTTGATGAATCAGCACATACTGTATCATCATACTCATAGTACTCATTAATAAACCTTCTAGAAAAAGTTGATGCTGGAGGTTTATAATGGGAGACATGAAAGAAATCTATTTAAATGTGGATTTTTTTCTATTGTAGCTGTTGTAGCAAAATTAATAATATCAAAGGTATTATCATTGCTCACCTGGTGTCATCAGGCTGCATCTGGAGAGCCATGCTGGCCTGAGACATGTCAGTTACATCTGATATGATTGGTCCTCCTGTCAGCCCACTGGTGGAGCAAGAAGCGGTGTCACTGGATGGCTGTGGAAGAAGAGGAGACTGTGATTCATGTCTGTTCAAGGCTGTAAAAACTCCTGTGCTGCCCTAAATGTTTTAAATAACAGATTTACAGGCCTAAATGTGTTAAATACATCATTTGGTTGAAGTTGAGTAGAAATTGAAAAATCAGAATCGGATATTTTTTACTTCTGTTTCACCATATGAAACAGTTATATCGTAGAGTTATATAATTTCCATTAAAACAGCATAACATTTGCAAGTAACTAGAAAATGGAGTTAAAAATCATGTCAAATCGCTGTAACTGCTCTCTGGCTGTATGCTGAAGGCTTACTTCAATCTGCTTGTGCAGTGCTGCTCAGACTGTAATAAATGTTCTATCTTGGTTATATTTGGGTTGTAAATCCCCCCCCCCCCGCCATCACAGTTACTGCACTCTCACAGAGGAACAGACGACTACACCAAGGATCATTTCTCCTGTTCATACTGGCTATTAAAAGATCTCCTTCAAATATGCTTTCAGTGTAAGTGAAAGAATCCACAGTGCGTCCACACTTTCCAGTCATTTTGTGCAAAAACGCATTTAAAAGTAGCTTTGAAGCTTCTGCAGTCTGAGTTAGTCATATCAAGAGGATATCTGACATATTTACAATCTTTTTAGCATCAAATTCCTTCTTAGTGTTTCCCTGTTGAGCTGTGGTGGAAGTATAGTAACAAAAAAAGGGACTTTGGCACTAAAAACACTGTAACGATGAAACATATCTACTTAATTTGACTCATTTAGATGACTGAAGCTTCATATTAGCTTCAGATAAAGTTTTAAATACATTTTTGCACAGAAGGAGGACTGTGGATTTTATCCCCCATCACTTACATTGTAAGTGCATTATGAAAGGATCTTTTTAACGGTCAGTATGAACAGGAGGAATGATTACAGCAAGAAAAACACTGACTGAAAAATGGTGAATCTGTTCATTAAAAGAATAAAATGAAGACATTACAGCCTTTCTATGTGTATGCATTGTTTCTGTAGTTGCTGCTTTGTAAGGCAGTATGTTTCCCTTGTGTGACTAGTGTTACAAACTAGGACACAAAAATAGTCAATTCATTTCAATCCAAGTCTTTGTTTCTCACACACCAGCGCCCTCCAAATCTGTCCCTGCGCACTGCTTCCCTCTAGTGTTGTTAAAACACAACGACTACCCTGATGGCAGCAGGCTGTTAAAGGAGATTTATGTACAGATAATACATTAACTATGATGTAGTGGATACGCCACGTTTCAAGTACACTTTTAAATTTTGATTTGAATAAATGTCTTGAGCCGCTGAAGAAAGCGATCGCTTCCGTATCAGGAATGCTGTGGGCGCTAAATCAAGTGGCTTTAAAAGATAAATTTTGAAATCCAAACATGGCAAAGCACTCAGAAAGGCCAGGCAGGAACTACAAAGTTGATGTTTACTGCAAGTGGCTGCCAGCACCATTTGTGCTGAATGTGGAAGGTCAGCAGCACAGTAGAGTACTAATTATAGTTCCCAGCGAAATGACAGAGTGTCATTAAAAAGAGGCTGCAGAACACCGATAAATCTACAAGAGCTTCATTTTTGGAAAAGAGACACATTTACATGTTGTTAATTTGTAAAAAGACCTAAATTAAGATCATCATCGTGTAGTATCCATAGGGGCTTCAGTGGTTATGAAGCAACTACGATATATTTTATCACCATAGTAAACACATTAGGTGTGTAATTTGCATATTTTCTCACCGACTGGATGTAGAAGGGCTCGTGCATGGCCTCCATTGGGTTATTATGACTGAATTTGGAGGCAGGAGGGCTGGGAGAACCATCGTCGAGCATCAGGGGCCTGGAGGGATCATTCATTTTCAGTTAGTCATCCTGAGTCATAGCGGCTATGCAAAGTCAATCAAGTACTGACTTTTAGCATTTGTCCTGTTTTTTTTTGAAGGTGCTGAATGGTCATTTGAATGAATTATTAAAAGTTGAATTATTAAACAAGATGTAAGGACGTGACAACAAATGAGGAGAAAGAAAGGGGTTCTAGTTAATCTGAAATGTTGTGATGTCAGCTTAAATACTGTAAAACTGAAAAAAACAAACACAGTATCTAACTATCGATAGATATCATGTCTGTGATATTCAAAATAACTGATGTGTAAGTTTAATAATATGGTAACTATCAGTAGGAATATATAGTATAATATAAATATAATCGCACCTTCACCAGGTAACACAACACTGACCCTGAAATACATGTTTCTTTAGTACTTTTGTGTTCCAGCGTGCCTTTCCTTTCTCATATCGGCCTTGTTCACACTCAGCAGCAAAGCTGAACCAGCATTTTACACACACAGGCTGTAGCAGGGTCATGCACTCTGCTCTGCCTTCACTGTGTGTGAATGTGTGTGTGTGTGTGTGTGTGTGTGCGTGTGTTTGTGTGTGTGTCCGACTGACTGATTCAGCACTTGTCTCCATTCACTGCGCTTGTTGAGTTAGATTGTTCAGTTTGTCAGCTGAGCCAGCCCTTCCCTCTGCCCCACTGTGGCCCTATTTGTCTCACTTTTGTTGATTGCTCCCCTGTGTGTGTGTGTGTGCGTGTATGTGTGTGTGTGTGTGCGTACGTGCATATACTCACAGCTTTCTCTTTAGGCCCACAGTGCTGGGTGTGTTGGACTGCATCTGGCTGAACAGAAACTGAATCAGCTGGCAAAGAGAGAAAAAGCACAGCATGAATCAGCATCCTCTTCACATACACACTCGCACAGAAAACACACACACATACTGTCCCATTATTTCCTTCTTGGAACATAAAAAGGAAAGTTAGGAAAGTAAATCGCATGACCCATAAACCGCCCCTCCATCCCTCCCCTGTGTCATCTTATAAAATGATGATAGGTTGACCATTTGTGAGTGATACAAGGAAGGAAGTCACAATGAACTCCAATAAAATCTCGGGATAAAATCCAATGACTGATATCTGACAGTGAAATGATGCTAAATTTCACACAGTGGCAGAGTTAGTCGAGTTGTAACTGAAGCAGTGTGTCAAGGTAACATAAGAGTGCTCCTCATCTCTGCTTGAGGCTGAACTGTGGCCTTACAGTTGTATTGTGGTTAGAGATGTGCCGGTACATTGTTTTAACTGTGTGATATTAGATGTCTATGTTAAACATGGTTCAAAGTTCCAAAGCTTGGAATTGTATTTGATCATGTCAAAAGTCTACATTTCAACCTGCTTTCAATGCGTAGTTTGTGGTGTTTTTTTTTATACCGTCCCTTCAGCTCATCAAGCACGTCCATTAAAAGCCATCTGTTCCGTAGCCTTGGTAGCTTAGGTGTTGTTAAGGTTTTTCCGTGCGTTGTTGTCATTTTCCGCTTTCATATTTTGGATCAGATTTTAGCTCGAGCTTGTTTGGATGTATTTGAGAAGTTAACATTTTGAGTAAAGAACAAGAAAAACCTAATGAAATCATTCTGCTATAGTTGTTTCATAGTTTGTTGATGCAGCTGGTGGATGTCTGCTAAGGGTCATCTTCCAAGATCTGGTCAATCAGGACAAAGTGTGGAGGGGGGGTCTTGTAGAAGCAGGTGCTAAAACGGCCTGTTTCAGACAGTGGCTGAACCATCGACTGTATATAGGAAGGATTTAGCGAGGTGTGATGTCACCCATTGGTTTGCATTGGAGCCAGTTTATCATTGTTTCCTTTTGGAGTCAGGACCTTCCTAAGAAGGAGTGCTACGTACTTGCATGTATGACACTGCCTATAGGGCACCAAGTACCAGAGGGGGCAATAAATATATTCAGTGGTCCTGCACTACCCCGCTACCTTGAAAACACGGAGAGGTGCACACTTGAGCTAACATTAGCCATTAGGGACTTTAGCTAAATTATGCTAATACAGCAGGTATCGTTATCAACTAACATTAAACTCACCAAAATATTGCGACAATAGCTCAACTCAGTGCAAGAAAGACAGAGAAATTGGTACTATATGAATCATTTGGAGCCAGGGATTTTTTGGAGCCTGCATCTAGCAGACGTTGGTGGTATTGCACTTTAAGGAACCTATGCAATGTGTCTTCAGTCTCAAGTCATGGTAGTTATTTAGGAGTTTTTTGAATTGTAAATCATGCAAAGATATTCCACTAGAGCCCCAGATTAAAATATAGACCCGGAGATGTGCCTAATATGTCTCCTTTGATGATCTGAATTGATGTTTAGCTAGTTTATGAGCACTGAATCGATGCATGCAGTGAGAGAGAGATGAAGCTGCATTTTACGTGACTGACCCTTCATCATAGGTCAGGTGAGTGGATGTGGTGTTTGTTAGCAGTGATGTGGAGAAGCTGTGCTGACGGGCTATAATGTAGATAATGGAAACTTGAAGCCTCCAGTGCATTACCGTGACTTTACTGAGACGTAGGAAAGCAGACATCTTGTGTCCGATAATTAAACTTTAATTAAAATTAAAATTATTATTGATTTATATATGTATGTATAGATTCTGGACTTTATAATGAGGGGAAAAAGAATAGATGTTATGTAAAGGATTTTAATGAGATAATTTCACTTTGCTTGTGGAAAAAGGTATCAGGCACAATTATTATTAAAAGTAGAGCATTTTATATTCATGTTAAGAAATGTCAGGAGGGGATCTTTAAAGTAAGACATTAGTTAGAAAGTAAGTCATTAATAAAGTGAAACCAAGTGTCTCACAGTGTTTTAGGGGTGCAATGCTAAATCAGTGGACTCTTTTAAAGATAGATATACTGGAGGACCAGATATACAGATATGCACCCAGCGCACGCTGAAGAAAACCTGCACAAATCTGCACCCTGACTGTAGGAGTTCCTCCAGATGTGAGGCTCTAACTACAGTGTAAAAGGCGTAGAAAGAACAGCAAGATCAGATATGTCTTATTGTTCAGGGCACACACACACACACACACACACACACACACACACACACACACACACACACACACACACACACACACACACACACACACACACACACACACACACACACACCAGATAGACTGACCTTGTTCATGACTTTCTGTTGCTGTGTGTGGTTCTGTCTCAGTGACACCACCTCTCTCCACAGCACCTCATTTTGCCTGCAAAGAAAGACAGAACATGTAGACAGTTGTTAATTATAGCAGAAAATTGGATTTGTTGTAAAAGTTAATTTCATTTTGGTAAAAAAAATAAAATAAATCTGGAGCGTGTTAATCTGAACACATTTGGTTTTACATCCTTTTACCGCTCATGCTAAATGAGCTCATGCAAAAACACCCTTAACTTCTCATAGTCTCTGTTGTCCCTGAATTCCTACTCATATTAACCCAACATGAAGGAATTTGTGGCTTTAATAAGATTTGAATTCTTCCTTCTTTCCTGTAATATGTTTGAACTGAGTTAACAGAAATCACTGCACAACATTTAATGAGGATTCAAGTAAGTCAGCCGATAAGAATTAAAACAACAGTCAAACTAGATCCCCCTATTTTTTTTTCTAAAACCTACTGTGCACAAACACATAAAAACGCACACAAATAGTGTGTTCACAATTCAGCCTCTAACCTGACACCAAAGAGTGTATCCATCACACCAACCGCTACCCTGCACCACAGAAAGTATTTCATTAAAGGCTTCAAGGATCAAAGAGATCACTGCATGTCAGTTGCTATGTTACGTTTTGACTCCAATATGACATAGTGCTTTATGTTCATTGCACACACACACACACACACACACACACACACACACACAAGGACATTTCACCCCTCCTAGCCTGACACTCAATCGTCCCTCTCCACTGCTCTTTGATATATAAACCTCATCCACTTGTCCTCCCAAACAGAAGATGACAGTGTTGCTATGGATGGATTCATCACAAGAGAGTGTGAGCTTTTACTCTTGCTGTCCAGAGTTGGTTATAACAGCCAGTTTGCAGCAGCAGCCCTTTATTGTATCTGTCAGACAGAGGCCAGAACTGTTTGAGGAGACGACCGTGTGTTTATATAGTGTCTACTGTGCTCAGGACACCCTCTGTCAACTGTCCTTCTATCTCAAGACAGTCCATCCTAAGGTAGTGCACATGCAATCTTTTCTGATTTCACTTTATTTCCATTGCAAAGCTTGAGAGAAGCGCCCAACACTTATTTTCTAGGATGTGCATGTACAGCCAGAGCCTCTCAGTGTAATGCAAAGTGACTGGACTTTCAGGAGGAAGTGAGGAGAAAACAACTTATGTCATGAACTGAAAAATCAACCCAGAGCTCTCTGTGTTTGTGCACAGCTCTTCCAGCAGCTAAATGCATTCTATTGCCTGCCTATGTACATAGATAATTGTTATTATACATGTCTGTAGCTGTGAGTACTGACATGGAATATGGTGAATGGGTAAAGCTTTACTTTAGCATATATAAGAAGAATATTAACTGCTTATTAATGGTTAATAAGTGGTCAAGTTATTTTACCATATGGTAAAAGAAAAATGAATTGTTGACACCCACTAAAGAGAGTACTAACATTTTTGAATAAGGCCCTTGATTTTTTTATGTGTTAAAATAATTTATTTATTTTTTGTAAATTTTTAAATCAATTAAAATTTGACCACAATGTGCTGTGGTAACTTGAATCAGTATTGTGAATATTGTTGCTGATTTGCCTTGGCTAATTGCCTATATAACCTATACTATACTATATTATACTATAGTGTGTTGTAAACAACTTATTAAATGTTTATACTACTACAATGTTTATAGAAATGTTAAATAGCAGGACTTCAAGTATAGTGTATCCTGTCTATAGCACAACCAATGCTGGATATGAGTATTCAAGGCCCGCCACACACTGTTGCATTGCTGGACCCTTTGTGAGACTTATCCAGCATGCTCAGTGGAGGGGTAGTGACATTGTGCTCGCCACCTTCTGCTCTTTCTGAAGAGGCAGGTGAAGAAATGTTTTAATTCAAGACGATAACATAAGACGATTTACAGTAAATCAGGCTTGTTTACTGTCATGCTGGCTGCCCCTCCTCCTTCTGCTTGGCAGGTTGGACGGGTGGAGAGTGGTAGCTTGCTCTGAGTCTTTATGACAAGGGTGGAGTTAAGCTTAAAGACACCAGTAAGATGGTGACAACCTCTGTTATAAGGAAAAGCAATTTAAAAAAACCTCCGTTGACTTTGAGCATCTCAATGTGTGAATTTAGATTTGGGCTTCATATCCATTTTTTAACTAAGATCTCACATAAAAAAAGACAAAAGTTTGCAGTGGAATATTTTTTTAAGAGCATTGTCCACACGCAAGGCCATACAGGAGCACGTGTCCACATCTGGTCATCCTTTTCTAAGAATGTCTTTAGTCAATATTGGCGTGTGCATGTGTGTGAGCGCGTGCGTGTGTGTGTTAGTCAGGTGAGCAGGTGAACATTCTCTCCTCTCATTAGCAAACAATACGGAGCACAAAGCAGCTCCGGCACACAATGGAGACACAGCAGCTATTTTCAGCAACAATAGCCTCTAGAGAAAAACTCAGTGGGTGATTTGTTCCAACTTAGCAAGAGGAATAACAGACACACAATTTACTATCTTTGATTTTTTTTTTTCAGGTCATGCAATTTCTATTGGTGTTCAAACCCAACAAAGCCATAGTTACAGAGGACAAATTTAGGTCTGTTTGTGAAGTATGTATTGAAAAAATACTTAAATACGAGGGAATGCAATGATTTTTTAAAGAAAAAAAAGAATGTCCTGATTTACTGCCGCCGATTTCACCCTGTCACTTCCAAGTTCCTACTAAATAAAATGAACACTTTAGACTACTGTTCAAATATTTGCCCAGACACCCAGAAACCAACCAGTAATTCTAAAAAATACTTGGCACCAGGTTTTGTCTGTGGCAAGAAATGAGGAACTATTTAATTAATCACGTCCTTATTGATATATAATATGTACTAATGCTCACACATGGTCAACATTACAACCATTACCCTGCTAGTGTTGCTCATACATCAACAGTAGGTGATGGACATGGATTCTGTTGGAAGGCTAACTGCTTGTGGGGTCATGGCACACACACACACACACACACACACACACACACACACAAACACACACACACACACAACCACACACACAGGTTCACTTTAGTCACTTTTGAAGGACTCGCATAGACTTACACTAATTTCCTGGAAAATTCCCCTAACCCAAACCATAACCACTGACCCAAAAATCAGCGTTTTACCAACTGGGTACACAGATACCCCCAATCCCCAGTCTCCAACTGGTCTTAAGTCCCTGCCCTCGACCCACCCCCACCGCCCACACACACACACACACACACAACCTCTCAACTCACTGTTTCATGTCCTGCATCTGACACTCCATGTTGTCCTGTTGTGTTCTGAGAAGCTGAACTTCATACAGCAGTTTACTGAGGTCCTCCTGACGAACTTTGGTCTCTTCACTCTTCACTATGGATACCTGCACAGTGCACACACAAAGTACAGTCCGGTCTGTCCGCTTTGTTCTCAGCAACTACTCCCCCTTACTTTTCCTCTAGCACCACTTGCAGTTGGCATTTGTGGTTTTAGGTGTTATCGACTGCTATTGTATCGATCATGTCCCTTTCGAGGCAATCTGAAAAGTTGCTTTTCTGTGGGTTTTTAATTATATTTAACCCTGCTAAAGAAAGTCCACCTTTTCTGTTTAGGCCACTTGGTTCCTTCCAGTTAGAAAGAAGAGTGAGGTATGAATAGCTCACCGCACAGCTACACCTTATAAGCACAGTTGTATGTGGTATATACTATCAAGCCCTGTGATTTGTGATTATGACATTTGACAATTGCATTATTGTAAGACATCGTGTATGTGTGCATTTGTGTTTGTATGTGTATGTGTGTGGTTGTGTGTGTGTGTGTGTGTGTGTGTGTGTCCATACCTTCCTCTTGATGTGCTCCAGCATGTGTTCGTGTCCCTGGAGGAAGTACAGATGTTGGAACTCTGTGTCATCTCTCTCAGGCTTCACCAGACCGCTCTGCTCGATGTTCACCACCTTACGGAAACCATCTAGATACACACATAAAAGCAAAGCACACAACGTAGAAATACATACTGTGATGAAGAGAAGAGAAGAGAAGAGGAGGAGAAGAGAGACGAAGAGAGGAGTGTACTTACACATGTTGAGCTGTCGAACGAAGCTCGCCATATTGTTATGTTTAAAGTACTTTGGCAGAACTTCCTTTGCAAAGCGTCCCTGGTCGAACACATGGAAACTCGTCCCGGTCTGAAACAAAGAACATAGTTAGGAATAGAGTTAGTTCAAATGTTGACATTTCTGTTAATATCTCACACTTAAAAATGTGGATCCTGGTCTTGACACACACAGTTTGTGTCATTGTGACACAAACTTTTGCCCCCCCCCCCCAAATAAATTTTAATTATCACATGCAGGGACAAGAATAGCCAGGTTAATTTTTCAAGGCTCATAGGCCAAAATTGTGAGATGAGTCATAACTGGGTTACTAATGTTCATGTCAACATAAAAAGAGAGAATTGTTTGACTTCAGCACACTCTACATTAGCTTTTCTGAGTCACTTTGTTATCATTTTTGCCCTCACTGTTGTTTAACCCAGTACAATATGTCAGTACAAAAAAGTCCCTATTTTTATCTCTGCCTGAAGCATCTCATTTAATAACAGCATGTCAGTGACAATGTCCTACATCACCGTCATAAACATGACTCGACGCCTATCGACTGCCGAGGAAACACATGTCGGATGGAAGCAGGTGAAGTCATGTGAAAAGCAATCTGAACGCTAAAAGTTGTTTTGTGAGGAAGTATTTTTCCTACAGTGCAGTATCTACTCATCAGCAGCTAAATTCAGCTCAGTCAGCCAATCAAACATACTGTGAGTGATGAGTCACGCTCTCTCTCCAAATGTTACACTCTACTAAACAACTGCAGTAGCTTTGTTTTGCTCTAAAAAGCAGTTTGGATGTAAATGCTTTACATATCATCTACATCTAAAGAGAGGTATAACAAAGCCCGTTTGCACAACAGGTGATAAAATGTATAAAGTTTAGACAGCTGTAATAAGATGTTGCTGTTACCTTGTATATAGTGATGCATACTTGCCTACTAATAGTCTGACAATGCAACAGCTGATGCTGCACACTCTAACTATAGATGTCATGGGACTGGACAGCATCTGTCTGTGTGTGTTTGTCTCCCTGTGAAGAAGAACAGCTGTCCTCTTACAGCTCATCACCGAAGCCTCGGCTTTGTGTCACATCGATTTTTTTGCATGCCTCATACCCGAGGACAAAAAAAGAGTAAACACACAGTGTCCAAAACAACATAAACAGCTGTAAATGTGCTTTTTCTTAGGTTTTCTAAGCAATGCTATCAACATTTATAGATGTTTCTTAATGTAAAAAGAGGAAAGTTTGAGTGAGTACTTGTAATTGGGTTAAATTTATCTGATCATCCTGGGTCAAAGGTCAAAACTAAAGTATGTCATGCAGAGGTGAGGTCATCAGGGTGCCAAAGAAAGCATTAGACTTAGGCAGAGGATAAAAACCAGTTAAATGTTATAGTAGATTATATAGCCCAGCCATTCATAAATAAGTGTACCCTTCATAAGTGGCACTGTGATGCTTATAATCTATCATATACAGAATGCATCACATAGGCGTGACACAGGTGTTCAGATACACCCACTTTATGTAGGATAGGGTAACTTCATTGATACCCCTAGGGGAAAATTCAAAATTGACACAACAGTATTTTTTAAAAGAGATTAAAAAGTAAAATAGAAATATACAATAAAAACAATCTCCAAATACTATCAACAATAAACAATAAATATACAATACATTAGTGGGAGTGGGAGGTACTGGGAGCTGTGGTGTTGTACAGTCTGATTGCTGATGTTATGGAAAAAGCCCCCCAAGGGCTTTGAGGCACATGCCTTTATACAGATAATTGGTGCAAAAATCTTAGAACCACCAAGGCAACCTGAAGTCTTCTTGTAGGACTCTTCTGAAGTTCATCTTTCTAATCTGAAGACCCCAACATACCAGGGGTTTACCATCAGAGCAGCAAGACTGCTAAAAGCGTCTTCATAAACTGTCTTTTGTACAATTAATCCTATTTTTGACATATGTATTGCTCTATTATTCTGTATTCATAGTTCATATTACCCTGATTGCATCATAATTACATGTTACTTGTTTATATGTTGATAATCAGTGTCTAATGTTCAAGTTGAATGTGTTTTTAAAAAAATATATGACACTTTTAATAGGTTAGAATTAGGCTTTGTAAGTGGTGTGATAACATCAACACATACTTATCATTTTCTTACTGTGTGAAAAGTAACCAAAACTAATCCTAAATAGAAAAGAGCAGGAAGGATGATACCAGAGTAGCACTCGGTGTGTTCACTGACAATAAATACTGTAACTCTGAGTTGTTTTTTAACTGACGTGACTTTTGACAAATGGAAAACAGATTGACAGGATTGTAATGCCACAACTGTACTGTGGATGTTTTTTTTGCGGACTGACTCACAGCGCTCCAGCAGATGAGGTGGTTTGTATCTGGATCCTCCACCAGCGTCCACAGCTTGGTGAGAAAGGCTGGCACGTTGCTGGCGTAGCTGCCATCTACCCCCATGGCACCTGGAGACTCTTGCATACTGAAACCTGTCCACTGCCAAGGCCAACAGGAAACCAAATGTGGGTATATATGTGTGTGTGTATGTGTTTGTGTGTGTGGAAAGTGTGTGAATGTGTGTGTGTGTGTGTGTGTGTGTGGGTGTGTATGTGAGTATGTATGTGTAGACTCCCAGATTAGTCCATGTTTGTGAAACTCCTCTTCTGATGATCCGTTACTGATAATCCCAAGTTTGTCTCAGTCTCGTTGATTCCATTTCAGTCGAACTGTCTCTGTGCGTCCTTGTCCAAACAATCTCACCGTCTCTGTATTTCACTTTTTTTTCTTTTCTTTACTACTTCTCCTCACTGGACTTGCCTGTTCGACATATCCTCCTGTGTGTTTGTGGCTCTTTCAGTTTCTTTTTCTCTTTCCCTCTCCTCTCTCGGCCACACCGGTCATCCAACTGAATGTCATCACAGAAGGTCCATGTCAGCACACACACATACAAACACACACACACACACACACACACCATTCAGGCCCCCCCCCACCCCCCCACCCCCCTTACCCCCGGCCTCCCGCTGACAATCAAGAGACCGCCCAGTAAAACAATACAGCATCCACACAAAAGCTTCAATAATACACTGATGTCCAACCATCAAAAGGCCACTGCTTAAACTGAGGGCAGGGTTCAGTATGCCTGTGTGTCAGGTAGAAAATAAATTAGTAAAAGCATTATCATAAATGTCTTGATGTTGTTATGAAGTGGACATACCACACTGTTTGTACTGTAATACCACAGCAACTGTGCCATAACCACGTATTCAACAGTTTAGTTAACTGTTATAGGGTCTCTCAGTGTGGGATGACTCTGTGTGATAATGTGAGGTTGTAAAGTGGAGATAACACCCTCAGTGAATCCATCACTTTGGTCTAAAACAAGCGATATTGACAATTTCAGTCACCATAAGATTTTCTGTGTCTTCTTATGAATCTGCAGAGGATGAATGCAGATGATTTTGATGATGCCCTGATTTTTTGCTCTAATTCATATTCATGTTGGGTTTTTTTTCGGTAGATAAACACACTAGCTTTAGCAACACCCTCGGGCCATATTGCAAAGAAATTAGGAGACGATATAAAAGGAGTTTCATGAAATTAATATGTACAGTGTTCCATAACTTACATCATACATTGGCATACACTGGATCAAACTAGGCTTTGAGGTCATTGTAAGGCCACACCAAATCTTGGTGTCTCCCCTTGAGACAGTAGGTCTGCTACTGTCTAGGCTAGGTCTAGGCCTTTTGGGGAAAACAGGAGGCACCATGATAGTGTTGCTATGACAGCAAAGGTCAGAGATGTATTTGCCTGTCTCTCTGAACGGAGGTTACTGTAGTCAGAGGTTGCATATTTTGGACAACGAGGACAAGGGTGCTGAGCTGCTTTCCCAGACATTGTCCTCATCTGTAGACCAATAGACTAAATTCTATATACTATAGATGTGTTGGATCCAGTGGCGTGCACAGACTTTTTGAAGGGCAAAATAAAAAAGGGCACATACAGCGCGTTCTCTCCACTGAAGAGGGCACTTTGGCGCACGTTTTTGGCTCCCAAGAGGGCACTTTAGCGCACATTTTGGCTACCAAGAGGGCACTTTAGCGTACGTTTTGGCTACCAAGAGGGCACTTTAGTGCACGTTTTGGCCACCCAAGGGGGCAGTTTAGTGTGTTTTGCCAACCAGGAAGGCACCTTAGCACTCGTTTTGGCTCCCAAGCGGGCACTTTAGCGTGCGTTTTTCAACAATTGGGCCACAAGGGGGGGCCACCACTTTCACTTATGACATTATCTGCATGGCTTACTATAAGACTATCCTCAAAGGACCGAAACTCCACAAATGTACTGATTGTTATTCATTCTTCTTGATCAAGTCACAATAAACTTTTTCAGCAACATCTTGGACGAGGCACTTTCTTTACAAACCATTCTTTATTGACCAAAATGACAAAGTCAAACATGTTCTGATGATGTTACATTTAGTTTCAATCCCACAAATTCATTTTGACACCGGCAACGTGAGAAAAAGTGAATTTTGGGAAAAGCTGTTTGTAGTTTCATGTGATAAGATATAATTTTATGGTTCACACCACAGTTATGAGTCACAATTAGCAGCTTTGTTGCATTCAGTAAAAGTCACAGTGTGGTTTATAGAAATCTTTTTTATGATGTTTCAAGATGAGTTATTATTGTTAACATGCTATGAGACTATTTCTCACCCTGCAGACACTAAGCAACATTAGCACTCATTATAGCGTTTAAATATAAATGAGCTATCCACTCTTTCCATATGTTTTGGTCTCCTGAAACTCTTTAGAATAATATCTGGATCTTTAGCTGCTAAATGTTCCGCTACCTAATCCCCAACTTTGTCTGCCATCTGGTGCTGGGCAGGTAAACAGCTGCTGGAACACTGTGCAACCACAAATTGATATCAGTGGTGAGACTGAAGTAAAACGGTGAAGCTGCGGACTGTGAAATCAAAACAATTTTGTGAAAGACGTGAATATTCTTCGTAGAGCTGAGGGGAGCTCGCTATAAGCAAGGCCATACTTCATATACAAATAGCAATTAGTGCGTCCAAAACTGGTTTTATATCAGAACATTGAATTTCATTTGATATGTCAGTAGGCCAGTTATAGTATCGGGGGGAAAGCTTTGTCTTGGAAGTGTGTCATCATGACCTATCAGGTTGTTTTTCTGAACTGGACCTTCATGAGATAGGGTTTGGGCGTCTGGGTCGTCCCATAAACAGGAATGTAGTCTGGCTCTCCTGCATCCTCAGGCCAGATGAACTTGAACCTCCTCAGCAGAGTCACCAGGAAGAGGAAGAGCTCCATACGAGCCAGACCCTCTCCGAGACACATACGAGGACCTGTGTTTAAGAACACAAGAGTGAACTACTACAACTGTCTTTTCTACTGGAGCTACGGTGAATGTAAAATTTGATTGTACGTGTGGTGATTTTCTTTACTTTTCTTTTGCCTGGTGATATTTTCTCAATCAAACCTTCTCCATCAATCCTCTGTGTATCTGTGAATCTAATAATCAATGTCACGCACCTGTAGAGAAAGGCATGAAGGCCTCTGGTTTGACAAACTCTCCTTGGTCATTGAGGAAGTTTTCAGGGTTGAATTCATGAGGGGATTTCCACTGTCCCTCCTCAAACAACACTGACGACAGGTTGGGAATGATGACGGTTCCCTGAAGAACAAACAATGAAGAGGAAAAGAGGTCTAATAAACCTGTGAACACATCAGATAAACCTTGTGGGTATCAGTTATGTGGAAAATGTGAGCCTCCAATCAATGAAGGCGTAGAATATGACACATGTGAAATAAATATTGTGGGTATGAGTAATAATAGATAATCAAAACATATATTTTTACACCAACACAATATTCACACATGAATAAATACTCACAATTAGGCCTGTTGTAATAATCATCGACTTATCGTACAATAACGTAATTATCAACATCATCACTTCTATATATGAACCTATTGTATGATGCATTGACATGACCTTGATCATTTTTTTACCTCAATATTACCACACTTCACATTAGCCGCTAAGAGGCTATTCATGTCACATTGGCTAAGAAAGTAGTGTCCTCCATTCCTCACTGTGTACGTCCTGAGTGGAAACTGCAGAAGTGAGCAGCGCAGCTTATATGGAATTAAAGGTAAATAACTCTGTCCTGGCCTATAATGTTAGTCTGTGTTTTTACAGAAGTGTAGCACCCACTCTCCAATCCCATGCCCCACCCCCCGTGCCTTATTATGCTATTATATTATCATTATATAAGTGGTATAAAATTACAATAATATCGTTTATCGCGATTATTTCTGAGACAATATATCGTCTAACAAAAGTAGTTATAGTGACAGGTCTACTCATAACTTTCCTATAAGTAAACTACACAGGAACCTGCTAATACTCTACAACTAAAACAATGAGAATGATAGGAAACGTCTGAGAATTTTTTTCTGTCATTGTTTTACGTGACATGGTGTTAAAGTTTTCCTCTCTTCAGTGGTTTTCACATCATCACAATAAGACACTCGGTATAGACATAGTTATAGTCGTCTGAAGACATAACATGACATCTTTTCTCAAATAATTATACATACAGTTAAATGTAGAGCAGCTGAAACTCTGAGACAAGAGGAAGACATCAAATAACAATTCATTCTTCCATTCATAAACAATGTTGTGCTGGGTTTGCCAATTCACAATGTTCAATGCAAAATTGATCAAATTGTCATTAATAATGAAAATGTGACATATTTATGCTGCAACAACACTTCATATCAGTGTTTGCACTTTTTTGTGCTGGAGTTAAAATGTTGAAATAATCAACTATTATACTTCTACAGAAACCACTCTTTTGTTTTTTAAAGAAGAAGAAGAAAAAATATGGGTTTGAGATTGCCACACAAAATGTGCATTAATGTGTGTAAAATCACGAGTTAACGTCATAAACTCTCGACTTTACCCTTAAACGCATTATACAGTACATTTTCTTTACATTTAGAAATCTTTTCACAGTATCATACAAGGATACTCCATATCTGCTCGCTCCAACACTTCATTGGAGCCATATGATGCTTAAACTGAATTATATATTGTATTCAAACCCAAGAAGTCCTGTTTTCATGGCTGCAAAACTACATCAACAGTCAAAAGGTCTTCTTGAATCATTTACATGATCTCTACCTGAACTTCACATGAAGTTCTCTGGCTTTGAACGGTGCTGAGAACCTGAGATGGGAAAAATGTGTATAAATCACTAAAAAAAAGTTCCTAAATGTTTCCCTCGGAAGTGATTTTGATCTGTAAGTGCTCAGAGGAATATTAGTACGATATAAGTAGAAGAAGTTTTCTTTAAAAATATATATATATATATATATATGATGGCACAAATGATTTTTTTTTTTACTTACCCTGGGTATGGAGTATCCCATCAGCTCTGTGTCATTAGTGGTAGAGTGGAAAACAGCTAGAGGAACAGTGTTAGCCATCCTCTGGATCTCATGAATGACAGCCTGCATGACAGAGACAGCTGTTACAATATGTTACTGTAGCATTGCAACATCTCAGATATACAAAACCATTTCTATGATGATCTAATAATTTTTGTTGTATGTGATTTGAATCCCTACCTGCACGTAGGGCATCTGATGTCTGTCTTCAAAACTGGCTTGATCCTTCCCATCCAGAACTTTGTCTATTTCCTGCTGACAGCGCTCTGAGCAATATAGAATGAAAGAGAGTGTGACAGGAAGAAGTAAACTATGCAAGATATGTCTCAGTCTGTCATTTGAGTGTTTCTGCATGTGTCAGCTGATTCCACAGGTACCTTGTATCTGCGGATAGTTCATCAGATAGAGGAAAGCAGTGAGCATGGTATTGGCGGTCGTGTCAGTCCCAGCAAAGTGAAGATCCAGAATAAACGCACAAAGCTGGTCCTCTGAAAAGGATGAGCCATCATCTCCTCTCTTTGCAGCCAGATAAGAGAGAAAAAGAGAGAGGAAATACTACAAAGTGCTCCCTCATCATCAGCTCCCAAGAGACATACACACCTTATCCATTTCATCCAAGTAGCAGTCTATGAAATGTCGTGGTTTACCAGGAACTCTGCTCTTTTTGTTCTCAGCCAACAGCTCCAGACGTCTCTCATGTGCCATCTGTGAGGAGAAAAAAGGTTAAAAAATGTTTTTCAATGAATTTTGACTTAAGATGTAATGTCTCTCAAGGGCACAGATGTCTTTTCTTTTTCTATTCAGTATAAGTAAGGCTTTATTGTCCAAAACTGAAACTTACTTCTTTTCATGCTCTGCTGATTAATATGAATTACATTGACAGAGACACACAGCTCCACTTAATGGCCAAAATATCTTGATATAATTATATCATAGTTATTATAGTACATTATAGGTGAAACTATAAATGATTTTCATTATCAATAAATAACATGTAATAACAAATTAAATTAACACATTTGAGAAGTTGAAAACAGCATTTTTGCTCATTTTGGACATTTTTGCTTAAAAAACTATTATTCATTATTATTATCAAAAGAATAATTGATGAATTCACTATCAATCAATCTTTATTTATATAGCATCAAATCACAACAAAAGTCATCTCAAGGCACTTTACGCACAGAGCAGGTCTAAAGTGACTGTGAAGTTTTGCTGTTGATGGCATTTTAGATCATACTTCTACTCATGTGTCATAGTTCTTAGTCAAAAAATGTATCTTTCTAATCACCTTGTCACAGCCCTGTGGCCTGTTCAGGTGTCGAAGGGATCGTTCATGTTGCAGTGTGCATACAGTTTATATATTGGCGCTGTAGACGTTCTAATTTTATTCATTCTTTCCTTCTTTCCCTCTTACTGTCATTGGTCAGGGCATTTCTTCTGCTATAGCCTACATAGTGGTCCACCTACTTAACTCATACATGGTTGCTGGAATTGGAAATAAAAGCTTTACAAAACATACCTTAAACAACTTAAAGGCTTTCTGGAAGGGCAGTGGCAGGTTTCGCACCATGGGAATAGAGTCATAAATCTGTATGAGAGAGAAAAATCATTAAAGATCCCCTCCAGGCCTGTTTTAACACATTTAAAAGACAATATGATTTGAATCATAATTGGCGTACAACAAGGTTTTTCCATAAAAAAGTGAGATTAACTCGTTAGAAATTCTTAGAATCTCTCATTGAAATCCAGAATTTATGTTTAATATTTAATTAAAAGTTTAACTGCTGGACACAAGATGGGACTTTAATACTTGAATACATTTATTAAACAATAATAAAAGGTACAAGGTAATGTTTTAATCTTCTAGGTCATCCACATTTGAAATAAAAACTTCAATCAGGAGGACAAATGAAAGTCTTTCTGAGATGATTATTGTCAGTACTGTAAGGAAAACTTCAGACAGTCTAGATTACACAAATTTCCTAGATTTTATTAATCCTATCTGTTTCATCAACTAAAGTACATGTCAGTTGTATGACTGTGTTGGGAAAGGAGCCACAGCTGTTCAATTCATCCCATGCCAAGTAGTATTAAAACATGATCCATCTCCAAATCCACTTCTTTTTGTTCTTACATGTATGATACATAAACTTATCCTGTTATACTATCTCCACAGCTATAGTAGGGATGCCTTGTTGTTTGATTGGTTTTTGGAGTAAAAAATGTGACTCACCATACCCCAACGCCCATTGATTATTTTAGAGGTCTCGTGAAAAAGGTCAACAAAAAACTTCATGAACTCATCGTCGTACTCGAACTGCCTCGCAAACAGAACTTGGCAGATGATGTTGGAGGCTGCATTGTGGAACAGCAATTTAGGGTTTATGGTCTTACCTGGAAACAAAACAAAAAAAACATGAATTAAACTTGACCCGAAAGAGTTGTTAAAGGTGTGAAGTGTAATAAGATTATGAAAAAGATATAATAGGAGAGAAGCTGACATACCGACACTCTGCTCCAATGGCTTTATGATGCGATGTATCTCTCCCAGAATCCTCTGCTCCATGGACAGTTTCCCTAGACCAAGGTTTCTCAGGGTCATCAGACCAAATCGTCGTTGCTCTCTCCAGCCGGGGCTATAATCTGCTAGAATCACTCCTGGAGCGTTAGCTGCACACAAAAACATGGACTTAAAACTGAGATAGAAGTGCATCCACATTCAAATCTATGTTAAATGAATGAATTTGCAATGATTTCATTACAATTTTATTATATGTTGAAGCTGCTAATGACCTCCTGTTATAAACACATCAGATTATACTGATGGCTCGAGTGTTGTATGTGGAAAAAGTCTATCAGTGTCATTATTGATGCTACCACTAGATGGTGCCATAAAAACCAACATGTGGTCTCTAAGAGTGTTTCTGTGATTCATTAGCTTTTCTTTCTGTGTGGAAAAGAAGGAGGATATTTACTTGCTTTGCCAGTTTAGTCAGTGGTGGAAAGTAACTGAGTACATTTACTCAACTACTGTACTTAAAGCATTTTTTTTTTTAACTTTACTCAAGTATTTCCACTTCATACTACTTCATACTTGTACTTCACAATTTTCGGAGAGATATGTGGTTGACTTTACTCGATGATTCATGATGAATTCAGGAAATCTCAGATTCAAAAAATCTCACAGACCAAGAGGAATTACAGCCAGAAGTGAGGCTGAACTGTACCTAATTGGTAACGTTCAGATTAGTGGGTTCAACACTAACACTGGGAGCTTGAGAAGCTCCTGCACTGCTCTGCACCATCTTGAAATCAAAATTCATAATGCACTTACAATTTAAGTCATGGAGAGACAAAACCCCCAGTCCTCCTTTCCTTCTGTGCAAAATATATATTTAAAAGTTTTTCTGAACTAATATGAACCTTGAGTCATCCAAATTAGTCAAGTCAGAGGAAACACAAAGAGGGAACTTGATGCTAAAAAGACTGTAAATGTGGCAGATATCCACTTGATATCACTAACTCGAACTTCACATCAACTTTTAAATGCATTTTTGCACTAAATGACTATGTGGACACACTGTGGATTTAGGCCTCCGTCGCTTACACTGAAAGTACATTTGAAGGAGTTCTTTTAATAGGCATTATGAACAGGAGGAATGATTACAGCGGGGAAAACCTCTTACACCTCTGACACCTGACTACTGTTTTAAGACAGACTTGAAAGTGAAGCTATTCTTTAAGATTTTATATAAAAAACTGGTAATTTTACATAAAGCATCGTTTAGATTAAAGCAAACAAGAACTTTTCCATTTGATGCTTAACATATTTTTCTGTTAATACATATGTAATAAAATAATGGATGCATGACAGTTTTTACATTGTGGTAAATGATCTATATCAGAGCATAATATTGACATGATCACTGAGATTTGTGCCTGTCTCACACACTTTGGACTTTGTTGTCCTTAGTTTAACCATCTGCCCCCTGTAAGTAAACATGCTCATTTTAGTTTTGGAACATACTGGAGTTTGTATAAAGAGTGTGTCTGCGACTAGTAATAGCAGGAACCTGGCTCTCTTAGACCTAAATGGAATGGAACCTTAATTAATAATAATATTTGATAATTAATGTTACATTAATTAATCACATTATCACAATAATTTCATGAGAAGAAGTAAAAAATATTTTATTCCAACTTTATGGGCAACAGTGTATGATCCCAGATGATCAGTAACATTATTCAAAACCAGCAAATAGGTGTGATAGGACATACCTACTGTATTTATAATGAAAGTTATAAAAATAATCACTGCTTAGAAAAAAAAAAGACTTAAAACTTGCTCTACAACCTTTCACCATTATAGCATGATTGACCATTAGGTCCTGTGGTCTGCCGGAGAAGTCTGCAGCTTTGGTGACAAAGGCTTCTTTCAAGGCCTGCAAGCCATTGACGACGACTGCAGGCTTGGGCCCGATGTATAGGCTGTACACGTTACCATAGTGCTTGGCTAGCTGAGGACAGAGACACAGAGTAGATCATAGCAACCGTACATAGTTGACATGACCTATACTCAGTACAATCGGGTCAGTGTAATGAGTCAATTATTAACAAGCTGTTATTATTAGTAAGAGAAGACAAAATGAGCTAAAGCACTTTTATTCCTCTGGATTTAAATGCTGATAAATGATACACAATATGAATATGATGACAGAACCCAACGGTATATCGATGTAATTAGTAATTTTATATATCTTTATAGCTAATAAACTAAAAGGGTTTATAAATTCACAAATGCAAAAATAGTGACCATATTTATCTTTAAAGATGTGTGGTAGTCTGTAGTCAGTACATTCATTATATTAATATCCACTCTTTACCCTCTCCAGGTCATCGATTGGACTCTCCAGATTGAGCTGCAGCATGTTTCCAAAGATGGGGATGGGTCGGGGGCCAGGAGGGAAATTTTTAGGCCTTTGGGTCCGAAAGAGGAGCAGCAGAAGCAAAACAGCCACCAGGAGAAGAGCCACAGATGCAAACATGATGAAGCTGTAATTTTGACTATTTCACTTGCTTCCTTTCACTCTGTTATAGCTTTACTAACACACACAACCTTTGCACACTCTTGTGGCCTGATTACATAATGTCAATCACTTGTTATCATGTGATTTTGACCTAAAGATCTGCAGCAATCAAGAGATAACATTTTAGAGACATGCCAAATGTAATGCAATCTTCATGCCACAGTCGTCAGTCCTGATGTGAGCAACCTTCCATGATCCTAATTCACCTTCCTAAGGTCCTAATAAACATAAATCTAGCGCTTGATATTCTCAACAATTTTACTTAGTATGGGTTCAAATACACAGGATTATCATCTTCTAGACATTTTACCAACATTTTACCTGTCAATCTTTACTCCACATGTATGTAACTCATCCATCCATGTGATGAAGTATGATGAAGTCTGTTCTTGTGTATGTGTGATGGTATTATCAAATAGGTGCAGCGCTAGCATCATGGCTACAGTCAAAATTATGTGAGGAGGACTGTGACTTATTACATCTATCTCTTCACTGCTGGAGACCCTCCCAGCAGCTGAGCTCAGGCCTGTCAACTTCTCTTATAGCCTGAGGAGATGTCATCATTTGGAATGATGAAAGTGTAATATCCAGTCAGACACTTGTTGAACTACAGTAAGGATTTCACCACAGTGGCTAAAATAATGGTCTGAGCTTCAAGCCAGACACAGATTTATGTATTTTCCTCTTTATACAAACTCATTAAACTTTTTATTTCATATCTAGATATAAAATACATACAAAATGGTTTTCATGTTCAAAAATGTATGTTGTTGCATTATTCAATTCCGTCCACTTGAGGGAGCCATTACCTACTATTTGTCCAATCAGTGCAGTGGTGTACTGCTGTCTAACTGTTGCAAATGCCATAATGCTGAATAGCAGCGGGGGATTCTGATAGGGGAGATGAGGGCAGTGGCATCTTACTGGGGGTGGCAAGGGGTGCAAGCGCCAAAACAAACAAACAAACAAACAAACAACCCCCCACCTCAAAAAAAACAAAAACAACAACAAACAAACAAAAAAACAACAACCATGTGGACCAATTAACCTTACAGTGGGCGCTCTAAAAAGTAAAATCAGTCACTAAAAATAAATAAACCACTATTTATAAGTGTGTTGTTCTATTTGTATGTTTGTGTGATATAGGATTTGTGAAATGTATTTTTTTTAATATTATTTGTTTTTACTAGCAATATGTCATAATTCATAATAATGTCATTCTTTATTTAGACAATAAGGACAAGGTACAACTAATAATGATACAAATTATGATATTAAAAAAAAGATAATTATGATTAAGAGTCGGAGTGTATCTCCTGTCCTTTGCAAATCTCTCCAAGTCCCTGACTGCAGACAGGAAACCTCAATGTGGAGAGGTTTGAGAGCCTGATGTTAAAACTATTGTTTGATTCAATTTTTGTTAACTTTAATAAATGACTTTCATTTGAGCTCTTGCCGTGTGGTCCTCCCTGCTTTGTTGTGCTCTCAAACGAGCTGGGCATAACAAGTGCCCCTGGCTGCATGGATTCTCAGCCAAACGGACTGCTGAGCGGGAGGTTGAAGATTCGGCTCTCTCCGACGGGCATCTGCTCTTCTCGTTCACTACAAATCATCGGCTCTTACAGCCGGCTCGTTTGCGAACGACACATCACTAATACAAAGGAGCAAAGTACACAACAAGAAGAGGATGGGCTAAGAGCTGAGCAACTGCTTTAAAGCAAATCAACCATCCACCCTCTTCAGTCCAGCTCAATCCATCCAACATGTTGACTTTAATCCTCCTATGCTTCTGTGTTTGCTTTCTCCTCGCTCAATTCATATCTCGGAGGCCAAAGAATTTTCCACCGGGACCCACTGTCCTGCCGTTTTTGGGAAACGTCTTGAGCTTAAGCCTAGAAAACCCCTTAAGTGACTTTGAGAGGGTAAGAAAATCAATGTAATGCTCTTCCAATGCATCAAATTGTTATGTTATACATGTAATGACTATTATTAGTACTTAAAATGGGTGTAGATCAGTTAAATACTTACACTTGTGGCCAGTTTGTGCAGCTTTTCCTTACAGTTCTAGTTTCAAGAGTTGCTGTTTCACTAAACATACACACAGCCGTTTTCCTGTGATTGCGTAATATGTGGTGGTTGTCTGTACAGAGTTGACTGCCCGTGCACTTTGACTAAACAGTACAGGCTATACACACTAGGCGTGTTCAAACTAATGTCAAATACAATTGATGAATGGTCTTTTCAAGCCAATACACATAAGACTGTCCTTACAGAAATGTGGCAGAGGTTAGTCTACAAACCTGGCTGTTGCAAGTAAACTTGATAAGGTTTCTAGTAAGATATATTTCTGTTGATTTTTACAATACAATCATAATTTTTCTATTCTCTGAGCACCACAAACAAAATACAATGTCAGAAGCCCATAATTGGTTGCAGAATTCTCACAATGATCTCAGGGCAGGGCAATTATAACCAAAACTATCTGAATTCCTAGATAACATGAGCTGTAGGTGTAAGAGATATATACAGCTGTGATTTCTGTGAATTGTCCCTTTTTAACCCTTACACACTGTTCAGGTAGAATTTGACCCTTTTTGACATTTGAAAGCCACATAAATTACATTCTTTAAGCCTGAAATGTTATGACCTTTCCTACAGTGGCCTAGAATGTCCAAAAATGCAAATATTTTTTAAATTGTATGTTTGTTTGTTTTGAAAGATAATCATGAATCCTAATATTCAAATATTAATTAAAAAAAATAATTTAACAGAAATAATTATGGCTGTTATGTTCTCATTTTAGATTTAATATAATACGGTGTGATTGTGACTGTATTTTCACTATAATAGTGTCAAATATAAAGAAAACATACATTTGTGGTTCAAAATTTGGTATAGGTATTCATTAGAAAGGAATACTTACGATGGGTCAGAATATGAACGGTATGTAAGGGGTTAAAGAGTAACATCGGTCTGATATGTGATATTCTGAACACATATTTCAAAAACTGACAAGCCATGTTGTTTTGTCTCAGCTGAGGAAGACTTATGGAAATGTCTACAGTCTGTACATCGGCAGCAAACCCGCTGTAATCATCAATGGATTGAAGGCCATGAAAGAGGCGATGGTGACTAAAGCTACTGAGTTTGCTGGACGACCCCAAGACTTGTATGTCAATGACACCACCCAAAGGAAAGGTAGGAGAGACGTGAACTGTCAAAGGAGAGGTATCAGACATTCAGAGGAATATGTGGCAATAGTATATCTCCTTCTGTGGATGTACTGCTTGTAGGGATGGGACAGTAACCACCACCACTAGGGATGCCTCTTAAAACCAGTTTCAAAATGAGGAAGAAGTATTTTAAAGGTTTTTTTCAGTGCTAGATCTCTTTAATAAAATAAAAACCAGATAATTTTACAGCCATTAAGATAAAAAATATCGTGTTAGTGGAAATTATAACCCTAACCCTAACCCTTAATCCTTCAACCCACTTATCAAGTACAAACAAAGAGGATGCCTATGAGGTCAGATTTAAAGAAGAATTGATACACTTTTATTTAATTGATTGTCTGATGCTGAATAGCCTAATAAATTAAGATTAAGAAGAAGGTGGTCTGCTTATAGTGAGGAAAATATACAGGTTCAACTTTAAATCGTAACCATGAAGATTTACACCACACATCACTGCAGGCATGAATTGCTCATGCTAATAGTCCAATGCACCGTTGTTTGCCATTTCCATCATACTTGGCTGGAATGATCAAACTTTTTAAAATCAGCACACACTTACATCATCAGCATAATATATCATCTGTATGTGCTTCCACCTCAGAAATACTCTGCAGAGACTGTAGAGCACTTCCTCCAGTTCAAATCACTATTAAGGCTACAGCTATTGATTATTTTCATTATCTGTTATTTTTCTCCATCGATTAGTTGTTCGGTCCATAAAATATCAGAAAATTGTGAAAAAAGTTGATCACATTTCCCAAAGTTGATGTATTCAGTTGTCTTTCTTCGTGCCGACCAACAGTCAACTACTCAAAGATATTCAGTTTCATGTCAAAAGAGCTTTGAGGTATATGTCTTAACCAGTAGGCTACTGGGGCAATCATAGCGCTCTGTTTTAACTCTTATAAACTGTTTATATTCTGACTCATAATTAGTCTCTATACCAATTCACATTCATCAATTCCCCATGAGTCATTAATAAATGTTTGATTATTAAATGTATTGATCTAATGAAAAAAAACACATTTGCAATCATTATTTTATGGTCCAGGAGAACATTTTATAGAATATGATAAATACATGTTTGAATGCTGATTTTTGCATTTTTAAAAATAAATACAGGTCAAATTACATTTGCATATAAAAATGTGTATCTGCTGCACAAAAATGAAAAAATGATGCATTTTATTACCATTTTGTATACTGTGGGCAACATTAAGAGACGTCTGGCTAAAAGAAATTTGTATAGGGTGTCTTTACAGCTCTCAAATGTAAAAATGGGTCAAATTTGACCCTGAACAGTATGTAAGGATTAAAGTGTAACTTAGTATGGACAATAACTATCATTAAAACTCTCCAATCTAAATCTCAAGTTTGAAAGTAAATAAAGATAATACATTAAAGTACTGCAGAGAGAAAATGATAAAACAGACTGGAGCAGACTGATGTTTTGAGAAAATGTTGCCTTAGATGACCTGTTCACATGTTCATACTGTGCGCTCTTTATGACAACGCACCTGTTGCAGGAGTGATTCTGGCAGATTATGGCCCCAGTTGGAAGGAGCATCGTCGCTTCGCCCTGATGACTTTGAGGAACTTTGGTCTGGGGAAGCAGTCCATGGAGGAGAGGATTCTGGGAGAGACACAGTACATCATGAAAACATTGGAAGAGCACATTGGTATGTCATCTGTAGGTCCACGCAACCCTCATACAGCTTTAATCAGTACAGGTGTACACTAAAATCTCCCCACCAACAGCAGCAGTTTCTTTACATAAAGCAATTGTTTAAATATTACCACATGGATTCTAATTTATTAGCATGTGGATATCCGCCTACACTCTGTTCCTGTTTTGTTCTTTTACATTTTTGTACAACACCGTGTTGTACTTAAGACTGTGATATACTTTTTACTAATCCAGTATCATGGCAGTTTGTGAAATAGCCACAAAATGTAATCTATAGATTCATGTATGAATTCTTTTCTTCCATTTCCCTTTTTTTTGTGACACTCTACACTATTTTCAAACTAATGGAATTTATTTGGAAGTATGTTTCATGCCTGCTTCGTATTTTTTTCTGTATTTGTTCTTTAAAAAAAAACTATAACAGCTACTCAGTGTCTAATCACAAGATTTCATCCCTGGCTCTATCTCTTTCTTCTCAGTTATTGACAGAGGCGTAGGCTACAGAAGTGCATTGTGCTGTGGGTGCGTTGCACTATTGTTTTGGGTTGTATACTGTGGGTTGGTTTCATTTAATTTCAAATTCCCACCACTACTGCCTCTGTTTAGAAAAGGCATTTTGTGTGTGTGTGTGTGTGTGTGTGTGTGTGTGTGTGTGTGTGTGTGTGTGTGTGTGTGTGTGTGTGTTTGTGTTTGTGTGTGTGTGCGCGCGCACAAAGATGTTATCAAAGTGGACTTTACATCCCTCATTTAATCCTTGAACTTGTCACTTTCATTTATTTTTTATCAAGCTGAACTTTAGATCATGCTTTACATTTAACCTCCACTGTTACATAATTGAATTATTTATGTATAATTCAATTATTTATGCACATTTAATTGATGCCCTTGTCATTTCATATATTTCATGCACTTCATTTCATTTTGAGGAGGTCTTTTGTCCTCAGGCCATCTAGCTTTATAACTCCACACTGTAGGAGAGGGATGACTGACTTCTTTTTTTTTCCTTTTTGGACTGAATGACTGACTGTACTGTACGACCTGACTTAATATGGGCTACTGAATGCCTTAATCTCTCTCTCTCTCTCTCTCTCTCTCTCTCTCTCTCTCTGTCTTTCTCACTCTCACTCCTCTCTGTCTCTGTCTCTCTCTCCTCTCTGTCCACGGCACACGTTTCATTACAAGTTTTATATCCCATTTCATTTACATTTACATTTAGTCATTAAGCGACTTACAAGGGAGAAGAAAAAATTCATACATTCATACATTTCAAAACTATTATTATTCCATTACAAAATATTAGAATTTAAATTAAATTTTAATATTACTTTTTTTACTTAATTATTATTAATATTACCTTACTTTTGTCTATTTTTATTCTTCAGTGTTGCAATTTAACCATACATTCTTTGTATGCTTGCGTTGGTTTATGAAACAGATTCTGGTTGAAAGGACTACGTTGTCTCTAACATAAAATCCCGAGGGTTATTTAACATCCTGAGAATGAGAATGGGTTAGTCTATCAGTATTGTAATCCCTGAAGGTGACTAATTTTAGTCATTATTTCCACTAAAAAAGAAAAAAAACAAAACAAACGAGGCCTTAACTTAAAACTTAAACTGAACCAAATACATCATTGGAAAGGTTTCGACCTGGAGAGTATCACCTATCAGTATGAAGATTCTCCATGGCTTATACTGACCTTTAAACCTTGACTTTGATGCATGTTTCAAGGCCTATAATTTAACAACAGAAGGGGCTACAGACAGAGAGCTCTTAACAGCTGCTATTGTGATTATAGTCAACAACTGGGGGTATGGTCAAATAAAGGTAAAATATGGTTAAATTTAGTTTCCCCCCATTTAACAAGTAGATATTGAAATATTGAATATTTACCAATTCAGTATTTACAACTTCCAATTCAGGAAAAACTCTCATATTTTTTTAAAACTACAATTCCCTAGAGTTGCGCCATGCAGCTTGATTCAAATCAGCACCGCAGATGTAGTTCTTGCAGGTAAAACAGGGTTGCAAAAATATATATTTACTGAAACTATCAAATATCAATCATATACAATGATCTAGTAATTACTCTGCATCTAGATGATCTATGTTAAGAAAAAGTAAAGATGTTGGTTTATTTTAGATCCGCAGTCCTCATACAACACAAAGCTCTTGCATGAGCCACGATAGTAAAATAATTATAAAAGTGATGGCTACATTCATGAGACATGTTGAAGATATCATTAATATAAACAGTGAGGAAATATTTCCTCAGTGAGTGATATGGGCCAGTGACTGTACTGATAAAGTTAAATTAAAATAAAAAAACAAGGATAAAATCTTGTGATTAAATGTTGAGTAGCGCTTATAATAAGAAAAAAAAAGAATTACAAATAAGAAAAAAAAGACACAATAGAGTCCCTGACCAAAAAATGTCATGAAAAAAAATGTGTGTCCATGTACACGAATCTAATAATTATATGTCATGACTAAGAGCTGCTTTAATACTAGCTTTCCTTTGACAGGCAAAACCTTGAGTCCTCAACTTATGTTTCATAACGTGGCGTCCAACATCATCTGCCAGGTTCTGTTTGGTCGACGCTATGACTATGATGATGACTTCATCAAAACGATTGTTCAGTGCTTCACTGAGAATGCCAAGTTAGCCAATGGACCGTGGGCTATGGTGAGTCAAAGCATGGTTCCGGCTGGTTCCAGCTAGTTTTTCAGTTGCCCACACTAAATGTTTTAAGAATAAAATCCAAAGATACCTGAACTTATGAACTTTGAGCATCCTCTGGCATTCTGGTATTCAGAACTTTTTTCTGATCCTCATTCTCACACCTGGTGTAGCTGTTAAGTGTGTCACAGTCGCCTGCAAGAGGGTTTGGTCTTGTTCTCCAGAAGCTCCTTGAGGCTGTCTGAAATCATCCACACTCCTGTGACAGTGTCACATGTGATACTAATATCATCTAGATTCAGATAAATTAATGATGAATCTTTCTTTACAGTTGTATGACACCTTTCCGATGATTCGTAGCCTTCCGCTGCCCTTCACCAAGGCCTTTAAGAATGTTGCGGTATGTTCATAATAAATTATAAAAAAAAATGTAATTTCAAACTCTTGCTGCAACAGATTTTTTGCTCTAACCTCACACAGAGAACTTCAACCAACAAATGATTTATGTGTTTCAGACTTGTCAGAAAATTGCAAAGCGTGTGTTGGCCGAACACAAGAGGACCAGAGTCAATGGAGAGCCACGGGACTTTGTTGACTGCTATTTGGAAGAACTAGAGAAGGTGTGTGTGTGTGTGTGTGTGTGTGTGTGTAAGGTATAATGTTGCTTGATGTTTGCTTGCTTTAAAATAAATGTTCTCCTCTTTTTTAGAGAGATGACACTACTACATTTTCAGAGGAACAACTCTCTATGTACGCTCTTGATATTCACTTTGCTGGGACTGACACGACCTCCAACACCCTGCTTACTGGATTCCTTTACCTTATGACCCACCCACACATACAAGGTAGGCATGCAGGGATAATCATGGATTACTTCTTTTCTGTCACTGACTCTATAGTTCTACCATTGTTTTTCTATCAATCTAAAGTCACAAACAGAGTCGGCGTCTATCATGAAAGACATTTTGACGTATGTGACAAAACAAAATCCGTGATAAAATGTAACAATGAAAGAAACAATACCATGCAAGATTACATCAGACTTTTTGTTATGAATATTTACACAAGGAGTATATACATCGTAGCAACTAGAGCCAGACCGATATATCGGTTAGCCGATATTATCGGCCGATATTGGCTTATCACAGACATATTGGTATCGGCTTATTTGTTGTCCAATATGCACGAATATTTTATATAAGCATAAATTATATAGGCAGTGTTTTATGTATATTTGATCCTTTTTCTTAATTCAAGTTTAATATATGTACATATGTTTTTTAGTTGTATGTTTTACAGTGAAGTTTACAGTTTCAGTGCACTGTGTTTTTAGTTAAACTGTAAAATATCATGCCTCCATCACATATCTTGTAATTGACAAGCACATTGCAAACAATGTGCATTTTATATACATATTCTCTATATGTAAGACTATCGGACAATATATCGATATCAGAATTTTTCACTCCCGATATCGCCGCCAAAAATCAAGTATCGCTCGGGCTCTAGTAGCAACAGTCCTGAATCTAAGGTGTGACAAATGTCCAACTTGCAATGTGGCAGACATTTTTACATGTCATAGTACAAAAAGAACAGGTGTGAATAATGAAATGAGCATGGCTGAATTCTGTTTACTGCTTCAGTTTATCCTATCTTCAGGCATCTTGTAGCTGCTGTGGCAGTGGGCCAATCACATCTTGCATTAAATCAAAGAATGCTTGCGTTGATTGGCTGTGAGCCAGTCCATACAAATAGTCATATTTTCCTTCTCTGAGTGCAAAACAGATCGATTGCAGGTATCATTTGATGGGAGATATTTCCATACTACTTGCTATTGATTTATTTCGGTTGATACCATGAAGGTATCAAATACTGATACCCAACCTTACAGTGGACACAGTGGATCATTCATGCCATCATTCTGCCATTTAACTGCACTGCGAAACATGGAATGCACCTTTTTTTTGTCCCCACTCAACCCCCCCCCCCTGCTATATTTTTCAGAGCGTTGTCAGGAGGAGATAGACCGGGTGTTGGAAGGGAAGGATCACGCCAGTTTCGAAGACAGAAACAACATGCCTTACGTGCAGGTAAATCATTGGGCGTCAGAGTAATTTCACTTTAATTTCATGTGCACAACTGGCTCTCACATGGGTATATTTTTCAGAGTGTGACACCAACTCTTCTAAAGTCAGGGTAGTATTCGCAAAAGTGGATTTGGAAATCCCTGCTCTTTTTAAAAAAAAAATTTTTAATTTTTTTTTTTACCTTTGACCACAAACCTCTGAGTGTTGCATCTGTAACCACACCAGGCAGTGATGTCATGGTGTCCTGGAGTACATATTTACATCACTGCAGGAGTTACACCACTAGAGGTCAGCAAATACTTTTAACAGGGGGTTATTTAAATGTCTTTTCTTCCAAGGCTGTGCTCCATGAAGTGCAGAGGGTCGCCAACACTGTGCCACTCAGCGTCTTCCACTGTGCCAGGACAGACACGGAGCTCATGGGATATTCCATTCCCAAGGTAAGAGGCAACAGCTGTTCAATAGTTTTGGCATTAGTGACAGTAAAAGTGAAGGGTTGAAGGAGGAAATCTCACAGGCACACCCGGACTCTTCTGCAAGTAATGGTTCGTAATTAATCACAGATTTCTTGATTTCACTGCTTGTTAGAGAAAACTGTTGTCTGTCAAAGTAGGTAACAGATTTTCCAAACTTCTTCACTTTCTCCTCAGGGTACAATGATCATCCCTAACTTGACCTCAGTGCTGCATGAGGAGGGACAGTGGAAATCCAGTCATGGATTCAACCCTGAAAACTTCCTCAATGACAAGGAAGAGTTTGTTAAACCAGAGGCCTTCATGCCTTTCTCTGCAGGTACGAAAGCATAAAAAACAAACATACGGGTCTTGTTGCATCGCAGCTGCAAGTTTCATGCACACACAGGATGGGTTTAATCAATAACTTTGAGATCTTGTTCGTGTTTCAGGTCCCCGTATGTGTCTCGGAGAGGGTCTGGCTCGTATGGAGCTCTTCCTCATCTCGGTGACTCTGCTGAGGAAGTTTAAGTTCATCTGGCCTGAGGATGCGGGGAAGCCGGACTACACTCCAGTCTATGGGGTCACTCTGACTCCCAAACCTTATCGCATGAAGATCCAACTCAGGGAAAGGCAGTAAAGCGGTCTGCAGAGACCGCTTTACTGTTTTAACCCAGTTAAACACCAGCAACCATTTATACCTAAAAACAAATATGATGGCTTTTGTGCAACCTTTACTGGCCTTTAATATATACATGTAAAATGTGCCAAATGTTGGGTGAGCATTCCAGTGGAATATTAATACTTAATATTACTCAATTAATATTACTCAATTAATTGATTAGTTATAATCAACTTTGTATTGCTACTTTAGGTATTGGTATTCTTGCTAAGAAAAAAAAAACCCTTTCTGTTGTTTGGATATTGATTCATTATAATATGTATAATACTACTGACACTTATATACCTCTTTTTATATTATATATGAACACTAATAAAATAATACAGTACCACTCAACAGTTTTTACTGTATGCTGTATATTATATAATGTATATGATATATGTTAAATGATGTTTTGATATATTGTTAGATCCTGCAGTGGGTAGCAGGCTACGCCATCAAAAACTTTCTGAACCCTCTGATAATCAACATTCTGTAAACCTGACATAATGTACCTTTAAACTGGTTTTGAGTCTGGCTTTGAAACTGTCCTGATAGGAAGTATAATCTCAATGATTCCCCTATTTTTCTAGCTCCTTTAATCTTGCATATAACCACTAGTTATATTCACCACCACATCTACCATTAACTAACTGGATTGTACTGGATCTCTGTATTGGTAGGAAAATGGATGGGACCATTATTGGTATGTATTGGTACTCTGAATGACATTGTCATGCTCTGTACGCCTCTTCTGAATAAAGAGTAATGGGGTATCTTAACCTGGCCTGGTTCCTTTACAAAAAATCCTCTTAACTCTACATTCATTAATATTATACTTTCTAAAAAAGAAAACACAAATATCCTGCCTCTGAAGTTTTTGTTTTACATTAAAAAATCCTACATTTCAGTCTCAAATGATCACCACAAATCAAACTAGAGTCACTGGCTGTATTTCTGATACAGCTTTTAAAATTAATTTCCTCTCATTTGGTCATTTATTTAATATATCTGCAAATTCAAAGAGGATAATTACCATACCTGTCCAGCAGAGGGAGTCCACCGTGCTTCAGCTTCTTCCTCTGAATGCTTATTTTCCTTGATTTTGTTTGCCAGAGCACATGTTCACAAAGCTGTGTTTAGGTTAAAAGCTTGCAAAACCACAGGTGCACATTAGCCATTTCTTCTTCATCTTCATGCCCCATAACCGTTTTCACATTCAGCACATATTTTAATCAGACCTTTATAACATATGATCATAATATGATTCCTGATTGGTGGAAAGATTAATAGTATAAAAGTGGTGATGTCAGTAATTTCAACATCTACTATCCAATATCTAAACTTCCTTCCTTTGTAAAATCTCCATCACAACACATGTTCAAAACATGTACAACAAATGTATAAAAATAACACTAATATTGTAGAGTTTTGAAAACTGAGCAATTTACAGAATTGGGAAAACCCATGATTGTGAAATTTAAACAAAAATGAAAGACTTCACTGGTGCAGTTTTACACTGTTTCCCAATGCTTACATCCTGAATCTTGCAGATATAAATAGTTAAAAGGATAAAATTGGGAATAAAATAAATAAGTATAGACATGCACAAATAGGAATGCAGAAATATTAAATAACAAAAAAAATTCAGATATACACAAATAACAACAATTAGTAAATATCCTTAATGAAATATTATTTATTTAAAGAAAAATCCAAGACATAAATTGCCCTTTTTCATTATCAAAATATATTTTTTAGATTGACTTCTCTATTTAATTTCTGCATTTATTTTTATTTTTAAAATGTATTTAATGCTTTATTCTTTGTTGCACATAATATACAATAGAACACACAACGAATATACAAACATCATTCCAGTTCCTAAATAAAATATAAATAATACAAAATGTGTAAATAAGATAATAATAATGTCAATAGAAAGAAAAAGGCATTTTCAATTAAAACATTACGAATAGATTTTGATTATAGATACATTTTTCATATTTTTTATATATTGTAGAGACTCAAAATAATGTTTTATGTCAATTAAAATATCTTCTTTTTGTTCAATACAAATCTTATGTAAAGAAGTCTTCATTTATTTATTTATTCGTGCTTACGTCATTTTTTGTGCTCCATACTATTGTGACGACGGCGAAGAAAGAGTCGGAACTAAAGACGCACGTCGGTAATCGCGTCGAGACATATATACAGTGACACAAAACGTCATTGATTTGGAGTATCGACGAGCAGAGCTTGGTAAGTTCAAGGGGCACAGTAATTCTACATTGCATTATATATGTTCATCTATGAAATAGTAGTAAGCTGTATCTCGAGTCTGCTCGGCTTTTGAAAAAATATATTTTCTAACATGTAGCGATGTTTGGCGGACTGACAGCTCTCCTGGATGCTAATGCAGCTAACGTTAGCCGTTGTGCAGCAAGCAAGCAAGGCACCCGTATGTCCACAGCGTTCACACAACAACTCACTTATCCGAACCACGGCAACAGATTATAATATATCTGACTGTTATATTGTAGATTGGTTGTTATATTGACAGATTTTTGCGTCGACAGCCGAGTGTGCCCTCCGTCTTAAGACGCTAGCCTTCTGAAGCGGCTAACTTCATGTTATTGTTGCCGTATGAGGCTGGAAAGGCGACTGATATAAAACAGAAAGCTCAGGTTTATTAAAGAGACACATGTCGTCACCTCATTGCACATGACGTGTTGTATCCTTACAGGGTTCCTGAGCTGGTGAAGAAAAGTTCCTTAAATAGCTTAGCTCTCAGTTTCTTGTGATGGTTAAAGGTGGCCGCAAGAGAGAGCCAAAACCTCATATGTTGCATTCAGGTTAGCCCTTGAATGTTTAAAAAAAAAGGTGCCATACATGCAGTGGTTATCTAATGTCCTGTTGGTCACAAACTATGACTTAAACATTTAGGTTCAGTCTCAGTAAAAATTATAATTAATTGTTTATTTATTTATGTGAGTTTCTCTCCTCTTTGTCTTCATGTGTTCCCAAAATTATTCCAGTTATCCTCCATATCAAAAACAGGTAACATATTTGTGACTGAGCCTCTCAGAGATTTGAACTTAATGGTTTATTTGCACATTTGTAAAATAAAAGTCAGAGAAAAATGGTAAATGAAAATAAAACACATGTGCAGGTGATGTAGAAAGCCATTATAGGCTCATCTAGTTGAAACCTCACTTGTAAGACATAAAACACTAACAATGCAAAGTAAAATATCAAACTAAACATAAATGTCATTAACCTGATTAAAATTACACAAACATTGCAAAATAAAATAAAGCAAAAAAGTTTAAAAAAAAAACAAAATACCAAACAAGACAGAGAATCAGTTAGTAGGTGTACATTTCTATTCCATAATTGAGCTCCATGGTATCTTATTGAATACAGTCCTGGAGATGTATGGTACATTGGTAGTTGAATAATAGTTTACCTGAGAATTACAAATAAAAATAAATCTTTACTCATGTGTTTCAACTTCATAATAAAAGTACATATATGAAGAATATTAATATCATAAACAGTTAATACATTACACTGATCCACAAAAGTGGAGCATCACAAGAATTGGAGAAAGTTTCCATTCTGACAAAACGTTTCTGCACCTATAGTATTTTAAGAATAGATGTGGGGAAAGTGCTGACCCATACAATATCACATTACATTACATAATTGTGCACGTGACCTTAGTTCATCTTTTGTAATTGAATTCTACTGCTGATAAAATATAAATGACTAGTAGTGATTTTATGAAAATGCACAGATCTGTTATGGGACACTCTGACTCTCTGTGCAGAACTGAACTGCCTTCGACGTTGCATTAGTGACATTAGAGAGGGATTAACACTGTCCAGCTTGTCTCGCTGAGAGCCCTGCTTAAGTTTTCTGTGGCTTACAAGAATGTTATTGTAGTCATACAGAAATTCAACAGAAGACAATTAAGAATAAACATCCAAATGTCAGGAAAGTTTATACTTTTATTGACAAGCTGATAATGAGACAGAATAAATGTAACATAAAGAAAAGGAATAAAAACGATGAGAAAACAAAAGCTAACAAATTAAATTACAATGCATGCAAGAGAAAATAACTATGATAATGATAAATGTAAGATAAAATAAAACTAATAAAATAATTGATTATTCATCCAAACAAATGTTGTATTTCCAGTTTATCAAATATGAATGTTTTCTTTTTCTTTTCTTTTTTTGTGTTTTGTTAAAGGAGCAGTGTGTAGAATTTAGTAGCATCTAGCAGTGAGGTTGCAGATTGCAACCAATTGATAACCCCTCCCCCTCCATGTGTGTAGGAGAATGTACTGTTGCTGCAGAACTCATGAAAAATGTGAAAGCCTCTCTAGAGCCAATATTTGGTTTGTCCGTTCTGGGCTACTGTAGAAACATGGCAGTGCAATATGGAGGGCTCCATGTAAGAGGACCCGCTTCCTATGTAGATATAAAGGGTTCATTCTAGGGTGACGAAAACACAAAGATTCTTATTTTCACGACTGACATAATTCTCCATTTTCTGACATTTAATAGACCAAACAGCTAATCCATTAAACAAGAAAATAATTGACATGTTATTCAATAATAAAAATGAATTGTTAGTTCCAGCATTTGAAACGTTATTACCTGTATTTATTCAACTAGTCTTGTCTTGTCTTGAGTGGATAACATTCACAAATGAGTAATGGCTACATGCAGCAGTCTGTAGCAGTGCTTTTAAAGGAGCGACGGTGTTGCTCTGGGGACACAAGCTTGAGTTTCAATAGATCGAATAGATTGATTTATTCCCTTGCTGGACTACATAGAAAAAAAGAATACATCGAATGAATCCATGAAGTGTCCGTGTCTATCTCTGGAGGAAAAACACCACTTTAGACTTCTTCACCTAGTAGTTTATAAAGGGCAGAGCAGAAATCCACTGTGTCCGCTCCATGGATTAACAATAAGGCTTACCTGGTGCTGCCTTCCCTCGCACACAGCGGACAATATTGGCACGTGCAGTAGACCAGCCAACAATGGAGTAAGCTAGTAGTGTGATGCATAAAACAAACACCCCTCAGGATCATGTGAGCTCTGTCAAATAAAGGAATCAGTGGAGCATTCAGTCATTTTTCACCGCCGTACATAGTCTGGAGAACGACAAACATTAAAGAGGGAAATCAGGAAGCTCGAGGTGGAAGAAATGAGTCTAAAAAAAACACGTGTGTGGCATCGGGTTAGAGAGTCTCTTCCATTATATGACAGACACTGTGCTGATTGAAAGAATGACTGGTAACTTATTGACCCGCTTGTATGATCTAGCAAGTGAGAAAAAAAACATTGAACCTTGCACTCTTGAGTGAAAAAATGATCCTGAGGTGTGTGTGTGTGTGTATGTGTGTGTGTGTTTGTGTTTGTACAGGTCAGCTGTAATGGCAGGGGGAGGGGCAGCGGGCGTCGACCTCAGCAGGAAGTTTGTGTCGGAAACAGAGCTTGACGAGAAGAGGAAGAAGAGACAGGAGGAATGGGAGAAAGTCCGAAAGCCTGAAGACCCGGAGGGTAAGAACACACACACACACACACACACACACACACACACACACACACACACACACACACACACACACACACACACACACACAGATCTGAAAGAAGAAGAAGACAAACGATACACACAGCTGTGCACACACACATCGTGTTTGTTCTTTGTACTCCTCAGAGGCCCCGGAGGAGGAGTACGACGCGCGCTCCCTTTTCGAGCGACTGCAGGAGCAGAAAGACAAGAAGCAGGAGGAGTTTGAGGAGCAATTCAAATTCAGTGGGTCTTTTGTCAATCAGTGTCTTTGTTTTAAGTGTCACTTTTTCTCCGCAGCTACCACCGAGACAAAGAAGCAGTGGATCCGTGATATAAAGATCAGCAGTCATCATCGGGATTTGTTATCAGCAGAACCCTTATCACAACTATTAAATGCTGACACTCCAGTTATTGCTTTACATACACATCATTTTATAAGCTTAAAATACAGTACAATGATAAAACAGTGTCCAGTGACCTTGTGTTACATTTCTGGTACCACTTTACAATCAGACTACCCTTATAAGATAAGATTTATAAATAGTTGTGAGTTATTAATTAGATTGTAAACACTTCATAAACCATTAATTAACAGTTGTAAATGAGTTATAACCTAATTTCAGATACATTAATGTTGGGTCAATATTTGGCAAGATGAAGGTATGCTGTACTACTGTATTTGTATCCATTCAGGTTAAATAGGCTATCAGAGCTTTGTCAGTCAGCAGATTCTTCCTCCATCTATCTTCATGTTTCTTGTCATCTCATTATGAGCATTAATTCACGAGTTATAGATATTTATAACCGCTAAAAAGGAGCCTTATAAAGTCACACACAAACATGCAACAAGTTAGAATTACGTTTTTTATTTGTCAACTTGTTATAATTAAGTTATTTTGCGACCTCCTGGTGCATGGTGATATGTTTTACACTTTGAAATAAGGCTCCCTTTTAGTGTTATAATAGTTTGTAACTCATAAATGAAAGCTCATAATTGGATGCTACGAAACATGAAGAGAATCCATTCAACAAACAGTGGAAACCAGTGGTCTCCAACCCTGCTCCTGGAGAGCTACTGCCCTGCATGTTTTAGGTATCTCCTCACTCCTAACACACCTGATTCTAATAATCAACTCGTTATCAAGCCCTTTGACGAGCCTCAGCTGCTTGATAACGAGTTAGAGTGAGGAGACACCTAAAACATGCAGGGCAGTAGCTCTCCAGGAGCAGGGTTGGAGACCACTGGTGTAAACCAAGGATGCTGCCTGACGATGACGAAGCTAAGAATACAATGTGAGATTTAGTAATACAGATACATATGGGATCACTATTTGGCAAGCAACTGGTCACTATTACTCTTTTTTGCCACATATTTTGCAGCAGTTCTTTACATTTACATTGCTGCTATAAATGTTTCACTCAGTGAATGATGGTGAAACGGTATTTATCTTTTATTACTTTAATAGTGTTTTGGTAAAGAGGCAGATCAGGAAACAACTCCTACTTCCTAAAAAAAAGCAATCCTAAAACTATTTATTTATTTACATTCTAGGCAACAGTGATCAATAAATGTCTCACACCCATTTATAAACACACGTTATTGTCTTCGAAGTTCATCATTCGACTGCCATGTGTGTGAGAGCATGTTTGTTTCCATGGTGACAGAGAACATGGTGAGGGGATTGGACGACGACGAGACCAGCTTCCTGGACGAGGTCTCCCGGCAACAGAGCCTGGTGGAGAAGCAGCGCAGGGATGAGGAGAAGAAGGAACTGTTGGAATACAGAATATCCTTTTTTTTTTAATCATGTGTTTGTTTATATATATATTTAAAAAAAATTTAATTAGCAGTTATTGGTTATTTGCCTGAATATGTTCATCTTTTATTCCACATTTTAGTGAGTGATATCAGATTATTGCATTTATAATGAGCAATGAGCATTTGTTGTTTATGAAACGACAATTCAGAGAGACTAGTCATGGAGAAAAAAAATTATATCAAAACCAATATCAATTCAAAATTGATAATTAAACCCCTCAGAAAGCCTCCAGAGGAAGGCAGTCCAATTCAATGCTTCCCTGAACTGAACACACACAAACTCTAATACGTATCATCACACCAGTAACAACCCCCCCCCCCCCCCAATAATTTTAGTGATGCTGAGCTTACCCTCCAACCTGCATGCTCCCCACTGACCAAGCATGCATTAACACATAGCCAACATTTCACAGGTTCGGTGTTGTGTTACAGCAGCTGTTCTGTCGGGTTTCAGCTGCATTTTCTTGCTCGCTCACTCATCCCTGTTGTGAAAACATGACTTCATTGTTTGTCAGTGACAGGACTAATGTTCTTAGATTGGTGGGCGGTATCAGCTGGGCCACAGATCTGATAGTGTTGATGCAGTTACTACTCCTTTCTGAAAGAGGATAGGACTCATAGATTATTGTGTTGCACTTGTAATACGCCGCTTGCCCTCAACGTCGAGGTAGCCGCTTAAAGAAAACTCGTGGGAGTCTTACACGCGTTGTAATAGTTCTGAGCCACGGATGGTGTCCTAAAGCCAGTGTCCGCGTTGTGGTGAGTGTGATTGTGAAGTTTTCTCTGTATTGTATATATGGTGTAGAGTTTCTCAGTGTTTTCAGCGTTTCCCCCCCTAAGCTAAACATAAAGCTGTTTTCTGCTCATTTTGTGCACTTCATGCCGTTTAACAGTTGAAGGACATGCATGCTGCTAATATGGGAGTGTCTTGGTCCATGTATGATAAGCAGCTTTATGTGAGTTGGCAGAGGCGGGCACATCTCCAACCGTAGTCGAGCTCCAGCTGGCACCGCGTCACCACGCACACACCTACACTTCTATGTGTTGATACCAGAACGTGTGAAGAGACAGTGAAGGTATCTGTCTTTTATCTGCAGGACTTAATCATTACAGTTAATGTGAATCTTCATTCAAATATATATTTTTTCACGTCCAAACTATTCAATAAGGGGCCTGCTGTGTGGCTGCAGGTTTTTGTTCCAACCAATCACGAGCACATGCGATTCGACCAATCTGTGATCAGTTGATTAAAGAGTCAAGCCTGGTGTGCTCCTGATTGGTTGGAACGAAAACCTGCAGCCACATGAATTTTAATGGAATGGTTTGGACACCTCTGCTCTAACCAATCAGTAGCAAGCAATGCGTCCGGTCTGGTCTACTCCACGGTAACAGTTGCTAGGAGCAGTTAACTAAACATTTTTCACACTGATCATAACAGCACATACAAGAAAAAACTGATATACATCTAATTAATATTAATATGGTAATCAGTTTGGAGGAATTGAAGACAGACTGGCTAAATATAATATACAGAGCTTTTATAATGTATAGGTGCTGTAAATAGTCCATTATATGAAATTCTTGCATGTCCACAATGTACATTGGACCATGTGTCCAGTAGTTCTGTTTGTTAGTTGCTCTCCGTGCGTTTCATGTGTCACACTCTCTTTGTCTTTGATGAGAATGGGTTGTCGTGGAAACTGTATCATAGGCTGGTAACTACGGTGACGATTTAAATCAGTCATTTGCTGCTGTGAACGAAAGGTACGCAGGCACACAGGCACACACACACACACACACACACACACAGGTGCAGACCTCAGTTAATGCAGTGAAAACTCAGAGCTGCGTATATCCAACGCCCCGCTGTGTGTTCGCTCCAGGCCGTCCACCTGCCCCCCTTTTTTTTGTCTCGAACCTTCACAGCTCTCTGTCTTTGTGCGTTCCCCGCGTCCCTGTGCTTCTCCATCGCTGCATCTCGACCCCGTTTCGCGTCCCCTGAGCTATCTCTCGTTTTAGGCTCTTTATCTGTGTCGCTCTCCTTGTCCCTACTTCCCTCTCTCCACCTCTCCGCCTGAGTGCTTTTCTGTGCCTGTCAGAACTGTGTCACTTCTTCTAGAGCGCTGATGGAGAGCTGTAATGGCTGCCCCTGAAGGGAAGACACACTTGTTGAATGGGACTGCTGCTGAACGGGTCATGTGTTTCAACCTGCCCCTGAGCCCTCCACCACCACCACTCTTGTGTTCTCTCTTCAAGGCTCCATTATGCTTCATTCACCTTAACTCTGTGCCATCACAGCGCTGTAGCGAAGCATGCGTCTGCTGACAGCCGCCCTGAGCCGGAAAAGAAGACAGCGCCTAAACACTCAGGGACGGAGCAAAGGACCAGCCACCTGTCTCAGGCTCATTTATTGGCTGGAGCTGTCAAGAGACGCAGGTAGGCACAAACAGACACATGTTCATTTTTTTTGTTTTTTTGGCCACTTGGGGGCAGCAGAACACGCTGTACACAAAACATAAGTTCGTTATCAACTTATGAAGCTCATATGGGGAACTTGTTAGCAGGGTTAGGGTTCCTGTTTACAAATCCAGCAGACACAACACACTTTAGCATTCATTTGGAGTCATGTATTTGTTTACCTGATGAATGTAAATCCAATTTTCACTTTCCTTTTTTAGCTCTTTTTTTGGCCTCCACCAACCGCTGAGGGAAAATTGACACCTAAATGTAGTACTAGCTAGTAGCTAGTTACTAACCTTATCAGTCTTTCCTCAAGTGCTGGACAGGAAGTGAAGTGTGAGGAGTTTTTTTTTTTGCTAAAAGCAGCAGTCAACTGCAGCTGGAAACTCCGCTGATAAGTGAGACAGAACCCAAGCAATGAGCTGAGAGTCACTGTAAAACTCTAGTCCTGAGGGGAACTGTAGAGTGTAGTGATAATTCTGTGATTCATCATTAATATGAAAATATTGATCAGAGCAGCTTTAAATCATTCTGTCTTTTGTTCTCTCACCCAGCTCGTCCCAGTCTTCAGACAGCAGTAAGAAACAGAAGGTGGAAATCACAAAGGCGACGACAGGAAATGAAGACAGACACACAGGTGGGCTGCAGCCTGAGGTCTAAAAGAAGGAATGTGTTGTCTGTAGTGGACAGGTTTTGAGTTGTGCACCATTTGGACACTTCCTTTAGTTGTTTAATGTCTGACCAGGAAAACACAAATGGTATCCATAGTTTTCTTCTTCTACAAGCTGGAATCATTATTATGAAAAGGGTGTTTAAAAAAAAAAAGTATATTATAGTGGAACCACGCACTACCTCATAATAAAAACCTAAGAAAAGAAACACACAAAGGCCAACCTATACCTGAGTCTACATAAAGTCCAGGGTTGGCGTTGAGGTGCATTACCGCCACCCACTATGTTGGAGTGTGAAGTATTTAAAGTTGGCATTAGCGTTGCTAGGAAACCGGTGGCATGTACAGTTACAGTAAGTGGAAAAGTGAGCTGGTTCTTTAGAAGGCTGGCTAGTTAAATCAACTACAGACCAGCACAGGACAGTGGCACTCAACAATGTTAGATATTAATTATGTATTCGCCACAGTGAGTTGTGTTCAAAGTAACACTATTTGTAGATATTTCCTATTTTATCACCAAAAACTGAATATGTGCACATGTCAAGTTTCATATTTCTGTGTCATTTTTTTAAATTTTTATTGTAATACCAGCAAATAACATGTCGTTGAATACATCGAATTACTCTCCTTAACCCCCATCCCCACCCCCCATTCCTCACCCTCACCAACCAATAAGGTATTATTACCTACACAGGCAGAGGGGTCCTTTAAGTTAGATCAAACTTGTCCACATTAAAATTGTGTTCACTCTTGCTGATGATAGTTCCAAGTAAGAAAAAGCTCTGAAGCCAGTGAGCACTTGAAATGTCATGAGGTTTGCAGTCAGGCCAGACTTTGCATGTTTTTTTTTTTTCCATAAGGGAAAGGTGGGAATCCTCATTTAAAAGATGTACAACAGTTAACACCTTTACTGTCCTTTTCCCCAGGACCTACAACCATTCTGATTTTCACTTACTGAAAGCTGTTAATTGCATTTTCATTCTCTCTCCCAGAGCAGTTTTTGCAACATGCAAGCTGCAACTCGCAACGTGAGATTGTTTCCTGTAGCATTAATTTTAACATATTCAACTAGAGCCCGACTGATATACCGATATTATCGGCCTGTATTAAGGTGTCCGGTATATGCCGATATTTTTTCAAAGACATGAAGGCCACATTTTATGTATATTTAATCCTTTTTCCTAATTCAAGTTTATTATACATATTAAATTCCCAGTGAAGTTTACTGTTTACAGAGCACTGATGTCATTTTATAAAATTAAGTTTATTCTTAAACTCCAAAATATCATGCCTCCATTTCATATCTTGTGTTTATGCATATATGCTGTATATAAAACATCGGCCAATATATCGATAATCATCATTTTAAAACTTCCTAATATCAGTATCCAAGCCCCAAAAATCCAATATGGGGCTTGGATACTGATACTTCATTTAACCAAACAAAAGGAAAACCATACTTGCGACCAATACAGGGGGACGCAAGAGGCTTGTTGAGAGTGCCGATCATTTGAGAGTAGCTCCGTTTGCGATCTGCATGTAAGCAATGCTCGCAAATCACACACATAGTTCAAATGTAACTGAGTTGTCTTCTCTCTGCATTTTCATCTCTGTCCTTTTTTGTTAAGAAGATCCTGATACAGCAACGTCCGCATGAACGAGCTTTGAATCTGACTGTATGTTGTGCTGTTCAGAGCAGGAGGGAGGAGCAGGAGGAAGAGCAAGGGGGGCTGAAAACCAACAAACAGTCCTCACGGCGAAGACCCCCGCGGCTCCCCTGAACTCCAGTCAAGGCGTGTTGCACTTGCCGTCGGCGGCCGTGTGCGTCGGAGTTTTACCGGGACTCTGGGCTTATTCCGGCAGCAGCGACTCTGACAGCAGCTCGGACAGCGAAGGTAGCGTGGATGCAATCATGTTGCCGTACCCCCGGCTTAACAGGGCCTACAGATAGACACACAACTGCATCCATATCTATATACACACACACACACACACACACACACACACACACACACACACACACACACACACACACACACACACACACACACACACACACACACACACACACACACACACACACAACTTGGCTTGCAAAGTCAGGAAAGGTAACCTCATACAAGATATGCACACACACAGACAGATTAAAAGGTAAGACACACACATATAAAAGCATGCACACACACACACACACACACACACACACACACACACCTTGCAACCATTTTCAGTATTCCTGTTGTTTTCACAGCTGTGAGTTGAACTGTTGCTCTTTGTCACCCGACAAAGTTCAGCCTAGTAATATAATCCTAATAACACTAAGATTAAAACCAATTTAACCTCTATTCTGAACTTTAATCTGTGTATCTCTATTTGTGTTTTTTTTGCTATTGTGGCACTCAAACATGACACCTCCACCCTTCCTTCCCTCAATCACATCTCACGCAGTTTAAGCCGAGCAACCAATCCCGCACTGCCTACCCCGACGACATCCCGCCCCCCTCCCTACATCCCCCCTCCCAACCCAAGCCACAGCGACTGCAAGCTGTGCTTTTGGCTGAGGGAACAGTGATTGACAGCTGTGGAGCGAGGAAGAGACTGCTTTAGACTGTGTCACATGATTCACACCTTTTTTTTAGTTATGAGCAGCAGAGGAGATCAGAGAGAGAGAGCCGAGGCGGGACAAACGCTTCTCACTCTCCTCGGGTTAAATGCAAAATCTGACTTATTACAAACAATAATATTGTGTGTGATGTAATGTGTAGTTTGTTTCTAAGTCACATCATTCAAAGATGCTGGACTGTTTTGCTGCTGTTTCAGGCGTTGGAGCTTTGTTTTGTTGGTCAAAGTCTGAGCAAAGAAATAAAGAGCTTTCCCTTTTACTGTGTGTTTACTGTGTCACAAAGGGCTGGTTTTTTGGGGGGGGGGGGGTACGGATAGTGTGTGTTCCCTCAAAACATACTTCAGTCACAGCGCTGAGCTAAATGTTAAAATCAGCATGCTAACAATGATAATGCTGAAGTTGATCAGGTTTTATGATGATGAATTTGGCCAATTAGGACTAAACACAGAGTCCATTTGAGGCTGATGGGAATGAACAATGTTTTTTAGGTATTTGGTCATAAATCTAAATGTTGGAGAAGCAGAATGAAAAGTCAGAGGATCATCAGGAACTACAATTCATCCTGACAGGATACATGAAGGTATAAAAAAATATATTGTGTCTCAGATCACATACTTATGTACACTGCACTCTGTACTTACTTGTCTAGTGCACTGCATTTTTCCATACTGTGCACTCAAAATATGAAGCAGAAGTACCCAATTTGAGATACCGCACAATAGTCAATTAGATTTCAGCCTAGACCTCTGTGGAGTCTAAACAACTACCATGGACATTGATAAATGTGAATAAATATAGTCAATTTGCGTTTGGGATTCAGTCATCTCCTAACTGAGCTTTCCTGTAAACACAATTTAAAACCCGGAGCTGAACTCCGTGATGCAGCTATTAATCCTAATCAAATAAAATGTAAAGCTGTTGTGGGGTTTTTTTTTTTTAGTCATCTTGTTAATATGTAGTGTTGCTCCAGGTTGACACGACCTGGCTGGAAGGAGGGGAGCCCACATAGGTAATGACTAAAAATAGGATTCATTTAAAGCAAAAGTCAACTAACAATAAACCTAACACACATAAATCCATCAGGATAGGAGAGAGAGAATAAGTGGCTGACTGTATGGCTTATAACAGAGTAACCAGTCAGTCAGGGTGACTCTGCCCACCAGGCTCCTGCAGAGAGTGAGTATGGGGAGCAAATACTGTTCCAGCTCAGTGGCCTTAAATACTGTGGCACAAAACACATCTTACAAAGCCTTTCTTAAAGTTCATTTTAACAGCTTTAAACTCTAAAGAGATTTAGTCTCTAAATTTAACCCATCACAAGTACTCAGAGCAGTGGGTAGCCACTATGCAGCATGCAGGGAGTTAGTACCTTGGTCACTGACAGGAGAGTTAACCTAACATACATGTTTCTTTGACAATGGGAGGAAACTCATGCAAGCTCCACACAGAAAGGTCCTGTCCCTGCAGGGTATCAAACCCAAGACCACCTTTGTGTGAGGCATTAGTGCTAACCACCGACCCACTGTAGCACCTGCATTTGCCTCTTTGGGTGTGGCAGATGAATGCTCAAAAAAAATCTCTTCATCTTCACCTATAAATCACTATCTATATATCACTCTGCCAGTTTGTCAGGGGTTAAAATATCTTAGATGTAACTTGGAGCGACACCTACACAGGGGCATAAAATGAATGTGTAAAATTGCACTGGATCAGAACAAATTTGGATAATTGGATTCTGGGATGCGTATTCAGTTCCTATTAAAACCTTGGCAGGAGAAATGTGCATTTGGAACTGAGTTCAGTTTGCTGATTGAGATGGAAAAAAAGCAATGCAGGTGAGATGATATCAAAGTGTAAAGACTGGCAGCTTCATTTAACAACACAGGCAGTCTCGTGTTTTAATTCTGTTACTGTGAGGCTCAAGGTTTGAGATTTGGAGAGGGACCCTGAAATGGACCCTCACGGTTCACAAGTCTTTGTAAACATAGCGATGACGTGACCAGGAGATAATTTAGTGTTTGTTGCCGGTAGCGAGCATTTCAGCTTGTCTGAGGACAGTTCACTGACATCATTAAATCAGCCGTAGTTGGTTTCACGGTTTAACCGACAGATGAAGCTCAATATCACTGGTGCAGCTGTGAAAGTAGTTGCTATGACAACAAATAATATAAGCAACATACAAAAAAAAATATTAAAAAAAGATCAGACCAGGATTTGAGCTATGAGGCGTATCAAATGCAAGCATTTAAGATGAAAATCAGTCCTTAGCAGCCAGGTTTTTGTTTTTAAATCTGGCAATTATTACAGCTTGTTCAGGGTGGGTTGTGCCAAAGGCTGCAGCACTAAGCCAGAGCAAAGGGAAATCCACATACTGCCTAAAAAATGAGGATGAGATCTGGACTGAATTCATATTTACTCTCATTCTGTCACCTTTGAAAGTTTCTTTAATGCCACATTTTGTGTAAGCTGAATTTGCTCTGTCCGCTCTGATTAACCGGCTGTAAGTCATGATCTCTTCAATCCGAGCAAAAAGCTACAAAAAAAAGAGAGCTGAGTCATGTAGAATTAAACACAGACCTGTTGGTGGAGTGTTTTTTTTTTTGTTTTTTTTTTCCACCACCCACCCCTCTATTTTTCTTCTTTCACATCCACAGACACAGAGGACGTAAGACATTTCAGTTAAGTTTATTAACCTGAGTGTGGACATGGACACAGTTTTATAAAATGAATAGCAACACATTTAGTACAAAGATGCACGGCAATACACATAGTAGTATAAGTACACAACTCCGCACTGCATAAAAAGTACATTAAAAACATGTCAGAAACAGGAACGGCATTATATAAATATACATTCGATATATATGCATATCAGAAACTCCTCTTCTGCTTCCGCTCAGGTAAACTCTCTGCCTTCTCTGACATCTTTCTTTGCTATTATTTTAATGTAACGCTTCCTTCTTGTTTAAACAGAATCTCCTTTAAATATCTACAAAATCTCTGATAAATACGTCATTTGAAAATAAATAAATAATTCATGCGTTTGTGATCATCAGCATCGGTTTTGTAAACAGTGAGTAGATATTGGCAACATGCACGGTGAACCAAAGTCATAAGAAATACAAGGGGTTTTTGCAAAAGCTGGCAAAATGGCCCCATATTTAACAGCAGTAACGCCTCATGAGTTCACACAGTATCCCACATCTATGCTGTGTTTGTGCTACAGCGGCCACTGCAGCCTCGTCCTCCTCCGATTCTGTTCCCTTTGAATCAAATAAGCATAGTGGAGCGTTGAACCCCTCCTCTCGAGACGACCGGCGACCAAAACTTCAAATTGAGAAGTTCACCCTTTGATGACGGAGGAGGGGGGGTGAAGGAATATGTGCTGTGTTCAGGTTCAGTCTGTGAATCTGCAACACGTGAGCACGAAAGCAAACAGCCTTCATCTGATCTGCTGCCTGAAGAGGATCCATATGACCAATGGGAAAGGCGGGGGAGGGGGGGTGGGACTGAATATACACTAAGTTGTTCCAGCTTGGAAGGGGGTCATTTACACCAAAGAGTTGTATTTATCACATGGTATCAATCACAAGACAAACACATGCAAAAAGCAAATATAATTTAAAAAAAATTCACATCCTGATTAATCAAGGTATTTTCCATTCCTCTAAAAAAAAAGAGCAGTGTTTGACCTGCATATTCATATCATTAGGAGATACCTGCCAATCACTGTGGACATACAAGGTCTAAACATTATCATCACAGCTCTGGAAAGCTTTAACAAACACAGAATATCACTTCTGATGGATTCACACTGGATATTGAATTGATCAAACATTCTTTAACCAGTTTCTTCACTTTTTTTTTTCTCAGCAACTCTTTTTTTGTTTTGTTCACAGCTTATATACACACTTTCTTTCTGTATCGTTTGATGTGAAGAGACGAAAGGTTTTGTCGAGCTATTGTACAGCGTGCTGGGCTAACGTCTTCAGCTGCGTTTCACTCCGGTGCCGTGTTGTTGGGTGGTAGATTCCGCTGTTTAAAGTACTGAGTGACCTGCTGAGGCAGTTCAGCCAGGACTGACTTGGCGAGGGTCTCCTTGGGTGCCTAATGGAGAAAGAGAACAAGAGAGAACATTAACCTCTTAAAAAGACTTAAATACTAGTTTGGCCCTGCTTTGACTTTTCCAGTCTAGTCATGATTTGGGTCAGGCGCCGTATATATAGTGAAAGATCAACAGTATGATTCCAATTGCATGCCAACAGTTTCCTGTTCAGCATAATAACACCCTTGTGCACAGAGGAAGGTTCTTAGAGATAAACTGCAACTCAAACTGCTCCCAATATCAGTGTTGGACCTCATTAATGTTCTGGTGGTTGAATGGCAGCAAATACCTGCAGCCTGGTTCCTAAATGCTGAGGAAAGCCTGCTGGAGATCAAACCAGTGTAATGTTCAGGTGTCCACTTATTTTTGGACATGTAGTGGATTTTCCATATGCAGAGGCTATCGGAGAAAAAAATCAACAGGAGTCTGGCTTTTACCGACAAGTAAATGAAAATAAAGAAATTACCTGGATGAAAACATACTGCACATGCTCTATGGACCCCATGTGCTCATAGAGCATGTGTAGTAGAGACTTCCGTCAGCTGAGATTGCTAAGTAAGGATGAAACAATTCAATCGTGCGTCTCTTCTAGTCTTTCGAAATGTAACTGGATCAAATATTGTCAGTTCGCAGGGGTTGTCACACTGTATCTACCATTTTACAGCTGCTCTTTTTCCCGTGACTGTGTGCAGGAAAAAGGCTTTTTTGGGCCTGTTAGACCCAGATGTTGTAATTACACGGTCTGACCACTATGTCAAATTGGCTTCAAAGCCCAGCGCACTTCCTGGCGGTTTGGTTAGCTTGATGAGCATCACCAATTTTTTTCCTCCCTCAACAATCTGTCAATCTTGTATTTGACATTTTGCTTCATGAATAAATCTTGCTAACATGAATATTGATAGCCTTGTGTAATTGGAACACCCAATACAACAAGATTGAAAAATAAACTTTACAGCGCTCTCTGGTGGACAAACTATATAACAGCAGCACTGTTTCTAAACGATCACAACCATATCTTTAGCATTTCTGTACTGACTTTTCTTGTTGCTTATGGACAGAACTATTTACAACAATACCAATATATCTGTAATAAACTTTACCAACTTTATGAAGATAATACTTTGTAAAATAATTTAGCAACGGCTCATCATTTCAGGTCACTCTCATTATTACGTTTCCTCTGTCTCAGCTTCATTTCTCACACTTATTCTCTGTTGTCTGTTTCCGTCTCTCACTCTCACACCAACAAACTGGAGTGAAGCCAGCAAACACTGTCTGTTCTTCCCACTACAGAGGAAGTCAGCTCGCCCACTACCAGCCTACACACACACACACACACACACACACACACACACACACACACACACACACACACACACACACACACACACACACACACACACACACACACACACACAACTACAAACATGACAAGAAAATAAAACAAAAATACAGATGTACACACTCTAATGAAGCTGTGTGCTTACCTACAGCACACATATACAAACACTCACATGAACACTTTTTGCCTACAATGTACATTTATCATCACATTACATCACACACACATGCTTATAGTGTCTCTGTCGAGTCTGATATAACCAGGCAGCTATCGTCATCTGCATGTTGTAGTGCGTGAGTAGCTACAATCTGAGCAGCAACAGGCTGGCATTTGGTAACACATTCACACTCAGACAGCATGACATCATGTCATTAGGTAATGCCTCTGCTGCAGAACTAAAATGGAGTCAAACTGACACTGCAGTGTATTCATGTTTTAACACATTTCGACACTTTAGACTTTAAGTGTGTTACTGAATTAAACATTTTAAGTGGTCGTATTTTGGCATTTCAATTTCTTGAGTTTTAGCCCCGTTTTGGTCACCACCAACTCCTCTTTAGCTGCTAGATACTACACTATGTTCACCAGCTGGTCACTAACCGTCTGCCACTTAGTGTTGGGAAGGGTTTTTACGGCTAGATGAGAGCTGAAATGAAACAGAACTACAAAAATGAGCTGAAAGACACAAAAAAGCTCTGCAGAGGGTTAGGGTTAGGGTTAGGGTCAGATTTTTCTGTGGGTTTGTCACCATGAGTGACCCCTTTCACATTATATGACCTGAATATTGATTATTGCCACTTTTTGGTTTAAACTTGGAGCATTGAAGCGACAAGAAACTCAAATACGTTTTAGACCTTAAGGCTGTGCATATGAATATATCACTTCATATTTTCATGTATCACTGTAAAAGGAAACATTCTTCATGATGTATTCATTTGCATTAAAACACTGAAGTACACTATAATGTAAACATTCTACTTTAACTGAAATGAACGTAAAGACTTTCAGTTATGACATTGATATTTACTGAAGTGAAGTTCAGAAAATTCTTTCACATCAGAGACTTTGACTGAGAAACACCTCTGGATAGAAACTCATCTCCAATCACTATGAGCGATGGCTTCCTACATGAACACGAGAGTCTGCCAAACCTACATCAGTTCTGGTTATTTCACATGAGAGGATTTCTGTCTATGTTGATTGTACAGGAACTGGAAAAATGTGTGTCACTTTTTTGTTAGCAATATTTGAATCTGAATCTGGTGACAGTTGTGAGGTTGTTCGCTAACGTTGCCAGGAGTATGAAAGAATAATCATTACACGCTCTGTCCTGATGCTCCACTCAATTCTGGAATTTTGGTCCTTTATGGATAGTCTTCTAGTAAACCACACAGATAATGCCACAGTGGAACCACGCCAAAATATGGTCAGATATACAATACATCTACAGCATATAGAATTGAGTCTATTGGTCTACTACTAAAGACAAGCGGCGTAAGAATGTACAATGTCTGAGAACCCAGCTCAGCACCCTTGTCTTCTATTCTACAGGGTCAACAATATCCAACCTCTGACCCACAGTTACCTCTACTCATTCAGAGAGAGACAGGCAAGCACACCTCCGACCTTGGCTGCCATAGCAACACTATCAGGGTGCCTCACAGTCAAGATTTGGTGCGGCCTTACAATGACCTCAAGGCCTAGTTTGACCCAGTGTGTGCCAATGTATGATGTCAGTTATGGAAAATTATGGATTACGCGTACGTATGTATAATAGTATGTAGCCAAAGACTTAACTTACCTGGCACCAATCTAAACTGAGCAAACCTCAACCATTTAGTACATGAAGCAGATCTATTTTCTAATTTTTTCAGCCTGGGAGTGATACTCACATTCCGGAAATCCCTAAAAGGAACAAACTGCACAATGTCCCGAACAGCTTCCTCTCCTGAATTGGACCTCAAGACGCTGGCATCTCCGTCTAAGAACTCCATGGCTGCGAAGTCTGCATTGCCCACTCCAATGATGATGATGGACATAGGTAGCTTAGACGCCTCTACGATGGCGTCACGTGTTTCGTCCATATCGCTGATGACGCCGTCTGTTATAATGAGGAGAGTGAAGTACTGCTGCAGAGGGAGAGAAAATCAGAGACAGCGGGGCTTTAAGTTGAGCTTCGCCGTGTTGTCACTGGGTGAATCAGTTACAGTTATGATGCTGGACAACACTGAACGAGCCAGAGAGAAATAGACACCAGAATTAAAGCTTTTCTGCATTACAGCGTGTCGGGCTCCATTCATATAACAGAGCACGCCATCTGTTCCTGGAAGAAGAAAAAAATGACGGAGGGAAAAAAGAGAATCAAGAGATGAATACGAGAAAGAGAAGTGAATGACGAATGACTGAATAAGAAATTCTAAGGAAGAACAAAACAGTGAATCAGGAGGGAAAAGGATCAGCCTTTCGGATAAGACGGAAAAATGCATTTTCTCTTGTTCTTTCAACACATGGATGACAAATTAAAGCACAAATCTGACTAAATGAGTGGAAAAACATAATGAATCCACGCAGGACACAAGCAGGCAATGAATGATCTGATCAGTATGAAAATGTGTGTCTAAACTGGGAAATAAAGAGGGAGAATGTTTCATGGCCAAGTCTGGTGATGAAATTGCAGAGACAGATGGCACTCATCCTGTCTCCTCTCTGTCATTTGTATTTAGAAAATAACAAACATACACAAATGATAAATAAACCACATATAAAAATACACGTCAATAAATGTCAGCGTAAAAGAGGAGAATTTTATTTTCCTGTCAAAGAAGGCCAAATATCATAAAGAGAGTCAGGATTGCAACAAATTCAACCAGTTTATTAACAAAATAACCTGTAAGTTCTAACTAAAATTGATGGGGCGCCTACACTGAATAAACAGAAGCACATGAAGGGCTGAAGGATAAAAAAAAAAAGATATATATAAAAACATTAAGCCACGAAAACAAGACTACTGGACCCATCACACACACAGAAAAGTAACAAAGACAAAGAACTAACAGGTAGCACGAACACACAACGGATTGCTGCTGGCAAGGCCGGGAAGTGAAAGAGAGTGTGAGCTCGGCACTGTCACAATCAGTCTGAATCAGGGTCACCTGGGAGGAAATACACAACATATAAATGAAATATCATGCTGTACAAATCCTATCCAGCAGGGGGGATAGTACGTAACACAGCCCAGAAGTGTATACAACTCCTGACTGAGAATAGAACTCAGAGGTCAAGCAGTACTCTCAACTGCAGTGCTACAATATGTTTTCACGGATTTCAAAGCAGGAGAGGTAGAAAGCAAATGCATTGTGGGGTTACAAGAGAGCAAAACAAACACGCTGCTGAAATGCTGCAGCAAGAATAAGAGGTAAAGATACTATCTCTGCCTAAGAAATATGTAAAAGTGTGCTGAATTTGAAAATGGATTTAAAAAAACTGCACATTTCAGTTCATGTACAGGAGCACACAAAAGTTTGGACACAATTCTCTTTTACTTGAATTAGAAAGCGTGTCCAAACTTTTGACTGTCATACTGTATATTTAACAAATGACACTGCACAGAAACGTCTCCATCCACAGCTGCTCTGGAGGGCAATTTTGATGATTAGACATGAAGGTTTTAAATGATGAGGCATGTAGTAATGTGATATCAGAAAATGCATCAGACAGATTGACTGTGAAGTGATGTAATCAGATATGAAACGTCAAACAATTTTAATAACAAAAGAACTGGCCAATCAGAGAGGCAAAATCAACAAAACTGTGAAAAATAGTCATAATACTAATAAAATGATAGTTTTCTTTACTGTCCCACTGCACAGACACAGGAACACACACACACACACACACACACACACACACACACCTTTGCCATTTCTACAGACATTTTTAATGAGCGTTAACCTCACAAAAATGAGGTTAGGGTTAGTTTCCACCGGATGCAACAACACTGACAACAAACAGGGGCAACCACATCTATCTGTGACAAGTCCACAAGTTTCTAGTTTTTAAGGGCACTCACACACTCACACAGGAAGTCTGTTTGCCCAACCCCCCCCCCCCACACACACACACACACCAGAGCTGGGGACTCGGACTCGCGACTCGGACTCGAGTTGCACTTAAGTCTCACTAAACTGTGACTTCAGACTCGACTTGGACTCGAGGCTCGAGACTCGCGAACAACCTTTATTTCATGTTATTATTATTCTCATTATTTATCTGTCATTAATCTTTTTGTATGATCTCTGGCTCTGAGCTAGATGTAAACACCAACGTCATGCCACGCGCATGCGCCATGTGTGAAGCGCGCATCTTCAGTATCAGACATTGACAATGGCGAGTGCGATAAGTTCAGCAGGAGTGCCTCAGATCATTACGTTTGGATACAATGCCTTCACACTCCCGTTTTTCCCTGGTTCTCCCATATTTCGAAACCATCTCCCGCCGCCCTCCCGTCATTTCTCCCGTAATTGACAAGCCCCAAATTTGTTTGTTAATAATAATAAGAAGCGCACAATAGCAAAGGTTTTATTTTGAAAGCTCAGACAGGAAACCACTGCAACTCTTATTATGCTTAGTGCCACTAACTTAGTGGCTCCGCTACTAATTATTAAAAAACACAACGTTGCGTTAACTATGGTCATTTTATATATATATGTATAAATATTTTTTTGTTGAAGAAAATACAGTTATGGAATTGAAATAATTCTTAGTGTATGTTTCTTCACATCACATAGAGTAGATTCTCTATAGTGAACCTACCATTGATACATTTTCATACTGTCCTATATCAAGGTCTAGGTCAAGGTAATAGCCGAAGGTAAATTTGGTTACAGTTTCAGGAGAGGGCATCTCAACATACAAACAGATACTTACATACAAACTTCAGTGACAGCACACCACAAAAACAGACATGGGCAGGTGCTCGCAAGGCTAACTGATCAGGATGAAAGATTGTACAGCTCTAAGGTCAGAATTTGAATTTGAATTAGTGTTGGCGAGAGACCTGAGACTTGACTCGGACTCTTGACCAGAGACTTGAGACTTGACTTGGACTTGACCCTCAAAGACTTGAGACTTGACTTGGACTCTAGCTCAAAGACTTGAGACTTGACTTGGACTTGTAAAAAATGACTTGTGAACAGCTCTGACACACACACACAGCATAGAACATGCATCTGTCCTGCGTACTGCACAGTGAATGGTTATTCTATGATATGAACAGACAAGGTGAAGACTCACACTGACTTTACTCTGAACAAAATCAAACTTCCATGTTATACACACGCACACACGCACACACACACACACACACACACACACACGCACACACACACACAGAGACACACACACAGGGAGAGCTCTGAAGCCTGCCTGTTTAATGTGGTAACAGCAGCGCTCATTAGAGAATCATTATCACACAGACAGACAGGGCCGCTCACACACTGGGACACGCACAGGCTGCACTGGCCTGCAGCTTGTGTGTGTGTGTGTGTGTGTGTGTGTGTGTGTGTGTGTGTGTGTGTGTGTGTGTGTGTGTGTGTGTGTGTGTGTGTGTGTGTCAGTAGCGGGAGTGTATTCGTACACAGTCACACAGTCTGCAGTCGGAGGTTCTCTCATTATCTGAGGAACAGGAACACACTGAGGGAGAGCAGCCGCTGATTTGTGCAGCCTACACCTACCAACCCACACACACACACACACACACACACACATACACACACACAACCCCACACACCGATCTAACCACTGCCCCAGTATGAGGTCCACACGCACTTCTGCTGCGGCTGTCACATCTCATTGTCTGTTACTCCCTCCTATGTTCCACTCCTGTTTGAACTCACTGTAATATAAAACAAGAAAGGGTCCTGCAATCATTTCCTTACAGAAACAAAAGGATTCTGGCACAAAACACACAGACGAGTACCATCCTTTGTGTATATTGCTCATGTATTTGTTCTCCACAGGGTGACAGGGTGCAATTAGGGACAAAAAGCACCGTGGGAGCATAATGATACCCAGCTACTGCACTCTCTTTAGATTTAGGCAGGAGATGTGCCACTGGATTCATACAGGCGGGGTTACATGTACAGTACCATTTGATGAAACTTTGTAGGTTTAAAGCTCCTGTGACTGTCACACATGCATGTGCATTTGTTTTTGTATGATGACCCCCGTCGTGCTGAGCCTCACAGGTGATGTAATTCCTAAACCCGAGTCTTGCTGCCTTACGGACGTCAGCAACGTGTGCGAGATCCGTTTGTGCCCACACTTGTTTTGTTTTAGCTGCAGTGTAGTCACGCTGACAGAAAAATAAACCTGAGTGCGAGACATCAGAGAGCATAAGCATAAATTGAAACACGCTGATCCGTGGACGGAGGAAAGGATTCTAGCAGCCTGCAAGCTTCCTCCAGCTGCACAGCCCGCTATTTAAGATACATAAGTTTGAAATTAGAAATGAAAATAAACACACTGGCTCAACGTGATTCTACTGCTGAGTCAGTTGAACCTTTCTGGGGGCTTGAACCCGCGACCCGTGACAGCGCTAACCACTGCTGCCTCACAGTGAGCGAAAATCTGTGGCTCAAAGTCAAATACTTCTCTTTAGACTTTTGTGTTAGTGATAGATTTAGAAGCTGCTACAGCAGTAGTGATTACACATTCAGTTGTGATCTGAATAGTCTGTAAGAAACGCAGGATTTAAAACTTCTGTAGAACCAAATAGCAAAAGAAATGTGAAAAAGCTGAAGAAAGTGTGACAGAACGCTGTGGAAAAAAGCGAGACATTTAGCGCACAAACAATGAGGTGTTAAGTCTTACATCAGCCTGACGATGAGAAGCATGTAATGCAGGAGGGGCCGAAATTAGGCTACGATTAGAGACCTGAAAGAGAGTTTAAGAAAAAATCCTCAGTGTTTAACACCAATGCAGAAGCTAGAATATGAAATGAATGCTCCTTTAACATCACCTTATGAGGTTGATAGGGCAAATATTTTAGCAAAAAAAGTTGGAAGTGTTTCTGGCCACCCGGTGAATGTAAGTCTCTTTCTCTGCTTTCATCTTCCGTTCATTCCTGAGGGAAACATTTGGCTCTTTTTAGTTGTTGACTGGCTCCGCTATTTCCACCAGCTATTCGCTTACTTTGTCTGGTGCTGGGCGGATAGTGTGCAGTGAGATTATTAGAGCTTTTTTTTGCTGAAAACGTCGGCCTGTCGCTGCCGGAGAACAAAGCCGTTGGGAGCGGCGAGAGTGAAACGAAAATGCAGGCTGTAAACAAAAACAATGGGGTGAAAGATGCTGTAAAGCTCTGCAAAGCTGTGGGGAACCGCAGCAGTCGGGTGATAATTCTCTGTGGGTTCATCACATCGAACAACCGCTTTCACCTTTTTACAATTTCATCCATTGCTATTATAAAAAATATTGATTAGAGCAGCTTTCAGGCTGTATTCAGACCAAACAATAGTAAAACCTCTGCTGGTGCACAGGGCTTTGTAACAAAAAGGCAGGGTAATCTGGCAAATACTGGACCTCTTGGTTCCTAATCAATTTTCTCATTGGTATCTGTAGCAACACACCAACACAATTAATGAGATGGTCCCACGGCTCGAGGAATACTGTATGACTTCCTGCCACGAAATGCTACCAAAATAGAAGGCCTTTCTTGGGTGTGAGACAGAGCCTGAGGCTTGCTCTTAATTTGGATTCTATGTGTTACTGCCTCAGATAAATAACCCAGTTGGAAGTACAGTATGCTGCAAGTCACTGCTTCATTTCTCAAATGAGACACGGATCAAATAAGCTGATTGATTGGCTCCTCTATTAAAACTTGACCGCTGACTGGCAGAGATGACTGTGGGGCGTGCCAGTAATCTTGACTGACGAAGCTGAACGCTAAAGGAATAAAATAGAGTGAAATGACTGCATGAAAACATGAAAAGTGGCTTCAAGTTGTATTTTAGGAAGCAAGCATGGATCACAATGCTGGTAGAATTCACAGGTTAGGTCCATAGTTACCTATACACACACACAATACACCAAAAAGTAATTGAGTATTCCTATGGAAGCCCAGTATTAATGTTAAATAATCTTTTGACTTATCACAAGGCCCTGCAGTGGGTATCAGGCAGTAGTGTCATATATCTATTGAGCCCTCTGACAGGCGACATCATTCCCAAACCCTGACCTACCTTATCTTTAAAGCGAGACTGTAGAAAGACACACAACATCAACTTTTATAACATTCAACTTTTAAAACATAATCGGCAATTTCAAGACTGTGCAATTACTTATCTTAACTGCCTGTGTAAGGCTGGACGCCCTCATGCCCAATCTAGTTAAAAGGGACAAAACTGATCTGCCGACAAAAACCCCTACAACCATTCTCCACCCGACGGACCTTTGGTTTCCAACATTGTTCCTCTGAATCTGCTGCCAACTCTGCATATCTAGTTTCTCTCACTGTATCCTCCCAAATAGACAATACACTGTGTTTCTACCCACTTGGTCAAACTTTGGAGACAAGCTTTTTTTTAAAAACTGTGACAGATTTTGTATCCTTAAAAAGTGACACAAAAAAGTAGAGCATGAGATGAAGGGTGTCATTTCCCTTGTCATGTTGTTCAGTGTGAAAATGTGAGAAATGACCGATGTCAGTGTATCAACTGAAAACGTGTCAGAGGGAAGAGGAGAGGACAGAAGTCGTCACTCCGGTCTGTCACCCTTCTCCCTGACACGCCAGTCGACACGCCAACAGTCCGAGTCAGCAGATGCACACACTTGTTTGTCCTGTCAGTCATCAAGCTGATAAACAGAGTTCATAAATGATGAATGCAAACTGCCCTAAAATTACTCCTGACTGCTGTTTCTACTTCTGGTCAGGAAACATTATTATTGAATGGTATGGTTGTGATTCAGTGGTTTAATTCGTCTTATGGGATGATAATAAAGAACAATATGATCACACCACAGCCTGGGTGAACCAATAGAAGCATGCACTTTATAAATTTACCAGGCAGAACAAAATGTCAGTAGCCCACGTAAACATCTTGAACATTTTAGTGCAAAAGAGCAGGTCGTTCACACATGGGGGAAAAAACAAGAAAAGAAAAAGGCATCGGAAGATGAAAGATAGGATATCAGCAAAGGGATCAAGTGAACCTAAAAAGCTGTTTGATATTACTGAGAGGGGTAGAGAATGCTATGATGAGATGAAATAAAAGAAAGGAAAGAGCATTTTACAGACTGTGAGCAGTCAAATCATTGCTCATCAAGGAGAAGAGCAACAACAGCAGGAGCAACAATCACTTTGAGAATAATCAGAGGCAAGGAGTTTGAGATAAAGTAAAGTGATGTGAAAATGATACAATATTTCTATGCACCCATAGTTAGACACAAACCTGTACATCTGTGTGCAGTTACTATATAAGGTGTATTGATTAATGTATGGGTGTAAATGGGATCAATTCACTTTAGCAGTAAAGAAAAGAAGTAAAAAGTAGTAAGTAAAAGCAGTTTGAACCATATGTAACCATCTGTATTTACTTGTCTTTATCATTTAGCACTTCAAACACATGAGATGGAAGATGGAAACGCCAATGTTATTGTGTATGGAAAAAGTGGAAGATTAAAAGCCACCTCTAATATTGAGCCAAATATTGAGAAAATAAGTGCACCCCACCTGACCTTTGCCCTTTTGCCACCCACATATAGCAAATTTCCAACTCGAGCATACATGTAACAAACCTTAAAATCTAACGAGCAAATCACCACGTTCTCCAGAGGCTCTCTGTGCAGTTTGGTCATGATCTGTACACTTATTGGCAAGATTGGCTTAACATCTGCAGTCAATATTCACTTTGTCCTGACAATGAAGCCCATTGAAGTGGTCTTTCCTCTAGTTATTCTTAGATTTTTAACCCTAACTTACAAAAACAACCGTTAAGAATGGGTATCACCACAGCGGCTGTTTTTTTGTGCAGTTTGTGTGTGAGATGGGTATGTGGACTTTTTATGGGTAGGTGTATTGAAAGAGGAGGATTGGTAAATAGATGGCTGCGTTGATATGGAGTATAATTATGGGTTGGGGTCACATACAACTGCTCCAACATCTTCTACCTTTAACTCAGAAGATGAGGAACACATATCCTGCTTTGTCTTGTCACCTACCGCTGCTTTCTCTTGTTGAAGGGCCTGGGCGGCAAAACGTGCTACGTGGCTGATGATCGGAGAGAAGTTCGTCGGCCCGTAGAAACGGATGTGAGGCAGACAGGCGGAGTAGGCCTCGGCGATACCCTCCACACCTAGAGACAGAGGAAGACAGAGAGGAAGGATTTACATTTCAACACACTTTTATTACTTTTAATGATCGCTAAATTAACATTAAAGAAGAGATAAGTAGAAGTAAGACACATATGGGAAAACAAGGCTATTACCCTCCAGCTTAAATGAAACATTTCCTTTTAAAGGCTCATGATAAACATATTGTTTTTCATCAGCATCGCTATTTTAAACTTCAATTAACTTTAACAACAAGACTATTGCATGTGTGCCCAGACAGGGTTCATTTCCCCAATGACCTGCATGTCTTTTTTCTTGCTTTAAGAGAACTGTAAAGTAAACTCTGTGACTCAAAGACAGCTGTTTATTTATCATGCGTCCTATTCTGATATGAAAATCATACCTGTTGTATTCTCCTCACTCACATCTCACTGATTTGACAAAAATGTACACCTCCAGTCTAAAACATGCCACGATGTTAGAAAAATGTCAATAGCTCAAAATACTGTATATTAATAAATGAGGGGGGGGGGGGGGAAACAGTTTGGCTGAAATATAATACTTAATTTGCATGCAACTTCGTTCACAAAAAGGTTTAATATAAGAAATAATGGCAGCATTTTATGACTGTGGTCCTCAGAATCAGGTTTCATTGTTTGGCCTGGAAGCTTTCATTTCAGAGCGCTGTGCAGGCTGCATTGGCCTTTTCTAATCTTTATAATGCTGTTTGTAAGTAGTTTGTAGAGAAGCATTTCATGTGCTGACCTGAAAAAACTAATCATGCTTGTGGAGGCAGATGTTTTAATAATAAACTAGCTGTAAATATATATTGAAGAAGCATACCAAAAGTGAATGTCTTGACACAGGTCTCTTTCAGCAGAGGGCTGAGTATACATGTACTGATTTAGAACTGACCTCCTGCCTGTCAGGCTTAAATATGATGTTACACTATTTCATTCTGAGTCTCGCAGTTGTGCTCTAAGCTGTTGGCGCTCAAGTTGTTCGGCATTAGTCAATAAACTCATTTGCATCCTACACATTTCAAATGCTAAATGGTGCATTAGCAGATACAAACACACAAATGTTAAAAACAGGTGCTTATTAGGGGGGTGCGAGAATGAATATGAATAACACTGAATATGCACAAATCTGTTCAAATCTAGCTAGATACTTTGAAAGTGAGGAAAGGTTAGCTACAGTGTGTATTTACGCAAAGTGACGTTTTTGCTACTAAGCATGTTTATAAAGTGCTCATTCCAAATCAGGATTTTATCAGGTGTGCATTGCTAGCATGCAGAGCATGGTAGCTTGATATTAGCCTGATGCTAATTTTGACTACATTGTTTAAAAATCTTGAGGTCTTTCTGCATGTGGCAAAACTGTGCTAAATGGCCAGAGAGAGGGAAATATCAACCACTTTATCATATTACTATGTTAAATGTAGAAGTGCTAAGTCAAAGGCAGTTTGAGTTACTGTAGAAGACTGAAAACATTTTTGCTAAAAAGCTTCTTCAGTTCTGACTGCTGTAAAACGCCCTAAGGCGAATTGTGATATCTGACATTGGTCTGATACAAACTAAAACTGATTTGACTTGAATGACTGGAGGGTAGTTCAGGGCATTTCTCCTTCCGCCAGTAAATACATGTCAATGCGTTTATCTGGATCTTTCATTGGCCTGAACTGCCAGGAGCAACTGTTTGATGCCATAGTGTCCACTGGTGGTCATACAGTTGAGAGGAGAACCATCCTGAGTAGGAAGTGTAAGTGAAGTGTGAAGGTGTTATTTAGTCAGACTCATCAAGACACTCGCAGACTATTGCAGCATGTATTTCTGTCATGTGATCTGGAGATGGCATGTCTGATTTTTTTATTTGGTGTCCTGCATTTATGTTTTAGTGCAATGATGATGAATTAGTTCTGTCCCTGCAGTGCTCTATTTCCACAAAGTCACAATGACATTGCAGCCCAGTGTCCTACTGTCCTACTACTTTAATTATGTCTCAGTCTCTGAAAATGTGGTTGCTTGATTTTTGCTGTCACGACACTAGTTTAGTAATATTTTAATAGGGACCCGTATTCCCTTTTTACTTGCAGTATGAGTGACAAATAACAATTTTATAGTAGGCTTACTATAATAATAAATAAATCATCTTCAAGAAACAAAAAAAAAGAAGGCAAGAAACAGCTATTATAAATTATATTAAAAGTTCAGCTGATTCTGCTGAATGGTCAAGTGAAGTTAAGTTTATATAAATATCACAATACAATGTGCAATTGGGCTTTACATGCACATATTAGCTGGAGTTTTTGAAATAGACAAAGTTTCTATGAAGACAGACATATTAACTGATGTCACTCAATCGGCATCTGCATATACTTTTATGCTGGGAAAGAATTTAAGTGAAAAGACCAGGAGACAAAGATATGTTTTGAGGTAGATTCAAATCTGTGACCCCATCACCAGAGAGTCCTGGCAAGTTACATCATGCTCAGTACATATACTTTGGCCCCATGTCTTTAATAACCAAATGTAGATGTTCATCAAAAATGATCAGTCCAATAGACAAAAATAGAGCTGTGATACAAACATATGAATATTTTCAGTGGTTGCAGCAGACTCATCGATGACGACTGTAACTACTGCACACACACACTACCTTACCTGAACAGAAGGGGTTCGTTGGGTTAAAGTTGATGGCAAATTCATGTGACACCTGATGAGACAAGAAACACAGACATTAAGTTAACACTCATCCTTCACTACACTGTAAATATTATTGAGAGATACTGTCCATTTCTCCCACACTTTACCCTTCCCACCCTCTCTCTCTCTCTCTCTCTCTCTCTCTGCTCTCTCTCTCCTTTGTCCTTTTCATCAGCTCAGTGCCATGGCAACACAGATGGGTTGACAGTTGCGTAATCATGTGAATATGCATGTATAATGCTTACAGTTGTGTGTATGTGTGGAAATGCATGTGTAATACAGGCTTGCTTTCACTCTAAGTTTGCCTATGACCCCCCGCCCCCAACACACACACACACACTCACACACACACACACTTTGTCTCACACATGTATCACACATATCTATATCTAGCACACACATACACACACACACACAAACAACAGCAGCAACACTAACACACACATATACCTTCCAGTCTGGTGGGAGTTGGGCTCCAAATCCCAGTGCAGGAAACATTTTGTCACTGAGGAGGAAACCATGACAACAGATTGGAACGTTAGTTAAACCTTTTTTTTTTTTTTTTTTTTCATCCAAGTTCAACGAGCTGGATTTAGACAACAGTGGAAATCCTATTACCTTTTTCACAAAGAAACACATTCAAAGACGTTAACTGGCCGGTAGAGGACTGAAACAATCTGGTAAAATGGCTTCCCACAAATATGGACACTTTTTTTCTAAGGGCACGATACATAAAAATGATGTCTCTGACCTGTATTGATTTTAATGACACCTTTAAAATAACTGCTGAAAGAGATCTTCAATATGGCATTTAGATCTATTTCATGCTGACCACTGTGTAATTATTGATGGTCTCAGTATGTTTAAAATGTCACTAAATCAGGTTTCTACTCTGGAAAATATTAATTTTACCATATAAGCTGTTGAAATAAATGGTTGTGTGTGTTAATGTTAAATGGACTGTACTTATATAGAGCTTTTCTCGTCTTATTGACCCCTAAAAGCACTTTTACATTACATGTCTCATTCACCCATTTACACACATTCATACCCTGATGACAGGAGCTACCACACAGGGTGCCAACCTGCCCATCGGGAGGGAGAATAACCATTCACACACATTCACACACTGTTGGCGCAGCCATCGGTAGCAATTTGGGGTTAAGGATTTTGCCCAGGGAAACATGGAATCGGACCTCCAATCTTCTGATCGGTGGACAACTGCTCTACCTCCTGAGCCACAGCCATGGCTTAATATGTTATGGTTCTTGGGCAGATGATGGGATCAAGATGAATATTAGGGAATTGATAAAGCAGTTCATACTCACGTATCGTAGTCTTGTATGATTTGTCCCACAGCTAAAATGGCAGCGAGATACTCGTTGCTGCCCAGCGGGTTAATGTAATGGAGGGAGGACGGCTCTCGAGGGTTACCATTGGACGCCGTGAAGTCTATACCGACCTATGGAAATACAGAGAAATGATGAAATTAGAGGTCATCTTGGGAACCTGTTTTTCACTGCTCAAGATACTGTAACTGTTGTATTTGTATGTCATAATCTGTTTCCTTTGACCACTACAAAGCACAGTCAAACTGAAATAATGGAAAGACAGTTTGATGTAGGCAGCGTCAGCAAGACAGCATGAAATGTCAAAAATCGGGATTAATTGGATCTGTTTTCACATGAAATAAAAAAGTAACAGGAGGAGCCAGGTCTACGTGTTTTTATTGTTTTCCCTTCGGACAACGGTTTGCTCTGATCGGAAAAAGAAGGCAGAAGAATTCATCTGGCAACTACAGTAGATATTTGAAAAAAAAACCACCAGCTGTGAGTTTAAATATGTTATTCAGTTTAACTCCTCTGTATCTCATCTACAATAGATGTGGGATGAGGCACAAATGTGGCACATGCTGCTCTCATTGATGCACCAGTAGATTGACTAGATACACTAATGGTTTGGTTTATTTTTCTATTTGAAGTGTAGCAACCAAAATTATGTAAAACGGCCTTGCTACAACTACTGTCTTATTGTTCCTTTTTTGAGAAAGTGGAGAACTGAAACTGAACACTGAGTTTGAGAGAGCAGTGCTTTGTCCAGAAAAAAGCTGGGCTCACCAAAGCTTCATGAGCCTGTTGTGTAAGGCTTACTGGCATCACATTACAGGATTGTCTGCATGTTACTGTAGGCCACTTGCTTCAAACACTTGCTTCATACTGGTTACATTGTCCCATTTTTCTGAGAGAACACCTCGATAACTCAGAAGTCACTGAAAACATAAAATGTCTTTAGATCCGTTCAGATTATGCTTCAGTATGAAACACAACTTCAACTATCACAAAGTAAAGCGAAGGAATGAAAGAGAAGCTAGAGATGCTGTTAAGTTTGCCTGAGCTGGAACATCATTGACTGTCAAGAGTTCGGAAGGACCGGCTGGGCTCCCGCTTTGCACCTTATTTGAGAGCCAGTTGACATGACTTAGTTGGTACTGTTAGGCCTGTTACAATAATTACATTATCGACTTATTGTACAATAACGTCATTATCGACATCATCATGTCTATATATCGACTTATCGTATGATACATGGAGATGATCTTGATTATTTTTTTGACCTCAACGTTGCCACACTTCACATTAGCAGCTAAGAGGCTAATTATGTCACATTGGCTAAGCAAGTAGTGTCCTCCATTCCTCACTGTGTACGTCCTGAATGGAGACTGCAGAAGTGAGCGTCGCAGCTTATATGGAATTAAAGGTAAATAACTCTGTCCTGACCTCCCGACCCATAATGGCAGTCTGTGTTTTTACAGAAGTGTAGCACCCACTCTCCAATCCCACCCCCTTGCATTATTATCATTATATCAGTGGTATATAATGATCTTCAAATGACGATACTATCGTTTATCGCGATTATTTCTGAAACAATATATCGTCCAACAAAAGTAGTTAGCATAAAAAGCCTAGGTACTGTGTTGAATTTTTCAGCACCACAATGCCTGTCTTGGCTTTTTTGTATCACAAAATAACGTGCCACGATACATCGTTACAGCCTTCTGTACCTGCTATTTGACATCTAACTAGATATAAAATACACATGGTCTACTGGATCTACAATGCATGTTTTGTGGTTCATCAAACATATTGAAAATGTAATTCTGAAATTTTAAGGTCACCAAGGAAAGAATCAATCCTTTTCTTAATTCTTGGACAGACAAGGTTTTCATCTGAGGACAGAAAAAATACTGTAGTGCAGTCGTGTCTAAAAAAGAAAGAAACCATATGGAGGGATATTTTTATCACAGATGACCACAGGGCGACACTGCGTTGACATGCTGTATATTAAAACACACACACGCACACACACACACACACACACACACACACACACACACACACACACACACACACACACACACACACACACACACACACACACACACACACACACACAGTCTAACATAATATGAGATTAAGAGTGACAAGCTTTTCTTCAGGCACTGAGTAGCGGTTTGTGTGCTGACAAGAACCCGACCCAGAAACTCCGCCTCCCTCCTCTCAGCTTGAAGATGGTCTAAACCATTTCTCTCTTTGTTTGGCAGCACAAGGAGTGCTATGAAACAACAATGTTCTGGTTCAATAGAGAAAAATGACAGAGGAAAGAGAAAATGGTCAAGTGGGAAGACAGAGAAAAGGTGGTATATGTGAGTACAAGAGAGGAGATTGGGCACACGAGGTAAATATTAGGGGGTAGAGAGAGAGGATGAAGCATAAGGAGCAGCAGGAGTGACGGAGAGAGAGATGCAGGGTGACAGAATTAGGGTGCTGCTGTGTATTTTGTACATATGTGTGTGTGAGTGTGTTAGTCCTGGAATGACATATGTGAGGAAAGAATAAACCATACAGCACACTACTCTTCAGGGTGTCAAGTGATCAAATTATCTTTAGTGTCATTTCAGCAAGTTACAAACCCAATGAAACACTTAGTGGGGATTTATCACAGTTGTGTGTGTTGCCTGTTTGACTTGAGAACATGCTTTGATACTGGTGGCTCAGTCTTTCTTAATCTTTGAACTGCAACTCTGTCCTTTTGCCAAAGCTTGACATTTATGCTTACTTGTGTTTGCTGTGTATCATCCCTACCAACTACAGTCGCCCTTCCTTTTTTAAGGTTTGGTCATAATTTCATTTCAATGGAATTGCTTCAATCAGTGGATTCACTCATGAAGGCAAAGTCAATTCTTTCAATGCTTTAATGCTCAACTTTGGCGTCTTGGCTGCAGAAGGGGTCCGAAAAAAAGGAAGAGTTATCTCATTAGCTTCTGTCACCAGCACATTCTATAGAAGCCTACTTTGGAGACAAATAATGAGCAACATAAATAGAGCTGTTCTCTTCATTTCCAGCTTCCCAACAACAAAACTAATCATTCCCTCCAGGATATTGGTATTTTTTCAATCGCAAAGTCTTTGAAATTTGCTGGGGTTTGCAATTTTGCGAGCAGTAATAAAGACACTGAACTTAAAAGTAGGCAGGGATTGGTCGTTACGCACCGTGGCGGCCCCAAAGACTCTTACAAATAAGTTAAAAGAGAGCTTGAGCGTATGACAGCAAGCACACATCTCTGCACTGACATGGCTGTGTGTGCGTTACGTGTTCAGAGACGGTGTCACTGATCGCCAAACACGTTCAATACTGAATGAGTCAGAGAAAACTTCAGACTGAGACTTGCTCTTGTTTTGTGTCTGGCTTGCGTTTGTAAGCAGAGCGATTTCCAGTGTTTCAAGCTATTCTCCACATTTCAGCTTCACAGATTGGTTCATAATAAAAAGTGCAGACAGCACACAAAGCCTCAAATTGTGCATATTTAATGCTCACACACACATCAATCAAACACAAAACCAACTTTCATGTTTCATGTATTTTGCTTCTTTTACAAGAACATAAAAATGTCAAAATACAGATATTATTAATCATTTTTGATTTCAATAATCACAAAAAAAATCCATCATTAGTGTGTGCAAATGACCCTCTCTGTGTCGGTCTCGCATGTGACCTGACAGTCGACCCCAGAGGAACCCCCAGTGGTCTGAGTCCAGTGGGATGACAAGAGACAAAGCTTCCTAGCACCTTGTCCACTTTCTCACAGAATGAAGAGTAGTCCAAAAGAGCCACAATGCGTTTTCTAGTCACAGCACCACAGCTGTGACTATGTTCATGACTCAAGCTCTTGCACCAACCATGGCTTTCTTCACCCAGCAATTATGTTGATTTTTAATTTTCTGTAGAGCTACATATCCCCCCCCCCCTCCCCCTCTGGGAAATGAATTTAAAAATTGTGACAGTGGCAAATGCAAGATCATCCCCAAACTATAACTTGATGTTTCCTCCAATGCCCACTCTAGTGACAGACATTATTACTTTGAGGGCCGTGAACTCGATGACAGTGGGAGATGACACCATTCTGTTTACAACTTAGTTCTCGCCCTGAGCTATTGGTAATTGGTAGAACACAAGTAGACTAAACACAACACGACATACGCACAGTTTCGATAAGCTAAAATGAACAGGGGGGGGGGGGCAACAACGCAGCATCTCATTACTGTAAATTTCAGTCTAGAGATGTAGCAGAAAGCGTCTGTGACTGCAATAAATGAGAGGGATTCAACCGCTGCCAAATTACTGTAAAATAATTGACATCCTGACATTCACATGAGTTTTCTCAGCCGTGCCTTGTCGAGTATCGGCCAGTTCTCACGCCGGGACCTCCCAGACTCATTTGCAGTTAAACAGCCAGAGAGATGGATGGAAAGCTGGCTGGATGGATGAATGTGTAAAAAGCCTGTGTGAACATCTTCTGGAGTATTCTCTGCCTCACTCGGAGCTGGTGTCCACTGCCAGACTCTTCATGTGGGACAGTTTATTTTTGGTTGATATTTGTTCCTGTGTATTTTCATGCAATGGATAAGCCATATACTGTGATATGAGGAAATGGATACCATAGATCATTTTAATGAGGTTGCCTACTGTCTTCAATGATATATCACATATTTTCAACTTCAGCAAGACCGTGCCTTTCCCTGTTTTTATATTTATATTATATGATCATATTTTTTAGTAAGACATCTCCCTGTTTCTCTGATCAGCTCCTGTTCCATTTGTTGTTGATACTGTGCAGCTTTTTCATTGGTGTTAAGTTATTGTGTTAAATTCAACACATCCTCTTCTTACATTACGAGCCACGTGGTATGCTTTTAATGTGAAACACCTGCAGGAAATGGGTCCCATTGACTAGTATGAGTAGCTGAACACACCAATCGAAAAATCGAATCCGGACTTTTACTTCACTAAAATATTAGTGTACAGCTACTGATCATCACGTTGCCTGCCACAGAAAACTTTAAATGAGGTTGAAAGAGTCGGTCAGTTTTAGTTAGGTTTTAGTACTAATTACTCATTTATTTTGTTCTTTCATAAGCACCTTCTTTCTTTTTTACCTATGGTACCATAAGGATTGCTTTCAATTTTATTGTACATTTACAATGAGAAGAAAGACTATTCTTCTTCCCAGAGAGTGTCACTCCATATGTAAAAGATTTTTTAACACATTTTAAATTGTATCTTCTCATGGTGCAAAATTCACTTCCCATTCATGTCTATGTGGAACAGGGCGAGACACCAGTTGCAAATTGATTACTGCTGATTATCACAATGTATCTGAGGGCACACATGCACAGCCATTAGTGCAACACATTTTACAGAATGTCTTTTAATCCAGGACAGTTTTATCTTTCCTCCGTCGACTTAACAGAGCCTAATGACTCACTGCTTAGATTACCTAATGATGCACTATCTATCTAACTATCACTGATGAAGCATATGATCTGCTCTAATGTCAGAAAACACACTAAAAACATGCATCACATTAAGACTGAAGCCCAAACATAACTGTAAAGACTAAGAACTCAACTGAAAGAGAGGAGGAACCTTTCCACAATCACACAGGTATTATTTCAACTGCAACGTGACATCAGATACTGTCAGGGTTTGGGATTAAATAACTATATCATGATTTATTATTTTGTCTCACTAAATAAAATGATAAGGCCCTGAGATATGTTGAAGACTACAATATAGAGCAGGCGGAAACTGAAAAAAAAAGAAAAAAGGCGGCTCTCACAGAGTCTTGATTGATATAATCTATCATAAGTTTGTTTTCTCCATGAATCCACAGGAACACAAATGCAACGTTTGTGATTTAAAAGGGTGAGCTGAGGGCGTCTGTGACCTACTATATCCTGTGTTGTTGTTGTTTTCTCCCCTTTGGCACTGATGGATTAAACAGTTTACACAACAGATATTCTCTTTCACTACTATAAGCAGCTCGTACCTCAGGAAGTGGTCTCTTCCACTGTGGTGTGATCTATACATTGTCGCTTCTATATTCTTTCTACACCTCTTACACTCTTAAATCTGCTCTCCACTCACCAAAATCCCTTGTGAGCAGTTACGCTCTACACAGCTCTGAATTATATCAAACTGAAGATATGAATAATAGCGTCTTTTCAGTTTAAAATCAGTCGTTCCCAAACAGCCCATCAGCAGTATCGGGCTGTCTCTTTGTGTTGGAGTGTGTAACAGAGAAATGTTGCTCTCACTCTCTCTCTCTCGCTCTCTCTCTCTCTCTCTCTCTCTCTCGCTCTCTCTTTCTCTCTCTCTCTCCTCCAGCTCCCACAGCCCCGAGGAGAGACTTTCCCTTTCGTGGAGATTAGGATTAGAGCCATACTAAGTCTGATTGAACACCGCAGAACTCGCTCTTACTGCATGTGTGTGTTTCTGTGCGGGTGTGTTTTTGTATGCGGCTTCTTCTTCTCTGTGTTTATGTAAATTCTTTGCACGTAAGCGACAGTGTGTATGTGAGAAGGAGATGTCATCGGCGGTTGACCGTCGGTGTGAAATCATGTGCGTTTGTGCGTAAAGCGGGGCGTGTGTGTGAGTGCACACCTGCAGAATACGTGCATAAAGTACGTATACGGATATGTAAGCATGTGTGATAAAATGTCTGTATGAAGAAGATCGGTCAGAGTGTGAAAGCAGGAGAGACAGCGTGACGAGGATATTGTATGTTTGTGCTCACGTGTGTGTATGTAAATGAGTTTGTAAGCAGGAGAGAGGAAGTATCTGTGTTAAGACAGTATTACGTATGCGTGTGCGAGCGTCGCCCGAAAAGAGCTGCAGGTCTGTGACAAAAGCCGAAAGATTAGGTGTGAGCGGCGGCGAGGATTTAAGAGTTCCCATTCCGCCTTAAATTTGCTCATCTCGTCGCCACCGAAACCGGTAAATGTTCCCGTTGCACAGAAATTCCGCTCATTACAAACAAGTGAGGATCTGGGTGCGGAAATGATTCAAATGTCGATTGTGAATTCTAAATTTGATGATATTTCTGTTTTTAACGCAGTATGTTGGATTTTGGCAACATCCTGATTCACTAATACTTTAAATATTTCCCCTGGCTGAGAGCTGCCCAACACACTCGACTGCTGGCCGATGACTGACGGAGAGGGTGTTTATCATTCACCTTGGTCATCCAAAAGAGAGCAGGCTGGATGTAAGAGAGTCCTGAATGGTTATAAACTTCAAAGCTGGCAACCACAGGACAAATCCCAACTGCACATTGTGGTTTTAACTGGTCATGAAGAGGTGACCAGAGGAATGACTTCTTATTACAGTCATACTCTTTTATCATTTAGTGAATACTTGAATCGGCAGATTTTTTTATTTTTTTATTAAGTGGGACCTTCATTACAATATGTAGAGAGTAAGGCTTTGTGATTTTATGTCCCATCTAGACGCTTCTTCAGTTGAAATGTGGTTACAGCTGACTGCTCAACAAACCCCCGTGGTTTTAAAAATGTTTCCAGCTGGCTTATTTTAATGCGAGAACCCTGTAAAAAGACCTCTTAAATATACACTTGATGGCTACATACATGGTATCATGCTTATACACTGAGGATGAAGCTGCATTTCTTCACTAGGTGATAAAAAACATAGTTCTGTTTTTTCGTGGTGCTGGCAGCTTTATTTTGTAATGATATATTGATCTGATTGGTCTGTCATTGATGCGATGGGTTTGATTGGTTGTGTGGTCCAAGATAAGGTTTTTTTCCTAGCTTGCAATATCCGTTGATCATTTTAAAGCACAAATAAATAATTTACTCAGTGACAGATGAATATGCAAATATAACTACCTACTTCATTTAAACCATTTAAACCACGTGAGTACTTGTAATTTGTTACTTCCACCGAGAGCTGGGCATTGTATCGATATTATATCAATATCGTGAAATGTGACTAAACATCGTCTTAGATATTGGATATAGTAATATCGTGATATGGTACATGTGTTGTCCTTTTCTTGTTTTAAAGGCTGAATTACAGTAAAGTCATACTATTTTCTGAACTTTCCATATTTTTCTAGCTGTTTTATTATTTGCCTTTACTCACTTAGTTATCAAATCCACATTTACTGACAATTATTTGTGAGTAATCTCTTGTGAATATTTTGTGAAGGCACCAATAGTCATCACTACAATACAATACAATACAATATCGATATCAAAGGCTTTGGTTAAAAACATCATGATATTTGATTTTTGTCCAAATCACCCAGTCACCTCCACCTCTGCTTTTTGTTATTTATTTATTTCTATGTGCATTGTTTTTGGATAATTGTTAATAAGGACCTAAATAAATTACTACAACTACTACTAATGTATGCAATAGTCATACAATGCAGTCAAATTCAATTCTGCACATCCAAAAAAAATTGGCTCTGGCTCTGGGTGCTCAGGCCAGATTTAGTCAACTCCTAGATCTGACCCCTGACCTGTAACCCTACATACATGACTAATGTAATGTTACTACACTAAGGTAATGTAGCTGGCTAATGATATGTTGCTTGGCCACCATGTACACTATTTCACATTTGGAGAAATCCAAAGTTTGACTGACCTGCCAGTTGCTGAGCTATGATTGCCACGTTTGCTGCTCATTCCATTCATTTGTGAGGTTTTTATGCATCACTAATTTAAATGACTAAAAGTTAGTCGATTAAAAAAAACATTTCTTCATTAGCTGTAAACATTTTGTCAATTCAAAACTGAATGCTGAAAGTATATCTACTGTGTACTGAGAATAATTGTGAAGATAAAATCCATCCTCAACTGACAACCCCCCCCCCCCCGCCCCCCCCCCAAAAACATTCATCCTGCTTTAATGCCCTTTTTCACTCTCTTGTACACATTTTTCTCCCTCACTTATTAATTACGGTGCAAACATTGTCATCAACAGCACAAAGAGTCACTATGGCAACACAACTATGCTCTTTGTTTTAAAGCCTCATTTCTAACAATAAGATAAGGTGAAAAATAACAGGCTGGCAGTGAACGTTGTCACTGTGTGTGTGTGTGTGTGTGTGTGTGTGTGTGTGTGTGTGTGTGTGTGTGTGTGTGTGTGTGTGTGTGTGTGTGTGTGGGGGTAGGTGGGGTGTGTGCTCCTTAACAATGCCCTGAATTTCACAGAGGATCTAGCAGCTATCTGCCTCCAGGAGTCAACCAGAACACGTCCTCTCATAATGACAGCACCTCTGCACAACAGCAGGAGCAAAGTCACCTCTGCATGAGAACTCTCTGGCACCAAAAAAAAAAAAAAATACCCCACATGATCACAGCATTACTTTCTACAAGAAGAAAAAGGGTACAGGTGCAACATACAAGATGCTACAAACGACACTTGTGTGTAGCTGTGTTTTCTAATAGAGCAGTAAAACAGCTGCACAGGCCTCCACAAGCAAATATAACATTCATTTTTAGTAAATCAACTGGCAACTATTTTGATCATCATTTTTGAATAATTTTTAAAGAAAAGAAAAATTTCAATTTCCAGCTTTTAAATGCAAATATTTTCTGGTTTCTTAAGTCCTCTATTATGGTGAACTGAATATCTTTGAGTTGTTTTTGGTCTGAGGGTTTTAAAAAAAGCATCTAAAGCTTTGTAAAACGGTGGTTTTCACCATTTGTGACCAAACAACTAATCACATAATTGAGAAAATAATCAACAGATGAATTGATAATGAAAATAATTGTTAGTTGTACAGTAGCCCTACTACACACAAAGATGTCAATAAACGTCTCGAAATGAAATCTAATGAGATAAAATGTGCAAAACTATATGTATGTATCTTTTAAACAATGCCTTGGATTGACGGCACATTCAGTACCAGAGTAGCACATAAGAAAGGACTACATTTCAACTATTTTCAGATTTGATCCCTAAGTATTTAAACACTATTATAACAATGTTTTTGACATCTCATTCCAACATTACCCAAAAGAAAAACTACTTTGTTGACATGAGATGCCAAAAACAGCTCATGTCAACATTTACTCCAATTTATTGGAGTGACGTCTCCAATTTTTAAGAAAATGACTGCAATGTTTATTGATGCATATTACTATACAATGTGCTGCACAGGTGTCAAATCTAAGAACACACGTTGAGAGAAATAACACAAAATCAAGCATGTATCAAACTACATTATCTGCACCGTGCTACACCTGGAGCCTGGTTCTAGCTCACAAAGCTGGGAAATTGTTGAGAGATAGAGATCAGGAGAAATGGACACTATGCATGTATGTGTGTGTGTGTGTGAGTGTGTGTGTGTTTGTGTGTATGTGTTCTCTTATTGTGATGATCTGCACTGTGAGTGTGTCTTTGCATTTTTCTTGATGTGCGAGCGGGTTCAGATTTTGTGTACCTTTGTGTGTTTGTTGCAGTAACAGCAAGCCAGTCTGACTGATCCTGAGATATATCAGCAAAGCGGTTGTATTTTAGCTCTGCTGGACAAAAACACCCCAGATAATACTAATACAGCTGTTTGTGTGTGTGTGTGTGTGTGTGTGTGTGTGTGTGTGTGTGTGTGTGTGTGTGTGTGTGTGTGTGTGTGTGTGTGTGTGAGAGAGAGAGAGAGAGAAAGAGAGAGAAAGAGAGAGAGAGAGAGAGATTTGTAAAATAGGGCTATCTTACATTCAGTTACACACAAAGGAGTGACATCACCAGGGACACACAAGAGTTTCTCCCAACGAGAGACCAAAATAGACTCTCTCTCTTCCTCCCTCTATAAAATACCTTCTCTTTCCATCCCCATATCCTAATCTCACACTCACTTTCTATTTCCACCATTTCAAAACATCAATTTGTTGTATTTCCGCCTGCTCTCTTTCTGCCCTCCTGTTTTCACATTTTCAAAAAAAAAAAAAAAAAAAAGTACCATATTTCAGTGTATCACAACACCCCATTACTCTCCTCTATGCATTTTTTCCCTGTCTCTCAGTACCCTCCCCCTGTCCCTCGCGCTCTCTCCTCTCTGTATGCAAATGATCGTGATCCAGCCGTAACCCTGGGAGATGAAAATAGACATTCTACGTGTTTTTTCCATCCGTTTTGAGAGAGAGAAAAGCGCGCTGAAACATGTATGTCATTATCTCATCATTGCAGAAGCAGAAAAAACAGGCGCGCTAATATCATACTCACGGTAAACATGAGCTGGCATCCTCCCAGTATGTAATCCAGGAAAGTGTAGTCCCTTGTAATCTAGAGACACAAGAGTCACAGGCTACGGTAAGACAATGAGGAAAATAACTATCGCCGGCAAAAGAAGAAGAGAGCATCGGCCTATTAAGAGACGCAGAGGCAGAATAATAAACATTTAATTACTTTAAAAGCATTTTATTCCTCGCTAATTGATCGTGTCTTTATTCTAACACCGACGGCTGTGACGTAAACAACCCGACAGCACGCTGAAATAGTAAATGAATGGCTTCTTTTTCATGAGCAGAAGCCCAAAATGAGTTTTAAAATGACAAAACAATGCCTGTTTATCCTGATATAAGGTACCACCAAAGGAGCACCATTTATTATCTTGTTTGAACACAATTTTGACTCCAATTACAATGACTATTTAGCATGGATTTTTATGTCATTAGTCTAATCCCTGCCGGCAGCCAACAAATATAATTACTGTATTAGCAGTTTTGTGCATGTGTTTGAGTGTGTGTATGTGTGTGTGTGTGTACATGTCTGTACAAAGGCAGGAGGAAAAGAATCAATTATGAAGGCTTGTCATCATCGGGACACAGCTTTAATGTAATGCCAATAGGCGTCTGAAGACTCGGCGTTCCGGCTTAATGTGTCCTCTGTGGGGCTCAAAGCTGCCGCACCAATTAGTTCGGAGGCAGTTGCGACGGCCCAGTTAGAACTGTGTCAGCTGATCAAAAACCACAACGGTTTAATCAAATGTTTCATCGAGTCGTGCCTGAGATGGGTCATTACGAGGTGACGAGACGTGAGGAGGAAGTGAATGATTGTCTCACAGTTGAGAGAGTTATTTTTGTTCTTGGATGTAATCTATTGTGCTGATATTTTAAATATATGATAAATACCAAATTTCATTTAAATATCAGCCAACTCTGTAGCCATGTGCAGGTTTTCAGCTCCATCAGCTTCTTCATGGTTAAGTCTGAGTGTCAAAGTAAACAAATGTCTGGTATGATATTTTTCCAGCTGGTGGATCAACCAAATCAGAGCTGAAAGGAAATGACTTGAATTTATCAGCTGGCCAGAAGCACAACTGCAGTAGGATGACAATGTGTTTCTGAAGGTTTATTTTAGAAACGTTCTGCTGTCTACTGGTCAGATGTTACTTAAAGCAGCTTTAAAGATGGAGTGCAGGACTTTTGTCTGCCCGTTCTGGCAGTGAGAGTAATTACAAGAACCCTGCTGATGTGCTTGCATCATGGTCTTCGCTGTAGCCTTCTCCATCGCTACTGTTGCGACTGTAAAACGGTGGTTCCATTGTTTTCAGTGTCACATAACCCCCCTGAGAAATGACCCAGTTTACTTTCAGAACTTCCATTTAAGTTTGAGAGGTGAGGTTTGTTTTTACAATGTTTTTCTAAAACACAGAAATTTTGCATTTTTTGAGCAACAGTCTCCTTCCTGAAAGGCCTTAATGTTGTTTTATGTTGATTTGTGAGCATGTTTTATACAGTAAGACTTACTGTGAATATCTGTGAATCCTTAAGTTGCATCTTGCCAAATTTCTATCTACTAAACTTTATTATTTTGAATAATAATAAATAAATGTATACTGTATACTCAAAGCTACATCTATTCATCCATCCTCACCTTACATGACTTGACAATGATGAATCCAGAGTTTTTATAATTCTTCTTCTTCTTCTGTTTCTTGGGGTTGATGCAGTCAAATTCCACCTGAAAAGACATTTAAAAAAAAAAAAAACAGTTGGAGAAAAAAAGAAAAATGCGTACGGGGAAAAGCGGCAGAAAAGCGGAAAACATAGAAAAAAGTTAAAAGAGTAAAAAAAAGAAAATGAGGGTAAGAGTAGAGATGATGGCAGAGTTTGAAAGAGGTGCGGTGAGATGAGACTGTGACTTACATCTTCATGTATACCACAGTGACAGTCAGACTTAGAGCTGTATTATAAGCTAACTAGTCCATAGTTTTTTCAACATTTCACAGACACAAAATATCTTTAAATAAGTTATAATGGAACATAAAGGAATAAGAGGAACTGATAGTGTTTATAATAATCACTCACTGCAATTTTATATATGAAGATAAAAGAATAGTGAAGCATACATACACAATACTACACTTTAGATAGCAATGTGTGAATTCAAACACACACACACACACACACACACACACACACACTGCGCAGTTTCAAATGCTGTAAGTCAGCTGGTGATTCATATGACAGGTACTGTATCTCTAAATGCCTTGTCGTGTTACTAGGGCTCAGCTAAAGGCTGTTTTACATCTCAAAAGCACCTCTCGTTTTCTTATTCTTCTCTTCACACACACACACACACACACGCACACACACACACTCTCTCTCTCTCTCTCTCTCTCTCTCTCTCTCTCTCTCTCTCTCTCTCCATCTCCCATCTCTCCATCCTGCTTCTTGTCTTTTTCTGCTTGTTATTTTGTTTCCCCCCCCCCACATCATTACCACACATGAAGGGACTCAGTGGGAGAACAAGTCATGATGGTGTTTTGGCACATGTACACACACAGTTTCACAAATTAACACACACACACACACACACACACACACACACACACACACACACACACACACAATTAATGAATGAATAGTTTTTTGATCCCCACATCTTTTCATCTTTAGCAGACCAAAACCGAAAAGTGAAAAGAATAAATCTCAACAGTATTTCTTAATCATCATCTCAGGCATAAGACTCAACCAAATCCACTGTGGCCGTAGTGTGTGAAAAATGCAGCAAAGCAGATCTATGCCTGATTATTCCAACTTCATTGTTGTTGGTTGCATCTGAATGCATTTAAACTGCAAATTAGCAAGTACAGGATGAAACTGAGATTTCTTGAGTTGATCTCTCAGTTTTTCTGTGAAAGATCAGATACTGTTCACACTGTTTAAATGTACAAAATAACTGCTTTATTGTTCTAAAATGATTCAGATGGATTCAGAAGCTTAAGTGTCACATTGTAAACCGGATGATGTAATGGTTTACATCCAGGTAATGACCTCTGCTTTGTAAATGAAGCTACAGCTAACATTCTAGTAATGCAGGATTTGCTTTAATGAAGTGGAAATGAGAATACAAGTCAGCTGATTAAACACCAGCAAAGAAACATGTTGTGTTGATATAAAATTGGGAGAGAAGAGAAGAAAAGAAGAATTTGATATTCATAGATCTTTACTGTGAGTAGGGGGGGAAATGTCAACTTTAGCCTGAGGGTGGTGTAAAAGGGAACAGCATTTGTTACCTAAATCAAAAGGGTTTATTTGGTGTTTTAAGACTCAGACTCAGCTTATCAGGTTCAGCTCTATATTATCTGATTTTGTTTAAATGTTGGGGTATGAAGTCTGCCTCAGCTGTTACTTGAGCTCTGCTTTGCTTGATACTGAATGTAGATTTTAGCAACCCGTAGGCTAAGAAACATATTAAGCATATTAACACATATTACCGCTACTACTATTTCATACATGTGAACATGCTGATACTGAGTATGTAACGTATAGCATGTTAGCATGTTATGTGCATGTTGTCTCCAAGTAGAATTGAGGCTGAATTTGGCCACTAGCTTTCTTTAAAACTTCATATTGTGAGAGACCTTGATCAGGTTTCACAGTACCAGGGTTACCCTGGTAACCACATGTTTCACAAGTATCCAGTCATCAACCAAGTAGTCGGATAACTTTAAATGTTCAGGTCTAAGCTTTACTTAAACACTGACTAAATGAAAGAACAGAGCTGCAACCATCAGTCAATTAGTTGCCGACTATTAAATTCATTGGCAACAACAGCTTATTAAATGTGAATATTTTCTGGTTCCATGATAATAAACTGAATGTCTTTAAAGTTGTGGACTGCTGGTCGGGACAAAAGAAGACATTTGAGGATGTCATCTTGAGCTTTGGGTGTAAGTGATCAACATTTTATAGACCAAAGAACTAATAATTGTCAGTTTAATCGATAATGAAAATAATTAGTTGCAACCGAGATCATCATTTTCTGTACTCGTGTATAGATAACATCACATCAAAATGACAAACACACACTTTTAATGTCAAACATGTTTTTACCTCCACCGCGTTCTGGGCGTCACTCATCTTGGAAACCGTGGTTAGAAACTCTCCTATAAAGTCGTGGCCTCCGTCGTTATCGTAGTCGTAACACAGGACCTGTCGTGGTGTAAAACACACCATCAACCATCGACCTGATGTCACAACTTGATAACAAGTAACTGTAACAAGTAGTAAAGCCATACATAACCAGTTTCATAACAAGTGAAACTCTAACCTTGATGTTTCTCTCCACATCTCCATTGCAGAGAGAAATGAGAGGCACGGTAAAGGTTTTCCACGCTGGGTCTAAAGTGTTCTTTATGACCTGAAATCACACACACACACACACACACACACACACAGAAACAGGCACGTAATCATTCAATTATACAGTAGCACATACAGTATGATGCAGCTGTATGATGCACTAGGATCATTTAAACTTGGGGCTGTAATCAGTTTCACCAGCCTTCTGCTCACTGTTAAAGTTACAGTTGCATCACCTTCTGTATTAGCAGGTTTAGCTGGCAATGACAGCTCATGGTTGACAGTAATGACGTAATGTTAAATAAAGGTGGTTTTAATCTCTGCCGGTGACTCACCTCTGTCCTGTGCACCAGCATCCATTTGCCGTCTTCTCCCTGTTTGTGAAACTCCAGATAGGGGTCTGACTTCCCAAAGAAGTCCTGCAGAGAACAGAGACACTGTGAGGTAAAGTTCTTTTTGAGGATGAAGCCTGTTTTATCTTCTTTTTTCCTCTCCTCAACCAAACTGCAACACAAGTATCATGACAATTTCACCACTGTTGATGGTGAATTAAACTGCAGTTGCCACATTGTGCTTACACTTTATTAACTAACGCAGTCTTCTGTTGCGGCCCTCTAACGCTTGATCGTCTTGCTTCATTTGTAAGTCGCTTTGGTATAAAAGCGCCTGCCAAATGACGAAATGTAAATGTAAATGTTGAATGTATCCTGGTGGTTTCGACCAGAGGGTGCACAGCTGGCACACACCAGCATGAGTTTAAATCACAATTCAAGCTGTGACGTCTCTCACCCGCTGTCATTCTTCCCTTCAGCATTACACCAGCAGCAACTGGTCCAAGATTAAAAATAAACTGTTATAAAAATAAAAAAATCATTTCCAACCATCAGTGCACCTGGTAGCTCATTAGTTGGCGGACAAAAGTGCAGGGAGTGAAAACATTTACTGTAAATGTTGTCTGTGTGGGCTTGGCATGTGTGTCCTACAATAGTGTGTGTTGCTCTAATGCACTCTGTGTGTGTGTGTGTGTGTGTGTGTGTGTGTGTGTGTGTGTGTGTGTGTGTGTGTGTGTGTGTGGGTCTAACCACCTACCTTCTTATCCAGTTTACGCCCACTCAGGGTCAAAGTGATGATTCTGTTGTCAGACAGCTCCTGAGCTGTTATCTAAAATAACATTACAGCGCAACATTAGCTGCAACAAAAAACTACCGGCAACCATTAACAAGAACATGAACATCAGCTGGAACGACAGCAACAATGACAGTAATTGGCAACGACCTTAAAAAAACATCCCTGCCATCCAGGGACGTTGGAACTATTTTCTGGGAGTGCTGTCCAACACTGAGGTGCTGATTAGACTGAGCTGTTAATGAGCCTGAACCAAAGCTTTAATTTCAAATCATTTCAGAAGTAAACATCTATTAAGAAAACTAAAAAAATAGGATTTAGATGTTCCTAAAGTATCTTCATTATAATGATAAAAAATTGCTCTTATTTACAGAAGCATAGCCTACATCACCAATTCTCATGTCAATCATGAAACCTTAATATAATCCTAATTAATTAATGAAAAAATGCAAAATCAAGAGTCATTAGTCCAATCATAGATCACCAAAGGTCTACTTGAATAAGAGACCACTTTTGAATGAAGGCTGGCTAATACATACAGTCATTTATCGTGTAGAAATAAATTGCTTATCCTTATCATTTCTGCCAATCACATTACAAAGCTATGAAAGCATATTTTCTTTATGTTGTGAGAAAATATGAAAGACAGAAATAAAAGTCAGTCAAATTTAAATTTAAGCACCAATTCTTTAAAAAAAAAAAAAAAAAGAAGTTTGGTACCGTAATGGGATGATGTCACACCCCTCACACTGCTACTTCCAACGTCTATGCTGCCATCATCATCAACATCAGCAACCATGAAATTATCTAAACAACAGTGACTGCATCTACATGACCCACAATGACCCACAATGGCCCACAATGGCAGTGTGCATGTGTCTGTGTCAACAGGAAAGAAAACAACAAATAGAGTTTAAGATACAGAGACTACATGATCCTTACTGTAATGGATCCTTTGCCAGCTGGCTTCCCATTGGCTAAGATCAACGGTCTGTGCAGTTTCTTATTGGACACAATCTAGTGGACAATAAAAGAGAAAGACACAGCACAGGAATCATTAAGAAATGAATCAGACAGAACACAAATACATAAAGAAATATGTGTTTAACTTTTACATCATTTAATTCAGAGTCAACTTTGGACTGAAAAAGAGAAATCATTTCATACCACTCCAAGTGTGCAAATGAATTCTCCCAAGAAGTCGTGTTCGTAGAGCTGCGTAGCACACTTGTCTTCATCGAACATGGCGAAACGAAGCTTTTGGATCTCCTCAAAGTGGTAGTCCACCTGAAACTTCACTCCAAACACCGGGTTCAAGTTGTTCACAGCTGTTTCGGTGCGGCTGAGCTACAACACACAACAATGAAAGAGAGAGAGAGAAAAAAATCATATTAACAGATGTTAAGCCTGTTAAGGTTACAATCTGTCATTTATTTCAATATGGCAGCTTTATATGAAATTGCTCATGTTTACATGCATAGTAGTAATTAGGAGTCTTACCCTGGTTATGATCATATTCAAAACATTACATTTAACATGGGAAATAGAGTTGCCTGGTTACATCATCCCATTCTCCTAACATTATGCAGGCTTCTGATTGTGTAAGTGCAGCCTCTCTCTGTCATATCTGCACACTGAGTAACATCTACAGTGGAGGATGAACTAACTTTAGTTCCTGGCTGCCTGGACTTGGCCTCTACATCTTACAGTCAGTAATAAAAGACAAAAGTGTAATTGAATTGAATTGTAATTGAATTTAAATAGTCACCAGTTAAGATGTTTAAGGGACAACTGTAGGGCATGTGATAACCTGACAATATCAATATGAAGGAATGGATTCTGCTTATATGTTTGTTATACTATTATTACACAGCTACTAGCCTGCTGCTAAAATTCTGGTTGCCCTTGTCTAACTGGCCACATCGACCTGTAACATCAGATCCTGTTAGCGGAGGTGCTTACAGCTGTGCCTCGAGCAACTTCTGCACCGATTTGTTGTTCTTTCCACCATGACACCTGACACCTAATTTTTCTGCCAACCCCTGAGAAAAAGTGTCGGGGTCTTCACCTTCACCATTAGCTAAATGTGTCTGTTTGGTGTTTGGTGCTGTGCAGGGAGTACACAGTGACAACACAAGTATAAATCAATCCAAAACAAAGAACTAAAAGAAGCTGAAAAGCTCAGTAGAGTTAAGATTTCTGAAGTAGTTCAATTCTACACTATAAAAAATGTTTCAGAAATGTGGATTATTGTAGATTTGAGACCACATTTCTTTTCCCAGGTGGGTCCAGCTTTGAGCTATCACAAGTCATAAGTCATCGTGCCCACCCCCCGAAAACACCACACAGCACACAGACAGATCAGAGTGCGTGGGCGTCTCTGAGAGTCATATTATTTGCTCTGGGTCCTCTAAACCGGGTGGTTGGATGACTAATACTGTGTGACCGTGCTACTCTCAAGTCTGACTCACCCAGAACACACTGTGTAGTGTGTTTATCCACCATTAGATTAGGTCAGTATAGATCTAACCTCTTACCACTCCTGAAGTAGAATGAACATAGAATACCTTTTTGAATACTTATTGGACTAATACACTGGAGATGGCTGCCAGGAAATGTCAACACCCTAAGACTGAATTATATCTGTCATTCTACCCATTCACAGACTGTAAGCAGTGTACTTTACATTACATTGTTTACTGTCATCTTTTACTATAGTGTGTGGTGATGTAGTGTTTCAGTGTGGCTTAGTTTAACCGAGCTGATCTGAACTATACTCAACTTTTACACTTTAGTTTGTAACCAAATACCTGCAAAACTGTTCACGTCAGCCTCATCAGCTGTACTTTTTTTTTTTTTTTTTTACAGCATTTTGTGTACATTGTGTATTAACTGTTAAAGCTACAAGGTGCCTCTGCATAACGTACAGCACCTTTTAGCACGCCATTACGGATGCTTTTATCCCAAATATCGTCCGTTAGTAGATATTGTTATCTCTCAAGAACCAGAAAAGAGAAGCTGCAGACCTCAGAGGGGAAAAGGATTTTAACTTCAGCCTGTGAACAGGGCTTACAGCACTTATCCATCTGTCTGACGCATGTGAAGAGAGCAGAGCCAAAACGGCTGCACTCTGTAGCCTAACACGACTAGATCAAAAGCTGCTATATGGCTGGACTGTGTATGAAATGCTATAGATTGGTTTTAATTTGTGCGTCACCTTTAAGTTTATTTGTTCGTATATCACTTTTCATACAGTAGTTGGAACTCAAGGTGATGTCCACATAGGAAAAACATTAAATATACTTAATATTTATTTCAGATTTGGGTGTAGACTAATCTATGAAATAAAAAGGAATGTCAAACAGTCAACAACTATGTTCTTGAACTTGCTTTTCACCCATAGATTAATCTTAAAATACTCAAAGAACAACTTATTTTGAACAATTACTTAAGAACCATTTAAAAGAGGTTCTTTAATGAGCCAGTTAGGGTCAACAAAGAACTTTCTTGAAAATGGTCCCATAAAGAACCTATTTTTGCTAATGTTCTTTGGAGAACCATTTATGGTGCCTCAAATCCAGTATACTGTATCTCCAGTACAGTGTGTTTCATGTGTTTAAATGTATTTGTTAATTTGCTTTAATTTATGTGAACATTGACAGGAAGTGACACTGGTGACAGCTCACTGATCCTCTCCTCTCAAGTAGGCTTGATTTGGATAAACTGGCTGCATGATGAGAATCTAAAACTTAATAAAGCGACACATTAAGAGTCCTACAGCGAAAATAACATCAGCTTAATCTCTGCATTTGCTGCCGGTTGGTGTGACATGGATTCTGGGAAACTAAGGTGCAGCTGGCCAATGGTGTAACTTCATCACTCAGTCAGTCAGTCAGTCAGTCAGTCAGTGATGGACAGACACACGCTGGTCATTGCTGTTGCTGTCCACCCAAACACTATAACCGGGGCATCATAGCAGCCCCGCAGGCTCACCGGAGGCAGTTTCTCTGTTCTACAAATGGTGCAATATTAATTTGAACAGCTGGGTGCAACGGCGGCTTCTTACAGAGCTGTGATAACAATAATGTCTTGAGACTGCAGTCAAACATGAAAATTAAATATCATATAATCCTCAGTAACATCCCAAAATGTGTCCACTTTGCTCGGCCTGTTCTGCCACACGTTGGTATAGAATTTGTGGAAAATTCGTTGTTGGCTGATGTTTACTTAGAGGTTGTTTTTTCCACTTGTGGAGCCGATACTGTCAGAAAGTGTTTAAAAATAGAAAATGCAGACTTGTATGGATGTGGTGTTTACAGTCACACAACTTAATTTACACTGTTTACTGTGCATAAAACCTTTCTGACTATGTTTATTAAATGTGTGTGTGCCTTTGAGCTGAATGTGCCCTTTAAAATATTGTTAATGACAAGTATGAACATAGTGAGGGTTAGAATAGTTTCTGATGTTCGGCACACTGCGAGAAAAAACAGACTCCACATCTTAAAACTAAAAGGCTGAATGAATGAGACGGGAACATGTGGCTTCAAAAACTCCGACATCAGAGAAGATACGGTTAAAAAGGATTCAGTTAAACAAACCTGCAGCTCCAAAACAAACACATAATTGCGAAATAATGTCTGTTAGTGTTTCAATGTCAATAATTGATGTTTTTTTGCAGCCCAACACTTACCCATTATTTGAAATGGCCAACTCTTTATCTGAACTGAAAACAGCTCTCTGTGCTACTGATGAGAGCCACGAGAGTCAACCAAAACAGTTCAGATGGGAGCTGGAGTCGGATGACAATACTTAGTGGTAACTTAAAGTATTCATTATGTTACATATATGCTTTCTTCCACAGTTAGAGGAATTTTGCTTGATAAATAGATTTTTATTTTGCATTCATTTGTTTTTCTTTCATTTGCATATGGCATGTATTGTATGTATATTATGTCTCTGCACATATTGATTTGTGTTCTTGCTGCTCTCCAGCAGTTGTGACTACAGCTGCAACCATTAGTTGATGTATTGATCATCAGAAAATGAAATGGCAACGATCTTGACAATTCAATTATTGATTTAGTTGTTTTTTTCTAACAAAAGGCCCAAAATGATCTGGTTTTGGTTTCTCAAATGCGATGATTTGATGCTTTTCTTTGTTAACTGAACACCTTTGAGTTTTAGACTGTTGATCACTCAAAATAAGACGTCATTTTGTTTTAAGACACAAAACCATTAATGTAACAATATTAGTATATGAATTATTAGAGAAGATTTAATAGGTTCATGTTTATGTGAACTCAAATTGGTTAAGTTACCAAACAGAGGAGACAAACGTTTGTCTGGTGACAGTTCTGATAACGTACCTCATCATTTTGCTAACTTTACTTATACTCCTCATTTAAATTTGTATAAATAACAGAGCAATGTAACTAAAAATAGTGTTCAGAGTTGAGTATTAAAATTTGAGTTAAAGCTTAAAAAAAGATATTCAGCAAATGAGGGTGCACTTTATTGTAGAAGGCTGCTAAAGATGTGATTTCAGAATCCCTGCTGTATGTGGGAAACATAACACTGCCTCTGAGCTCGCAGTGTTACAGGCTGTGTCCATGACACGTGTTGAGATTAGTATTAGGATTTGGAGTTCGGAGAGAAAAAAAAATCAGAGGATTTAGAAAATAGCCCAAGTAGTCTGCTAACTGGCTGCCACGTCATTTGCATAGCTGAGATCCATATTTATGCAGGCCCATCATGTCCTTCAGAGCCTCTCTAACACCAGTGTTAGTTGCTTTCCTGTTTTTCTATCATGGTTTTCCCCTCTCTGTCTGTCTCTTCTCCATGGTCTCTTTCCATCACTAATTTCCCCTCACCGTCTCTTTCCCTTCCCCCTTTTCTCATCTCTCTTTCTCACACCTCCTCTCTCTCACACTCTTACCCTATCTCGCTTTCCCCCCCTGTTGAACCAAGCTGCTTCTCACACCTCTAATGTTTCTCACAAGACAGATGAAGATAGACAGAAAGTGAGACAGAGGAAGACAAAGAGGGGGAGACTGGTGACAAAAAATGAGGAAGACAATCGGAGAAAAGGAGGAGAGAGAAAACAAAGATAACAGGAGGAGATCAAAAGAAAGTGAGAAAGCCGGAGTGTGAGAGAAACAGCGAGCTGTGGATAATATCCGAGAAAAGGTTTGGGCCTCATTTCGCCTCCTCCATCGTTCCCTCACTCCAGGAGCACTAAGCTTTTGTTTCCCTACCTGTTACCATAGTAACCGGTGGCAATTTCACATCGGAGCCACATGCCCTGCTGACCGACAGCTAGCTACAACCCGAGGCACTCGCCTACACACACACAGGCATACACAAACAGGCGCATGCACAAAAGCCAGCTTGCCCTGTTGACCAGCTGTTCGCTATAGAAAAACCTTGAGGCAACATCCTACACACACCAAAACTTCATTACCATGTTCCTCTCCAGTAACTTCAACACGGTGCTCATGCATTTTGTTTTTCTACAATATGAAAACACATCATATACCAGTTTTCTTTGCACATGGAACCATAAGGAGGCTGAAGGCGATCCAAACAGGAAACAGATTGCCCGATGATGCTGCTGATGCCACTGAATGGTTCCATACATAAAATCTACATCTGGTCTTCATTTGATCTATTATGACACTGATTCAGCTCATCCTGTGCAGGGTCGTCACTGACTGGAACCTTTCCCAGCACACAGTGGGGAAGAGGTAGGACCTTGGATATGCACCCTGTGCTGTCAATCACAGGGATAAACCACACAGACAGACAAACACATTCATTACAACAGGCATGAACTATTTCCTCATTGATGTCATACTGCAGTTACCATAACTACCAGTTCCCCACTTGTAAATCGCATTCACGTCAACATCAAAGTTGTGATTATGACTAGGAAACTATGGGGGAAGTTACCTTCATAAACATGTGCTGTGTTTCAAATCACATACTTCTGCGTAGTACACTGTGTACACTCAGTACTTACTGTAGTGTGCAAATTTCGACAGGTTAGTGTTGTCTGAAATCAAACGTGGCCATTGCACACTTAGTAGAAATGGCAATCATCAAGTTAGCAAGCTGGCATTAGCATTCACGTTATCGTTTCCAGTACCAAATCATTACAGACTGTTAACCCCAACTTAACCCAAGAAACTGACTGATGGCTTATGTGTGACAACAGTATAGCAGTGGTTAGCGCAAAAAGGTTAGAGTTGTCTCAAATCAAACACGGCCATTGTGCACTTACAAGAAATGACGATTAGCTAGTTAACAAGCTAGCATTAGCATTAGCATTTGCATTATAATTCGCAGTACCAAATCATTACAGATGGCTAAATTAACCCAACGATAGTGGTACTTAGTGCAAAAAACGCATGTAATTTACATTTTTATAGTTCAGCAATGTCCTCGCCTGCCTTTTCCAGTTTGAAAAGTGTTCCTTCCCCCTCTGCTACAAAGCTAAGATGGCGACCATTGAGGTCGACTTTTTGACTTTTTTGAATGCATCATCCAGGTACTCATAGTACACTGCATTTTTCCATACTTCTCAATGTGAACACACTTATGCATTCAAAATATTAAGTGTAAGTATATAAGTACGAGATTAGAGACACAGCAATGGTGTGAACCACACTCTGGGTCTGTCGTATTATGTGCACACAAAGCAAAGAATGCAGAATGTTTTCTTAATGAATCTCCAGTTCTGTCCAACCTACTGAATGCAACCAGAATTCACACCACCATGCGAAAGAAGCAACAGGTGGAGTGGGAGTGTGGTTTTAACTTTAAAGGAGAAGCCAGACAATGTGTCTGCTGCAGAACGCCAAATAAATACACACTGAAATACTACAGTTCACAAAGTATAAATTAATTTTCTATGAAAATTGAAAAAAGGTTCATCCATGTCGTGTAGTATTCAGCGGTTTACATCTAAATTAAATAAATAGTGAAGGAAAAAAAGTCAAACTGAAACCTAAAGAGGCATTTTGCACTGGATTTGGACGACATTGCATTGTTTATATTCAAATGATGTTTAAATATCCAGCTGCTACATCTGGATTTCACTAACATTGGTTTATCTTTACCCGTTCCCCTGCTTTTCCAACACATCCATGCTTTTCTTTTATCCACATGGGTCTTGCTGCATAATTAAAGGTTTGTAATGATGATACATAGTGGAAGTGCCTGATATTTCAACGTGAACCTTATATTATTCACTTTAGAGCCCTAATAGCACTTTTAACAAGGTCTACTACAATCAGACTAACACTGGAACAACACAGCATCCTACTAGGCTCAGCACGCCACGGCTCATGCCAGCTGTTCAATACATCATGAGTTTGGATCTGGCTCACAGCGTGTAATGTCTGCAAAGATATGAAGAACAGAGACACCGATGAACTAAATCCTGTGGTCTTTGCAGGAGGAACCAGCATGGTGGACGTAACCTTGAGAATCACAGTCAAATCTTCAACCTCCTAACAATCATCTTTTTTATTTTCCCTTCCCTTTTATCCTCTTTCCTCCACCTCCCTGGAGTTGCAGTACACAGCGTGGAGAAACACCAGAAATGTGTTTGACTCCTCGTGATCCAAACACTAATTTATCATATCTCTGTTCAGCCTTTTCTCCTAAATCTGCCATTTTCATCCTCCATTGATTTATCTCCATGTTCCACCTGACAAAACCTGCCTCTTCTTCACTCCTGCTCCTTTCTCTTTCTGTCTGTCTTCTACCTCTTTTGCCCATCATCCCACCATCCTTACCTCTACCCAGTTCCCATCCACTTCATGGAAGAGAACGCAGAACGGGTCCGACTTGGAGGCTACATCTCGGTCCAGCAGGCTGGTTGCGGTGACGGACATCTCCACCCGTGTGACGCAGTGCTGAGGTCCGACACTGCGCGTCTGGCCCTCAGTGGCCGAGCTGAGGGTGTAGGCCATTATCTGAGGTCGCAACTACTCAAACTGAAGCAGAGAAAAACAGGGAGAAATGAGAGATTAGAATTTCATATACACCCACACACAGTCCCACATGGGCTGTTTCTTGGCTAACCATGGGTATCTTAAGACGGTACACCTAAAAATGTTGAACATTTGGACTATATCAATGCCAGTGGCTGAAACCAGAGAGTGAGAATGGACCAAACTCTTTGTATAAGAAGGAGTAGGCCTGTCACAATAATAATCAACTTATTGTACAATAATGTAATTATCAACATCATCATGTCTATATATGGACTTATCGTATGATACATCATTTACCTTGATCATTTTTTTTTTACCTCAATATTGCCACACTTCACATTAGCAGCTAAGAGGCTATTCATGTCACATTGGCTAAGCAAGTAGTGTCCTCCATTCCTCACTGTGCACTTCCTGAGTGGAGACTGCAGAAGCGAGCAGCGCCGCTTACATGGAATTGAAGGTAAATAGTAATCAGTGGTACAGTATAAATGATCTTCCAATGACAATAATATTGTTAATCGCGATTATTTCTGAGACAATATATCGTCTAACAAAAGTAGTTATCGTGACAGGCCTAAGAAAGAGTTTGGTAAACTACTAAAACAAACCAACTCAAACTCAAACTCAAACAGCTGTTCTGTTCTGTACTATGAATGTGACCAAAAATATGAATGCAGGCATTAAAAAAACCCACACCTTTTATTTCTAGAGTGCTTTTCTAGATAGATTGTAACATAACACATTCTGCAAATTTAACACCACAAAACAAAAACAAAAAAACACAGACATGGCAGCATACAGTATAAAATGAGTCGATGAATTCATTAGTCAATCGGCAGAAACTTTGTCGACAACTATTCAAATAATCAAGTAATTGTTTTAATCATATAAAAAATTATGATTTTACTCATTTACGATTTGAATAAAAACATCAACTCTTCCACTCACAGCAACATGAGCCACCACACATATTCAGAGATGGGGAATAATACTGATAGATACTTCAACTTACTTATTCATATATGTGTGTATAGGCTTATCTACATGTACTGAATGATCCCTATTGATTGAGTTATTTTTAGAGTGTAGTGTGGAGCTTATCCTTTGATATATATTCAGTTCAGTGAAGGTCTCTGACTGTATTGTTAAAGGAACACAGGCTCTCCATATGTGTTCTTGTAGCTGTTGAACAATATTGAACAAAAATATCAATATTTTTGTGAAACTATGGTAGTGGGGGATCTTATTGACTGTTCAATTCACTGCCATCCGCTGGTCTATCAATTATAATGTAAAACAAATGAATTGCTCTAATTAACTGCTCTGTTTGTCTCTATGAAAGCAGTCTCAGGTTGGCACACGCTGTGCACGTTTACGGCTGGTGTCCAGGGTAACATGCAGCTTCTCGTTAAGAGTCTTGCGTAACTCTAACACTTTACAGGAGCAGGTGTGTGTTACAGCATGTGTGACGGCTCACAAAAACATAAATTACTGGAAACACCAGCGCAGAGAGAAAGTAAGAAGCAGCTTTCCAGTGTTAGTTATACCACCTGTGGTTTTACAGCCCTTAAGACCCCTGTTTAATGAGACTAATTATACTGTTTGTCTGGAAGTACACACAGATGTGAGGCCAATGCCATGCAGGATGACCCTGGTGTAGGTCATTACTGCCCTCTGGAAACTACAGCGATATCCAGTATTAAACATTACAAGACTAACCCTCTCCACACACACATACACATGCACAGACACACACACACACACACACAAGTAGTGCCCTGAGCCCAGATCAAAGCCATTACAGAACCTCTAAAATGGAAAAGCCTGAGGCACAGACATACAGAGAAAACACACACACACACACACACACACACACACACACACACACACACACACACACACACACACACACACACACACACATCTTAAAGCACTTTTAAAGGTGTAATAAAAACTATGAACATATTCTCAGCAACAACTTCATGACGATCATATTTGGAAGATTTGTCTCAGCTCTAAGGACAGACAAACAGCACAGCACCTCGTGTCCACAAAGGTGTTTTTTCTTCTTCTTTTTTTTTTTTTTTCAGAGCGGCATGCTAAAAGGATGCTGTCTGTTGCTAAGAGACTAATGTGTCATAACCAGCGTGCTCCTCCCGTTCTGCTCCCGTGATGTCACACTGGTAGTGGTGATGCACTGAAAAATACCAGCGCAATATTTTCATTCATTTAACTCGCTCATTCAAAAGCTTGTTTAGATTCGGCTGAATGACTTTTAACGAATTCATTCATTGTTCATGCATTCATTGGCTCGGTGGCCTCGCTCCTGTGTTTACTGATTGTATCAACAACGCCGGTCAAATCAGGGGACTGCTGTCAGTAGAGTCCTGAACAGACAGAGAGATAAACTCAGCCTTCTGCAGACACCTGCTGCTCCCTTCAGCATCCCTCGCATGGCTCGAATGAGGAACCCTTAAAACAAAACATGATGAGAAAATCTAAAAAATAAAAAAAATGGAAAATGACATTTCAAAAAGGTTATGTTGTCCTGCAGGGATTTATCTGTTTATAACACAAACTGCCTCTCACCACCTGACATTAACAGACACAACAAACACAATGCATGCATTATTTTGTCATTGCATGAGGGCTGATGTAAAAGCAGGAGATGGTAGAAATTTGGATATGCATCTATCTGGAAAGAATTTTCAGCAGCTTGTGTAGATTGTGCTCTATTATTTGGTTGTTTTAATTTTTCGTTACCAAACTGTGAAAGCTGCAGGGAGGAGGAAACATCATTTTAACATCTTCTGATGAAAATCTAACAGCTGCAAGGTGCCACAACCTGCTGTAAATAACTGACTGCAGCTGTAAACAACATTATCTCTCTCTCATGCCATTATGTTCTGACCACTTGTTGTTTTTTTTTGTTTTTTTTGGGTGTCAGAGTGGAGCAGTTACATCGCATGTGTCATTTAACAGGGCATTACAGGTGAGCTTGTAATTGTATTTGCACTGCTTTAGCCATTTTCACCTGACCTGTCACCTCTCTGCAGGGCCAGAGCAGGAAGATCTGACACACAGCGCAGGGTTAGGTGTGACTGAATGATGAGCAAAGCAGCACAGACTGTTTCACACCTGTTAATAGCAGCTCCGCACACAGTCATTAAGTCTAATTGCATGTCCTGTCTTCTGTATTTGTGACCTCGCTGACCAATAGAAATGGAGCACAGACTGTAAACAGTAACCATTTAGAGATTTGACAACTTAAATTGAACATGATCAAAACAGCAACAGCAACTGTCTCTTTAATGACACACAGACGCACCTGAGCGTGTTTCCTTTGATATTAACAAGGTGTTCAGCAAAATGTGCCATCCATCCATCCATCCATCCTTCCTTTCTCTCACTGTTTCTAAGCTCATTCTGCACATTTTGCCTTTCTGGTCATTTTAACAACTGAGCGCATCTTTGCTGCCTCTCAAGTGCGCCTCTAACAGCAAACACCACACACACACACACACACACACACACACACACACACACACACACACACACACACACACACACACACACACACACACACACACCAAATAACTGTTCAATCTCTGCAGATGAATATTAAAGCGGGACAAAATGTGAAAACTGATGCCACACTCACCCCAATGAATGACGTCCAACTTCTACACTGCCTTTTAGTTGGGCAATTTCTTTAATTGCTGCGCACAGTGAGGAGGAATAAAATCTCCCAGAAGCCGATTTTTCTACAAAAGAGTGAAAACTGAAGTTGTTGTTGCCATTTTTTAACCCGAGTGTCCTGCACAGAGCAGCAGTGAGTGAGTGGAAATCATCCTAGTAGGTGGACCGTCTCCTCTCTGCCCAGCAGTGCCACTGATGGAGGAAGCTACGTCAAGCTGGAGGGAAATAACTAGCTCCAAACCGGATGTGCGACGACTGCGCTATCACAATAAAAGCGTTTACTGTTAAGCACGCACAAAGCACTTCCGTCCCAAGTGCTTGACTGTATAAAAATAGTGGTTCTCAAAGTGTGGTCCGGGGACCATAAAGGATCCTCGGAAATAACTAGTTTTCATTATATTTCTATGCCAATTTTGGTCATTAGTGTCATACACTTTCTATATTTAAAAACATTTTAAAAGTCAATGTCTTTTCAGATGGGGACCCTGGGATAAAATCTTATCAAATGGGGGTCCATGGTCTAATTAGGGTCAGGTTAGGGGTCCTTGATCTGAAAAAGTTTGAGAAGCGCTGTTATAAAAAGTATGACCGCTTATTTTCACTTGACATTCATATACATATATTCTGTGTGACTGCAGTACCATGTGATGCTTTTCATCAGTGTATTCAAAATTACAGTCACATAAAATATATGTAATATTCATATGTGATATGTGGCCCCATTAAGCCCCTGTTTCTCTGTGTCATTTGTGTACAGGATCCAGTTCTGCTGTCATTTGATTCAACACAAATTAATTTAGCAATATGTGCACTTTATAAGCAAAACATATAATATTATCAAACTGAAATAATGAAGCTTATAGAACTTGGTTTCGACACAGGGCCCTTCTATAAGACAGGGCCACACCATCAGGTAATAAAGCTGGACACACCTTCAGGCCCCCATGACATCAGTATTGTGTTTTAGAGGTGAATATTGTGAAGAAAATTAATTAATCAAACAATCACAAATCAACTGCAACAAAGTGAACCTGAGGCATTTGGGCAGCCCTGGGGTTCTCGGGCCCCTGGTCAGTTACTCTCTTTTCCCAGTTGGGTATCCAGGTGTGGTAATATTATATTCTATTCTAAAATCTAAAATATGATAAATGTATTGTTCTTGTGGCACCCTCTTGTGGTTAACACAGGTATCACAAATCAACTTTTTTATTTCACCAGCAAATTGCATTCATGCTACCCTGATTCACCCAGATACCGCACAACTAGTTCTGTTATATATGTGCAGTACAGTAATGTGCTTTTTTGTAAAGACTGTGACAAACAGACATTATTAATATTACACAGTAGTAAATTGTTTTGTATTTATTTAATCCCGTTTATATATGCATTATTGATTTTTAAAACTGTCATTATTATTAATATAAGTGTAACTTGCCATGAAACATATGTGATCACTGTGTTAATGTTTTTTGTCTTGTTAAATGTGTGTATATGAATCCTCAACTAAGATAACTGTGAAAGTGGCATCGCATTTGCACTACCAGCCTTCACCACCAGAGGACGCCAAATGAACATAAATAAAATGTACTCCTATGACTGTTCAGCAAACTTTATTACTGGAAGGCAGAGCTGCCATTTCAACTGCTCCTGATGGTATTATTCAGAATCAGTGGTGAATATTTAGACTCAACTAAAATATCCCAAGTCTGACAGGCTGGATGTTAGTCTTAAAACCAATTTTCCCTGTCTAAAAACTTTCTATTTTACTAGAAAATAACCAACTAAAATAAAACCATGACCTGCAGGTGTCTCCACAACTCTCTGGGTACAAGTATAAGTGCCTCTTTGAATCCACTCATACAGTAATGTGCATATTAGGGACCCTATGTGACTGTGGGGCTCCTATGCCTTACAGACCCTGTGAAGGAATTTACCTTACAAGCCAGACTGTGATGGAAATCCAAAAAACACAAGCTTACCTACATGTTTCTGCAACTGCATTTTAGAGTGCAGTAGTATCTTTATTTTATAATGACAGCAGGAGGAGGTAAAAAGTTGATGTGTCATCTTCACTAAATAAAAAAATGAACTCTTATTAGTGTTAATATAATGGTGTGCAACACAACCAAGGGAGTGTAATTTTCCACTCTGGATGGTGAGCATGATGCATCTGTTAAATACTATTCAGTGAGATGAAAAACAGATGATACAAGAACAAACAGAATCTAATATAATAGAGAGACATGAACAGACAAAACATGCATTTGGGAAATATAGCGGTAACAGCTGAAAAGAAAAAATCAAATGTTAGTACTTATGATTTAGATTATGTGTATTGGGGAAGGTATTGGGCAATCTGTTGTAAATGATTCCCGTGTGTGTGTGTGTGTGTGTGTGTGTGTGTGTGTGTGTGTGTGTGTGTGTGTGTGTGTGTGTGTGTGTGTGTGTGTGTGTGTGTGTGTGTGTGTGTGTTGAGTAACAACAGATAGCAATAGATTTTGAACCATAGGTGCAAACTGTGTGTGACTTTACAAACAGAAAAGCCAAAGAGCCTGTTAAAAGAATAACTGAACTATAAATGTAATATTCTGAATATACCAACCTGTGTTTTCTGTTCATTTTGTGTTTATGATAACAAGAACAACACAAATTAAAACCAAGTAAAAGAAAGAAAGAGAGAGAAAGAAAATAGTCAAGAAACTTTGTATTTATTTATAATTGGCATGCCATTGCAAGTCAAAATGAATGACTGTAAAGCATAAAGGTCATTTATGTGAGAACTCAAACTTCAACCTGAATATTCATCTTTAAAAAACACTTTGAACAGACAGTAAAGTCAGGATATTTCAGTCTGTGCAACTTAAAATTCCAAAACCTGAAGATATTATAATAAAAAGAAAATAAGGTACACAGAAACTTAACCATAACTATACCAGTGATGAAACCACCAACAGCATTATAATCAATAGTTCTCATTCAATGTCAAATATTATCTCCATGTATAAATGTGACTTAGTATGTCAAAAACGCAGTATAAATACCTTCAAAACAAAACAATTCAGTTTTTTAACAGCAGAAATAAATACGCGAATTGTATAGAGACCACAACCTAAAATGACCATGAAAGCTAATGATAGAGAGAGGTGTCCTCCCTCTTAACTCTTCCTTCACTGTGAGTTTATGATTTATTATGTTTTCACGAATGTGGTCTCTAATTATTGTAAACACATTACAGTGCAAAGTGACAACTTAGTCTGTCTGCATATACTGTAGTAATTCTCATAGGCCAAAGTCCAACTAGTCCAACTAGAGGCCTTTAAGTGCAAAGTCATACATGAACATTTACTTAAAATTAAATGTTGTCTTTCGTTGTGATTTCTTTTTACACATTTCCTTTATCTGTTTCCTAAAGCAGCTGTTGAAATTAAAACTTTGAGACATTTTAGGAGAATGCCAAAAAAAAGAGAGAAATCTTATACATACACTGTAGTCTTTACTTTATCTAAGCGAGTTCTCTTCTAAAGTAGACCACACAGTGGTCTAAAGACACCAGACACCAGCTGCTTGGTCATCCGATACACAATTGATTTCTAATTTCCACACAGCTCTTAGTTATTGACTGTATGATAATTGTTCATGATTTCTGATTGTCATTCTGCAAAGCAAAAAGTTCAAACTCAGAAGTGATGTTGTATTTGAGCAGTAAATCACCTCTGCTGACACTGATGATCAGAAAGCCATCAGTGGTCCAACAATATAGATCACATTAGGGTGGGTGAGAAGTTCAACCTCCTGTCCTTCAGACTGAGCTGCTGGGCTTCATTGGAAGGGACTGTGTTTTTCCACAACCTGAAAAGCACATTCATGTTCTCAATGTTTAGATATATTATAAGTATAGCTGATAAAATATATATCAGGCATTAAGCCATTCAGAAGCAAAATCTACAGGTGCCTGCTTAAGCCAAACTTTGCCTGAGGAAGTTTACCTGATGAGCTGCAGAGCAGGACACGACTGCAGGGCTTTAACCAGGGCCTCCACTCCAGCAGCACTAACACTGTTGGATTCCAGACTGCAAAGAAATACACACATAACAAACCTTATCATATCACATCACATGGAACCGTACCCTACCATATATAACGTATCGTATTGTATCATATATCATATCACATCGTACCGTATCCTCCTCTATCCTACCCTACCAAATATATCGTATTGTATCATATCCTATTGCATTGCATTGCATCATATCGTGCCATGCCATGCTGCACCATACAGTACCATTCTGTATCATACTATTCTATATCATACTATTCTAGACCATTCCATTCCATACTGTACGGTATCAAACCAAATAAGGTTGGAAAGAATTGAACTTAGATTCCCAAACTAAACATCATAAGTCAAGATAAGATAAAATGTAAAGCTATAGAAATAAACAAAAAACAAACAAAGTAATTAAAAACTAAAACTAAAAACAACACCTGAAATCATGCTAGAATTAAATGAATAAATGCGGATGAAAAAAGAGTCTACACTGGTCAGTGTGTGTGTGCGTGCGTGCATGTGTGTATGAACAAACTTACTCGATTCTGGTCATCTTCTGACAGAGAGGCATAACTCTGGCTAACTCCAACGCTACTTCATCACCACAACCATTCCACCCCAGACTAGAGACACACAGAGAGAGATGTACAGAATATAAAAGACCATTCCAGACATCGCATTTTAAATCAGACTCAATCATATTTATGTCACATATAGGTTGATGACATGCTCAAAGCTACTTTTGGTGAGGTACACTTTGTTGTGATCATAGGCAGAGCTGAATGCTGGCAACACTCACTGTAAGCTAAACAGTTTGCATTCAATCTTGTGTTATGCAATTCTAGTAAAGTGCACATGGCACACTCATGTTTACCAATGAGAACCATTTATGAGGTTATAAAAAGGTACTTAGGCAAAACGCTCCCCCAGTGCCTTTAATATTTGTTTTCATTGTTACTTATTGACAGCTTATTTCATGTTAATTTGTAAACTCACCCCACATCCTGTATGAGAGGACAGTGAGCCAGATTGGCAACCACAGCACATAGCTCTGGTGTGCCGACAGCGGTCAGACTGAAAAGGAAACATAGTTAATATTAATCTAATGATCCGGCAATATAGTCATTCATCATTGTGTTCCCAAAACAGCAGGAGTGGGCTGACGAGAGTTACTTACTAAATCTTGGTGAGGTTCTTTGTGCCCATTATTGCTTTGGATAGGCTCACCGATCCTTCACATCCAATTTTGTTTTCTGAAACACTAGAATAAGACACACATGTGCGAACCTCAGGATAACTGTGATAAATGTAATAAATACCAAAAGGATTTATGCCTGAATGTGCATCGTGTGAGACTTACTCTAAGACAACGAGGTGTGTCAGTGATGGCAGAACGAGGGCCATCTTGGCAGCAGCGAGGTCACCCAGACTGTTCCTAGACAGGCTTAAAGGAGAACAAAGGCAGATGTTTTACTTCATAAATGCACATCGATATGCATAAAAATAAAAAAAATGTCATTTGCATTTCAAATTAGACAAAATTAGACGTATCATATAAGAACCCAATTTTGAAGACTAGAAGTTTTTACATATGGTAGTAAAGACGAAAGGCAATCCGATTTGAGTGTTGGTTTGACCAAAATATTGTGTTGTCTTGCATACAGGCAGCACATATGTGAAAAACGTCCTTACTGGAGCTCCTCCAGGTGACAGCAGATCCTCAAGGCCTCTAGCAGCTTCTCTCCTGATTGATCACTGATATGGTTGTCTGATAGACTGCAAAACAAACACACAAACACTCAACATTCAATGTAACATGATACTGCAGTTTGAACGTTCTTTTAAAGCCTCGATGTGTTCAGAATAAAATGAGATTTGAATTAAAGCCACATTAAAACGTTAAAGCCACTATGTGTTTGATTTAATAAGTTCTGAGCGTCTTTGAAATGATTCTGAAGCAAAAAAAAATATTGTTCTTTGCCATACTGTCATTTCTGAAATCTGCCACTGGGTGGTGCTAAACTCAGAAATTGTCAAATTATGTACAGTCACTTTAATAGGAGCTGTGAAGCATTTGAAGTGCTATAATAGATGTAGAGTGATTATACAACATGTAATGAATCATATACATAGCAACAGCAGCAACTAATGAAGACCAAATTCCTGAGCCAGAAGTGTCCCTGTCATTCCCACTCTTGGATAGGAAGAACAGGCTGCCGAATGGGGACAGCTGGTCACCACTCACCATAGAGAGGGCGGGTGGTGAGAGCCCTAATAAAATGGCCCGTGTGTGTTTTGAATTACTCTGTCAGTGACTCTGAGGGGAAGCCTGTGATATTTTGGTACAACTTAACAGCAAACAGCTTATTAAAAATCTCAGCGGAGCACATACTGTAAACCATTTAGAGAAGGACAAGGGGCGTTCCTTCCATTGGTTTTGCACACGAAGCTCTGTTTACTTGCCAGGAGAAGTAATATAATAACCCTGACCATGTCATTGGGGTTGTCTCTGTCTGAACTTGATGTATGACATTTCTAGCCAATTGCCTGCAGTACAAACTGTAATAAAAGATGTTGCATTATGGGAAGTGTAGGATTAAACATTTATGGAGCTGCTGACTGCTTTAGTTCTGACCATTCTTAACCTCTTCCTACAACAGAGCATAGAATAATAAATAAAATATTATATGCTCATACATGGATGATAACTGTATCAACCATCAATGAAGTGGAGTGAGTACACACCCTGGTGATGAGCCAGTTTAGAATAATAACTTGAAAATGCAAGCATTGGGGTGTACACTGATTGTTTTATTTCATACTAAGGACTATCAAGTAAAACTAGGGATATCAAGTAAAATCAAGAAAATCAGAGCAAAAGTGACCCGATGTCATTCTGAGCATGGCTGGATCTACCATACAGCAATCTGGGTAAGTGCCCAGAGGCCATTGAGCAGAAAAGGGCTTGAATGTCTTTTTATTATTTTTTTATTATTATTATTTTTTATCCTTCTCTATAGAAATAAAACAAAAGGCATGACCGATTCTCTTGATGCTGCTAATTATGGTCACTGTCAGAAATCTAATATGTCCAAACAAAATATGGAGTTACAAGGTTTCCAACGACAGCAGTGTTATCCAATCAGAATAAAATAAAAGTTGTTTAGGGGACATGAGCTTCTGTGCCCAGGGGCCTTGATTCTGAGGGTCCAGGATACCTGATCTTCCTGAGTTCTGTCCAGATAGGAAGGAGTCTGATGAGCCATTCTGCTCCTGTATCAGCCATCCTCCATCCCTCCAACCTGAAACCACAAGAGAAAGACAACGACACATCACCGATGATGGCTTTTAATTTGTAACAGATTGAAAGGAAGGAGTGTCCGCATAACTCACTCTATCTCCTCCATTCGTGTCAGTCCCTCCATAGAAGATAGGAGATCCAGTACAGCGTTTGTTTCTGGTCGTCCCATTTCTGTAGCAATCTTATTTAGCCTGGTACACACACACAAACACACACATACACACAATCGACATAAACAGGGACACATTTGCTGTATAATCAAACAATCAGACCCCTTTGAGAAATTGTTATAGTTAAGCTGAATGGAGACCCAGCAGGTGATTGACAGGGAAAAAAAGTTGAGTGGTGTTCAGCTCATGTCCAGATAATTGATATTCATGTAAATATGATTTACATTACACTATAAACAGTTGCATTCTACATTCTGACCCTGTCGCTCATCAGGGAGCAACATTTAACGGCTTAGCACTATGAGAGATTGGGCAATTATACATTTCCCTGGGTTGGGCGGGAGGGATTCATGCAGAGCTGATGACATGCTGGTATGCTGAGCTGTAACAGCAGTGGCTGCAATATGAGCAGCAAGTGTAAGCAAATGCATGGCATCGTAAATAGATCAGATTATTAGAGGGGGCCTTGGACATGTGTGAGTAGTGTGTCAATGTGACTTTAGCAGTAAAAATAAAGATGTCTGCCAAAATGCTTTGCAAGCTTCCATACATGTATTAAATATTTCTTTATTACTATGTTGTGAGTGGCTATAAACGGACCACATTTCACTGGTCTCAGAGGGGATGCCTTTACTACTGCTGAAATAATTTAATGCAATAACTTTTGGATGGAGGTTTGGTGTATCATGCTTCAATGAGAATGTTACAGTAGACTAAAGGGAGTTCCTCACTTGAGACTGCGTATGGAGCGGGTATTCCTCAGTGCTTGGGCCAGAGCCAACCTGCTGTTCTCAACCAGGTGCACAGACTCCAGACTTGGGGTGCACACACAAACACACAAACACACACACACACAGAAAGACATTAGACATTATCAAAGCCAGTCAATCGGACATTTTTGTGCACACATTTATTATGCATATGTATGGGTCAGTGACAAAAAAGAGTTGGCAAGATAAGCAATTCAAAAATATCTTCAGGTTTGCATCAGTTTGTTAATATATATATTTTGTATTTTTTGTTGATCTTATGTCATTTGGAATGACATTTGCACCATGTTTTACAAAAAGACTGAATGCTCCTGAAAATGTCAAATGGTGTAACCACAAAAAATGATAAATATGAAATATTTGATCCACCTACAGTGTATTTAAGTGTACTTATAATACAAATAATGACTTCATTTTAAAACATCACATTAAAAGAAACATTTTGGATTTTTGGTGTGTTTCTACAAAGACTCTATTTCTATAGATCTATTTCCTGTATATTATCAGATTTTTATGAAAAATACTGCTTACACCAATTGGACACTGGTTTGCATCATGTCATTGACCCATATATACATGCATGTGTGTGTCTTTGTATGTTTTACCAAAGTTCTTCCAGACTGACACACTGTCCCAGTGCTTTGACAAGCAGCAGCCCTGCAGTTGCTGTCCATCTACAATGGGACAGACTAGAAAAGACAAGTCAAACACTAACTTTTCTCTTCATACATTGTGTGGGACAGATCTTTCCACATGATTACAACTTTATGTTTTACATGATGGACGTGGATCATGTTAATAACTATAAATTATGTAACATTTCATTTGCATTTCCACAGACACACTATATATTACTGAATGTTGAATGCTTACTTGAGTGATCGGAGACGGTGCAACACTTTGGTGATAATCTGAGCTGCTGGGTCATAAATGAAATGACCTGATAAACTGGGAGAGAGAGACAAAAAAAGATGTCTTTAATAATACATAAAACATTGATGATCTTGTAAGGAAACGAACACAAAAAGTACTGTACGTGCCTGTCAGACGGCCCCAATATTAGTTTTTTTACATGTACTGTATGTCTGTAGAATGTCTTTTTGAATGTACTATAACACTGTCCTACCAATGTTAACAGAGCTTGGCTGGTTAAGTTTAGTTGTGAATTACCTGACCTAGCCCCCAGACCTAAATATGGTCCGCTTTGCAACATGACAATAATAATATGAGAGGAGGAGTGATGCTAAATCATTCAGAGTGCCTTTATTCACACTCAGCAATGAGATGAAATGAAGAGAAAAGGCTCTCGAAAAGGAATAAAATGTGTGTTAATGGTTGTGTGTGTGTGTGTGTGTGTGTGTGTGTGTGTGTGTGTGTGTGTGTGTGTGTGTGTGTGTGTGTGTGATGTTCACTTTAAGCTCTGAATGGCTGTAGACTGCAGCAGGGCCTCTGACAGCTTCTCATCCATAACCCCTTTGGAGCCAATGCTGGAAAAGACAAAAGTGGATGCTTGTCATGCTAGAGCTTTAAAATAGGCATCGGATGTGTCAAATGGGGCAAAAAAAGTCTAACCTGAGAGAGGTGAGATTTGGTAGTGAGGGAAGAACAGAACAGAGGAACTCAGCTCCATTTAAACTCAGGCTGTTGTTTGAAAAACTGGGAATAATGAGAACAAACATTATTCAGAAATATGTCTTGTATTATATATGAATTATATTCATACAAGAAAAAAGAAGTCCAACTTACTCCAACTCTGTCAGTAAAGGACACCTCTTGATGATGCTGCTCATAGCTGCAATATGGTAGTCATGTACTTCACAGTCCACAAGGCTGGAGGAGAGGAGAGGAGAGGAGAGGAGAGGAGAGGAGAGGAGAGGAGAGGAGAGGAGAGGAGAGGAGAGGAGAGGAGAGGAGAGGAGAGGAGAGGAGAGGAGAGGAGAGGGAGTTACATTCAGTTACATTGTAGAAACATTTGCACAGTATAACATGTAGTAGTTGTGTTTTTCTCCAGACCACAATGTTGCTAATTAAAAAAAAAAAACCCCTTTTTGGATTCATCAGGCAGTGCATTTAAATTAAATAAGAGGTACCCTATTTTCTCTGTAGCCATTGATGGAGCTGGATCTGCTGAGTCAGCGCTGAAAACACAAAGACAGATGACACAAAATGACGCATTAGTTCATTACATTTTTATATATTAACTATAACAAAGCCTGAAACACTTTAAAGTTGAATATTTAGCAGAATTACAAGGGACATTTGACATTTATTACCTCACTAAAGTCTGTTGGGTGGATTTCATCAAAGACAGGTGTAGCGTGGTGTGGTGCACCCTGCAAGGTAAATGTGTTTAGAGGGTGTTATTCATGACTAATACAGATACTGTAAACTTGATTTGGGACATTGTACAATGAACATCTCTGAAAGTGTATATCCTGAATGTGTGTGTGTGTGTGTGTGTGTGTGTGTGTCTCACCTGATTGCTCGTATGTTGCTGTTAAGCTCCAGACAACGACACACCAAACGAACAGCTTCCACAGATCTGATCCAACGCTCCTCAAAACTGATACTGATATAATAATACACAAATACATAAAACAATAGAATTCAATAGTTCACAACGGAGACAGGAGAAAGTTCAGTTGTGACTTAAGTGATATAAAAAATGATATAAAAAAAAGAAAAAGCTTTAAAAAAAAAAAAAAAAGAAGACTAAAGCTAAATAAACAAACAAACAAAACAAAAAAATCTTACGTCTTTGATTCTGCAAATGTCAAGACCAAAAACTTGTGATTCCAAATGTTAAAAAGCTACGTTCCCAAATGTGGAATGTCATTTTACATTTCCTTTTAGGAGCAAACGGCTCAAACTATGTCTACTGTACTCTCTCTCACCTGAGAATGCCTCCTCTCTGACTGCTGTTCAACACTTTGACAAAATGTTCAATCCACTCTGACTTCAGCTGGTTGTTCTTGAACCTGTGGACCAATCACAGATGATCATTAAGTATCAGGTAATAGCATGAAAAAGAAGAACTAACCCTGAATAATCTTATACAAAGAAAGTCAAGGCGATAACAAGTCAGGCTTTTTATTGGACGCCCTTCTGATGAATTTCTTTCAGTTTTATCTCCACTCTCAGTTGAGAAGCTTGAACTGGCAGCTCTCTAGGAATGAAAAAGTAAAGCTTTGCTGAAGAAGGCTGTGGAATACGGATTCAAGTCTTTCAATCAACCAATCAATCAAACTTTATTTGTATAGCACTTTTCATACATTGTGATGTAACACACAGCTGCTTAACATAGTCAAAACAAATGAAGATAAACATACTCATTAAAAACAGGAACTCATTAAAAAAAATAGGAATTCAGGAAACAAAAAAAATAGCTAATAAAAGATTAATAAAATGTTAAAAATATATAAAAGGAAAGAATAAAATAAAAGTCACTATCTATAAAGTGAGTAAAACCAGAGCTGTAAGGAGCAAAAGAGTAAAAGTAATGAAGTGAAACAGACATGAAAGGTGGGTTATGAAGAATAAACAATAACATAGAATTAACAGAAAAGTCCAAGTAGTAAAATAGAACTAATTCAAAATAGAAAAATTCAATTGAAAGCCAAATTCATTCATTTGTCCTTTTGCATTAAAAAAAAAAAAAAAAAAATCCAATATATTTTGAGCAATTTCCATGACATTTTCCCTTTTAATCTTTCATAAAAGTTTCCTCAAAAATCAGTTTTAAAATAATGCTAAGATTAGCAGTATAATGAACCTGCGGGGCACACATAAAAAGCCATTACATTTTTATTTAAAGTAATACAGGAACATCAATTTGAATGTACAGTCTGTTTCTAAGCTTCAGAAACGGTCTGAAGGTGGACATACTTACTCCAGTTTGGTCAGACGGGGACAGTTGGACACCATCTCTGCTAATCTGACCAGATGATCATGTTCCAAACTACTCCCTCTGAAACTGAAGAGAGAGAGAGAGAAGTAAGAATAACTCAATACATGATGGGTTTCCCAAAAGTATAAACTGCATAACCGATGGGTGCAATGTGTGTGTGTGTGTGTGTGCTGCTGCGTGTAAACTACATGGCTGACACTTCCTGTTTGTTTTCCATCTGTCAATGCATGTTGCGGGTGATTTTGGGACACCTTAAGTATAAAAAACTTCATACAGGTTGTATCTTACGCAAAAAAATTGACTGATGAGATTAAAACTGTGTGAAATTTCAAAAACCATCACACACACATCGATCAAATTGTTCTGTGAAGTGATGGGTTTTGTTAAATGTGCATCAGGGATACCTCACATACCTTACTCCACACATCAAAAGGCCGTAGTGGTAATGGCAGTGGTGTGAGGGTTGAGGTGTGAGTCAAAACAGAAAGACTCTGCCAAACCATTGTACTTGTGGGTTCAATAAGAAGTCGGAATGATGTGTGCACTGTATATAAAACACACTGTGTCTCTGTACTTATTTACTTTATTCTTTTATTTGCTTCTATATTGAGATTTTTGAATTGTTGACCAACCTCAGAGTTTTTTGGCAACCCCCGCATTGTCCGAACCAGATGAGACACCTCTCCTCGGCTCCCGAGCTATCAGCAGACAGAATCACAATCACAAAGTCAAGTCCGAGGATATAGTGTGACATCATGTATTTCATTGTTTTCTTAGTCATTCGTTCACTCGGTGCACAGACTCACCCAACTTCTACACCAGAGACGTTGTCACAGGTACACAGTGTGCTGGCCACATCCAACAACCCCTGCTGGGTCAGTCTGTTGTTGCTCAGACTGCAAAGGAACAAACATTTAAGACCATGAAAGTGTTACTCTATAGTTAACCCTTTCACTGTCATATGTACAGTATGTTACATTACTACACCTATGCATATATAAATGACATTTGGGATTTTTCTTTTTTTTAATATTCCCTTTTGAAATAAACATTTAATATACATACACATTTTTTGGCAATTGCTTAAATCTGGCTAAAATGATATTTTACAACTTCACAGCCGAGTAATAATAAATAGAAGACAGTGATAGTGAATGTAATTATAAGGCAGTACATTCTGATCAGTAAGTTTTCATTTTCACTGGAAATTAATTTTTTATTCATAAAAAAACTCAAATAATAACACACAAAAACGAAAATATGTGGGTCAAACATGAATATAAAATGTATCCTAGCCAATATCTGCTGAAAATATATCAGTCTAATCAGGCACAAATTTGCAATTAATGGTAATCAACTGCAAAAAAGTGGAAAAAATTGTTATATGTTCCTGCAGCTGCTGGAATTGTCTAAGTTGTCTCTACACAGCAGCTACCAATGAATACATTTCACAACATGTATCTTACTTGATATATCTGGTGATGTTAAGCTTTGGTAGAGAATCCACCAAATGTTTCACTGCTTCATCATCCAGTTGGTTACTTGACAAACTGCAGTGAAAAGAGAGAATAGTGTTAATGTCAATAGGAAGTGAGTGAGTAATATTAGTATGTAGATTATGTAGACAGAAAGGTGTGAATGTGTGTGTGTCTGTGTGTGTGTGTGTGTTTTGCATGTGTGTGTGTGTGTGTGTGTGTGTGTGTGTGTTTTGTGTGTGTGTGTGTGTGTGTGTGTGTGTGTGTATGTGTGTGTGTGTGTGTGTGTGTGTGTGTGTGTGTGTGTGTGTGTGTGTGTGTGTGTGTGTGTCTCATACTCTAAGTCAGACAGTTGGGGACCATGCTGTAGGATCTCCAGCAGTAGCTCCATGTTCTCAGTGTTCAGGCTGAAATGAGTGAACCTGTGTACACATACAGTCAGACAGTGTTTCTCTGCTGATTAAGTAATTCCTTATTTAGTGCTGATTACATGAAGCAGGTCACATGACACACAGACCAGACAGCACTTCACAGAAGGAGGATGTTCGTTAGACTGTTATTGCAAAATGTATATTAACTGCCTTTTTCTGTCGTCACTTGCGGTAAACGGCTCTTTCTGCCAGTGCTGGCAGAGCTCGTTATTTGCAAGCTAAACCACATACCCTGGCAGTCAGACTGAAAGAGAAACTAAAGAGCTAGATCTGATATCCTGTGTCTGTGCCAAACGAATGCTTGGATGGATGACAAACTGAGCTGCCTGAAGGAAAAAAACAACAACAAAAAAACCCCACCCAACCAGTTTTTTTTTTGGTTATACGGGTGGACAGTGCACTGACCTGCAGCTGGCTTGTTCTGCTTTCACCTCGTCAAAATGAATGAAGGATTCACTCTGAGGCCTGAAAGAGAGTTAAAAACATGTTCAGTGACAAAAATGCATATAATTATTACACAAACACATTACTTAAGAGTGCCAGCATATGGGTCAGTGACAAATAAGGGTTTGGCAAAATGAGCAATTAAAAAATGTCTTAAAAAAATAGTTTTAAAGCAGCATCAGTTTTGTTAAAATGTACATTTTATGTTTTTATTGGTTTTATGTCATTTGAAATGACATTTGCACCATTTTTTTTAACCTAAAGGCTAAATGATCCTGAAAATGTCAAATGGTATAACCACAAAAGAAAGATAAATATTAAATATTTGATCCACATACAGTGTATTTAAGTGTACTTATACAAACAATTACTTCATTTTTAAATTTTTTTTAAAATGGTTCTTGATTGACATGATTCCACAGATTAAATGTAATATTTGGAATAGTATTCCATTATCTTGCCAAACTAGTTGATATGGTGATTTATTGAGAATTTAGTGTTTTTAAGTAAGTTGAATTATTTGGTACAAAAATTTTATGGTTACACCACTTAGACATTTTTGCCATAATCCTCTAATATATTCTCTCAAAATGGATTCAAAGCAGAAATTTTATGCTGGTTCCACAAAAAAAGAATGTGAGCAAGTTATTCATACGTTTATTTTCACATTTTAACCCCTTTAAATTTGACTTAACCACATGGACACAAAAAAACATCACTGACCCATACAGAAATGAATTAAACTTTGATTTTGTGTCAAGTTGATTTCTTGACAGATGCAGTACCTGAGCTCTGCTGCTGTGACTCTTCCACTACCAGTCAAACAGTTGATCAGCTTCAATGCTCCGGCTGTGGATTTAATACTGTGGCTGACACTGAGGAGGAAGAGAGGAGAGGATAGGCTACAGAAAGAACTGGTGCACCTTATATTTCTGGTCACCACTCTGTGTGTATGCTTCTTATTTTCTGCATACTGTTTGTATGTAGGATTCCTGTTTATACTGCCAACAGGGATTATTTCAGTTTCACATAGTAATAACAATAATAATAATAAAAAAAAGAACATTGGAGACATCTTTACTCACTCTCACACTCAAAACCATCCACATAATTCATGCGTGTGTGTAGGTCTTACTTGAGTCTCTGCAGTGACACCATCTTGGGCAGGACTTTCAGCAGATTCACAATAGCCTCGTCTCTCAACAAGCTGTGAGACAAACTGGCACATCATAGTGTATAAATGTCTACCTGTTGTATTAATCATAAAATAATATTCATATGCATATACAATCATTAAACTTACTCTAACTCCAAACGGGAGCAACACTTGGTCAATCTCCTGCACAGCAGAGTCATATCAGTGGGCAGCAGGCTGCTGTTGTTGATCCTACAACATAACAGAGGTTGTTGTTCTGCGTCTTAATCCTGAAGTAATGACTTGAAAAGTGTAGAAAACTGTTGGAAACATGTCAAAAATGAGTGTGTTTCCTCTAACTCTTTGTCAGCTCACTGTACCTGAACATCTTCAGCTGTTGCTTGTCATCGCTAAGAAACACAAAGAATAGAATTTGCTTATTAACTGAGAAATAAAAACACAGACAGTGATATCCAGGAGGTTGAAACAGATGTTGATTTTCTACCTTTTTTCAGAGCAGAACTTCAGGATCACTTGCTTTCTGCCCCCATCACTGTAGGAACCAACAGGACACCATAAGATTAACATTTTGCACTTTTTAATAGGCCCGACCGTTATTGCATTTTATGGGCCGATGCCAATATCAGTATTAGGGAGCAAAACAATTCTGATATTGATATATTGGTTGATAATGTTATATGTACAGAATATATACATGAACACACATTTTTTAGCAATGACCCTTCAAATGTGGTTATCAAACACTTATGTATCAAATACATAATGGAGGCTTTGATATTTTACAGTTTAAAATATCAGTGAAATGTTATACTTTTTTTTTTTTTCAACATACATATTAAACTTGAATTAAATAAAATGAAAACAATTTTTTTAGCACATGTCAGACAACATATTTTCCGATACCAATATATCTGTGATAGATCAATATCGGCCGATAATATCGGTCGAGCTCTACTTTTTAACATCAGTTTTTAGTTTCTAATAAACTATTGTCTCCTCAGTCCACTCACTTCTGTGCAAATGTCTACTGTGTATATATACTTGTATTTTCATAAACAAATATGAAGTCATAGAGGCAGCAATTATCAGCTGTTGTACTTCTGGCTCGCAGCTTGCCTTGTTGGCGACAGTGCTTATTCTGTTATTGCTCTACTAAAACCATTAAATGCTTAAAATATAAAACAAAAGGGTACCTGATGTGAATTTGTGTTAAGTTGTTATGGGAGCACAAAGCACCAGCCAGCAACACCACTCCCTCCATGCTGATGCCATTGTTACTGGCACTGAAAAACACACACAAACATAATGAGACCGCCAGGAGGGCATTCATTTATCCTGGATAATGCCCCGGGGTAAACACAGTAGCTGCCAGCGTCGGCACATGTTGTTTGGAACCTGTTTAGTGAGAAAATAATAGACATGCTTTTGCCAACATACCATCTGTTCCTCCCTCCCCCCCTCACTCAAAAAAGCTATGGCACACACAGAACTTGCGCTCATTCTTATTAAATCCTCATCATACTAATACATCATAATAAATACATTTTGCATTATAAATCACCTGGTAAAATATGTTTTACAACTGCTTTGAGAGTATCTTTTCTTTGTCATTATGTACAGTATGTGAGTCTTACTTGATTTCTTGGATGTTGCTGAGACGAGGCAGGGCGTCCACCAGTTTGCTCAGACCTTTGTCGCCTAAACTGTTACTGGACAGACTGACAGAGAAGAATGTAGGGTTAAAACAGTGTCAAGAGCAAGATGTAAATGTAAAAAGTAAATAGTAACTCCCCAAAAAAAGGGGAAACGCCCAAATCCAATGGGGACGCAGAAAAAGTGAATGAAGCACAAGACCATTCAAACAACATCCCATTATAATTTAAGGCCATGTCTAAATTAACCATGAAGACACAGATGTTCTGGATTTTGGCCACTGTGACTAACATGACACAACTCTGAGAGAAAGCAACTGTTGAGGAATGTTTTTGGCAGATGTTTCACTCACACAGTTTATTGAAACTACTAAAATGCACACATTTGTTTTGCGGGGCTGATTTCAACATAGTATGTATGCAAATGATACTGAATCTGTAGTGAGCTGAAATGTATGTGGGTCAGTGACAAATAAGGGTTGGCAAGATGAGCAATTCAAAAATATCTTCAAAACTAGTTTTAAAAGCAGCATCAGGTTTTTTAGAGTGTACATTTTGAATTTTTGTTCGTTTTACGTAATTTGAAAATGACATTTGCAACATTTTTTTTAACCAAAAGTAAGACTGAATGCTCCTGAAAATGTCAAATGGTGTAACCACAAAAGAATGATAAATATTAAATATTTTATCCACCTACAGTGTATTTAAGTGTACTTATACAAATAATTACTCATAATTATAATAATTACAACCATTTTTTCTAAATAAGTATTGACAAATGATGTAAAATTAGTTACAAAATCATAGTGTTGTATTGCAAAAGTGGATTATATTTATTCCACATTTTAGTTTAGTTACATTTATTTTCCTGTATATAAAATCAAATTTTAATGAAAAAATGCTGGTTACACCAATTGACACTGGGTTGCATCACGTCACTGACCCATACGTAATGAGATCTTGGTTTTGTATGCAAGTCAAAAAAAAAAAAGTATATTTTTTACATTTATATAGGCTGCTAAATATTCAATGTAAATATTGTTTCTGATTGTATCTTACTCCAACACTGTGAGATCAGAAGAGGTTCCCAAACTCTTCCACACATTCTGCAGATCAGCAGGGCGTAGATCACAGCAGCTGAGACTGACGGAGGCAACGGCATCATGATTACTATCGTCACAATCATAATCTCACCAGTAATATTACAATTCAGTAATATCATTAACATCATCTACATCAGTGGAATCTCTCATATCTATAGATGAAGAACATGTTTCATTCTATACTATTTGTGACAATAATAATGTAATACATACCAGAGTGTTTTAGATATTTCATTTGCAGGTTGCTGTGTCTCTTCAAAGAACACCATAGACACCTGGACAGGGCTCTGTAGTCTGAAACACAAAGAAACACAGTTACGTTGCAGTGGTGACATCACTATTAAGTAGTCTGTTAGGTTTATAATTATTCAAGAAAGATTCATGAGTGTATGTGAATGAACCCAGTCATTCATAATAAAGGAGCTTGTTGTAAACTAATAAACTAGTCAAATGTGATCATGATTTTGATTGTTTTACAGTGTGGTGTGTTTTAGTCATAATGAATGTATTGGTACAGTATGTCTAGAAATATCTGCAACTATTGTGTTTAGGCATGCCTGCTTTTTATAGCATATAGCATACATTATGAGTGTGTTTGTACCTGATACGCAGCTGCGTTACAGCAGGACAATCAGACAGCAGAGCAGTCAGAACAACCAAACCCTTCACTGAAGAGCAGCTGTCATCCAAACTGAGAAGAGACATGAGAACATCAGGAGAACATCTGTTTGCAAGTTATTTAATATGGATGCTGAACACTGTTTTTGTGGTTATTCCTGAGCAAAAAAATTAAACGGTGAACCAAAACTTTCATAATTGAACGTTGTACGAACAGTATGTGGCTCTGAACTGAATAAGGAATAGAAGAGAGCTTTATATGTTATGATATAAGACATTTATTTGTGATGGGTAGTTTGGTGTCTTACATGATCTTTTTGGTGACGCTGAACTTGGGCAAAAACTGAGTCAGTATCTTCAGAGTTTCCACATCCCACTGGCCTCCAGACAGACTAGGGTGCACACACACACACACACACACACACACACACACACACACACACGCCTCAATGCATTTAATATGCATGAATATACTATATGCATGCTTAGTGGCAAATGATGGATATAGACCTACACTATCCACTGTGATGGGCATTAGCAAATCAACTGATGGTATCTGATAATAACATGCAAAAAAGGAAGTGATAGCTCATTAAATTTACTATCAAATCAATTGGAAAACTACTGAGGCACATATAAAAAGACAAGTTCTACCAACTACTGATGTTAAATACTTGCAATAGGAAAATGGTAAGTCAATAACTACATTAAGTGTTACAATCAGTAAAGGCAGACACAAACACACTGACACAATCAATAGTAATGAGTCATATTAAACAGGCTTTATTGTAGGAATAAAGGGGATTGAGGATGGCAGGCAAAGCAGAAGGTAGAGAAGTGATGGCAGAGCTGAGTGAATGAGGGAGAGGGCACGCCTGGCTGAGGAGAAGCGTATAAGGATTAGTGCTAGCGTAAGTACAGTAGAATTCTAGAATATGGCAACAACATTTATAAGTATTTACACTGAACTTGTGGGATTCAAATAAATAATAAAATAGATCAAATAAGATAAATCAATTTTCTTTTCAAATAAAGATGGCCTTTTAAAATAAAGTGCATTACAGAGAGCTTTTGATTGTGCTTCTTAAATAAAGTGCTTAGCTTTAGAAAAAATAAATAAATCAATTTTTACTTTTAAACTTCAACTAAATCTTAAACCATAAACTTAATTTCACATATGCACTCTTTTGTCCATGTGTATCTCACTGACAGACGAGTCCAATTCGATTGGCTGATTAGTGTCGCATGAGAAGATCGGCTATGCACAGTGGTCTGTGAGTTTCAGCCGCTCCACTTTTACCGTAATAGCTGGAGAAGCTGTGGCCATTAAAATAGAAACTGACAAAATGTAATAATCCTGATGGGTTGATGGAAGGCAAATGTGCAGGATGGGCAGGTGAGTTAAATGAGCCACAATCAGAATGGACTGTGGCTCATTTATTTAACCTGCCCAGAGGATGCCAAGAAAGAACCACGCCCATGCCAACACCACACACGAGTGAACACGGGAGACAAGGCTGTGTGACAGCGACATTTAGGACCATGATATTCTGTTTGTATGTGTTGTGTCATTGTGTGTGTGGAATGGTGTTTTGCCACATTTGAAGAGCTATACTTACTCCAGGACAGACAGCGTGGGGCAACATGCCAACGAGTTTGCAACAGTTTGCATCTCAGACTTGCTCCATTTCTGGTTCAACAAGCTGGACAAAAAATGGTAGCAACAGATTCAAACTTAACAACGAAGCAGTGATACAAATAAATAAAATTCTTTTTTTTTTTTTTTTTAAATGTATGAAGAAAAATCCATCATCACGTTTATGCTGTTCAGGCACTGACTTAATAATACAGCAGTCAGTATGTAGTAGTAAGTCAAGGTACACGCACTCTGCTTACAGCTGTTTCACTTTAAAGCAGGAGCAACATTTGTCAAGGGAACTATCACATTGGCAAAGATCCAGGGGGGGGGTAGTCACTCACTCAGACTGTCACCATGGTCCGTACCTTGAATGATGCCATTCTTCTACCTATCCTCGAGACCTTACGTCAACAAGGTCTTGTGACTGTCATTAAGAGGCTTGGCTTGCCGTTTATAAGAGCATCCGGTTGAACGAGCTTCCTTCTCTTTGCTTTACTTGCCTCATGCCCGTGGTGAAGGTGTTCTTTTGTGGTTTGCACTTGCATTTAAATAGCAGAGGGTGTACTGCTTAGTTTCAGGTTACCTTGTGCTTAGTAATTACTGTAGCTTGCAGCTTTGGGCAAGTGCTGTTTTGTCTCATATTGTTTGTTTCATAAAATGTTTCCCTCAGTAATAAGTTAAAGAAAAAAGCTGTCTCTGTGCTTGAGAGATGGAGCCCAGAGCTCCATTTTTTAAGATCTCCCTTTGGTGCATAAGATGCTTTGATCAAGCTTTTATGAGCCTATAGACTAGTCCAACCTGTTTTTGTCTCCCAACACAGCTTCCTCTTGGCTAAGAGAGTGAGTGATTTACATGCTCCGTCTGTAAATCAATGTTTGAAATGGAAGGCTGATAATACAGGCGTGTCTTCTCTGTTACACTCTCTGTTATTTATCTTTTTCAATGATTTAAAAAAAAAAGGGGCTCCCTGTGTCTAAACAGTGTTCATCCCATTGGATTAACTACCTCTGAGGCTTTAGGAAAACTAACATACATACTGTAGTAAAAGCCAAAGCTGAAGAGTTCTATGAGATGTGGACACCTTTTCTGCAATTTATAAGTAACTTGACTGTAAATTCATGAGTATTCATAAAGACAACAGGACCTGCCACTAATACATCCTCTTCTAATTAGATCTTCCTTATTCAGTTATTACAGCGAGAGTGAATTTCTTTAATTGGGATAAGAGTTTTTTTTAATTGATTATTATTTCATTTCTATAATAGTAATTATTATTGTTTATTTTTCTTCCTATTATTTAAATTAAATTAAATTAAATTAATTTAATTTAAAATAAATTTAAATTTTTTTAAAGTTTTTCTATCTACTTGTTTTTTCAGGGTTTTTTGGGGGTTTTTTTAATGCTGAAATGTATCTACTTATATGTGTACTGTAGGTATGGGTGTACAAATGTGTATTTATAGTATATATTAGTACTTATATGGTTAATTAGGAGTATTTTGGGAATACTTATTTCTAAATTATGTGGATACACCCTTAACCCATATGGGGGAATTATATGTTGGGTTTGTTTTCAATTTAAAAAGTCAATAAACAAAGCATTGGGAGATAAAATCTCTGAGGCCCATTCAGACCCTCACAGTCTCAGGTACTGTTGTAGCTCTCCCCACCAGAACTGTAACCACTTCCTGGACCACTTTAAAAGAGTTTCCTCTAATAGAATTCTGTGCACCAGCAACATGGAGTCCTCACTGTACATGTTCTAGATTTTACACAGTCAATGTGGAAACCCCTGCACCGTTGGGTTCTGCCGGTTTTTTTTGTTTAACTGCTGGGTGTGAACGTGAGGGAGTGGATTCCTCTGTTCCTCATGACACTGTGGTATCAGTCATTAAAGGAAGGTGTGTGGGGACAGTGTGTGTAATTTAAAAATAGATCGGAAGTAATAACTGAAACCATGAACCTACGAGACTGAACGATGTGCGTCACTATCTCTTGCTCAGAACTGGCTGAGACGTTCCAGACAAGAGGAGGAGGCGTCTTCATCAATGGCAATGTCGATGTCAATGACAATGGCAGTCATCACTTGATCTCACAGCTCCATAGTTGGAGCTGAGAGATCGGTCACAATTGAGATCGATCACAATTTATGATATCATCTAATGTCTTACCTGATTGTTAGTTCAGACTTGCTTTTATGTCTGCAGAGGGAAGCATAAATAAGACAGGATTTCAGTATTTGTTTGATGTTGTTCACTGAAGACAAACTGTATGGTTTCTGTATGAGTCAATGAGGGTTTTTTGTGTAAATGTTGTTTAGTCAAATTTAAAGATGTTACAATGTTAAAATAAACGTTTATAATTTTAATTATAAAATTATATTATAATAATAATATAAAACTTTTTGTGGACCCAGCATAACATTTTTGCTTTGAATCCATTTTGAGAGAAAATATTAGACGATTATGGCAAAAATGTCTAAGTGGTGTAACCATAAAAACTTTGCACCAAATAATTCAACTTACTTAAAAACAGTAAATTCTCAATAAAACACCATATCAACTAGTTTGGCATGATCTTACATTATAACTTTTGATATTAAATAAAGGTAATGGAATACAATTGTTCTAAATATTAAATTTACTCTGGGGAATCATGTCAATCAGGAACCATTTACATTTTGTTTTAAATTAAGTATTTATTAGTATAAGTACACTTAAATACACTGTAGGTGGATAAAATATTTAATATTTATCATTCTTTTGTGGTTACACCATTTGACATTTTCCGGAGCATTCAGTCTTACTTTTAGTTTTAAAAAGTGGTGCAAATATCATTTCAAATGACTTAAAACCAAAACTACATTTTAAAACGTACATTTTAACAAACCTGATGCTGCTTTTAAAACTATTTTTAAAGATATTTTTGAATTGCTCATCTTGCCAACCCTTATTTGTTACTGACCCATTTACAGCTTGTATCCTATAAAACTCACCTGGTCATTTCAGAGTTTTGGCAGAAAGATACTGTCACTTCTTTCATCCCACTGCAAAAAAAGAAAAAAAACTTGTCCTCTTGTTTAACAATTGTATAACAAATGTATCTGCATGCTGTTTAGTTGGTTTACTTCTACATAATTGTTATTAAGGGCCAATAGGGTAAGTTTGGACTTCATTTTTTCATGTGACTGAGAAAATATTTTGTATATTCAACAAACTGCTGTCAGATGAGAGATTGAGAGTAAGAGTGAGAGTGAGAGTGGGAGTGAGAGTGAGAGTGAGAGTGGGTGGGAAATTACCAAACACACACAAGAGAGAGCAGTACAGCCTCTTTGATAAATCATTTAAAAACACTGATGCTGTAAGTGTGTGAACATGTGTGTGTGGTCATACTCTGCATGAATACGTTGGATGTTCAAACATGAAGACATTTGCCCTATGAGGAAGTCCACTGCAGCCAGGGAGGTGTTGTTTCGACCCAGCCTGCAGATCACATGCACACACACAAAACTCTTAACCACAAAATCTGCAACATCTTGAGACGCTGTATTGTGGTGAAGGGGGGGAAAAAGCACCGACATGAGAAGTAGAAACTTACCTTACAGAGACCAGTCGTGGTAGTTTGGTAAAGATATCAGCTATGCGTTTAATCCCGACATCTTTCAGGTTGTTGTCGCTCAGGCTGCAAAAAAAAAAACCAAAGCCTATTTTAGCCATTTAGCCATATTATCGACCTGTGTCCAAAATATTTCAACATTATATTTGATTGCAGCAACCCCACAAACTTTTAAACATGTGTTTGCTGTAGCAGTGATATGAAGTTAGATATACTGTATAAATACACTGCAAACATACTTGATTTCAGTGATGTCTGGACATTTCTGTAGAGCAGAAGCCAAACTATCTGCTCCTGTGGCAGTCAGGCTGGCACCACAAAACCTGAAGAAGACAAAGACAAAATACATTGACATTTATTCTGTAGGAGTTAAAGACACAGTGACATTTTCCCAGTAATAATCTTGTGTCCATCTGTCAATTGTTCAAAAGAAGCAGATGGATGTCATATGTAAATCAGTAATAATTAAATAAATAATATATCATAGTATATACTATAATAAGTACTAGCAGTTGTAATATGTGTATAGAAAAATGTATTACAACATCATCATGTGTTCATGTGATTTTGGGCAACTAGATAATCCTCTGTACTAGTCGCAGTAGCTCACACAGGGACATCATAAGGGGAGGTGTCTGTTTGTTATCAGCTTGTAAAAACTTGGTTTTCATTTCCAAAAGAATGCGGCTGAGGATGAATTTATTCTTATCTTCATCTCTCTTCTTCCTGATCTAATAAAACAGGAGAAGGTGGAGTGTGTGGAGGCCAACAATCCCATATACTGTAGCTCTGTTTCTCTCTACAGCCCTGTATCGCACTGTATTTGCCAAGCTACGTCCACATTTTAGTGTTTCAATCGAATTTGAAGGATTTGATTCAAGGCCCTGTTGTAATTGTTCTATTTCCTGACTTTAAGGACAGATGGCTTCTGCTGCTGTGTATTCCTGCAGGAAATCAAAGTAACTGATACTGTATATGACTATAGTCTGAGGAAGGTTAACATGTTAAAAACACCACTGTTGTTGAGATAGATCTGAATTAAAACCATTTAAAGAGACTTTAAACACACACTGAAAGACAGTAAGAGGAAAATACAACAATGAAAAACTTACTCTAGTTTTCTCAAGTTTTTGAACTGAGGCAAAGTGGAAGACAGCTTCTTGGCAAACTTGTCACCGTACTTCCGGCTATGAAAACTGAAAAAAAAAAAAATGTTTTAGAAGAATTCAGTGTGAGATGTTGGGATTTGTCTCAAGAAGAGTTAGTCTGCTGGATGTTATCTTCTAATTAGTGATGCTGTTTCTGTGTTCATATCACCAATTCAATTTATTGGTGAATCAGTAAAGTTTAATATTGTAAGTACCTGCATTGTGTTGAGTTACAACCCAGCTGCAGTTTGAAAATTACTAAAAATGGAGATATCTGTTTTTTGCAAACTATCTCTTCATATCCTTTATAGGGGACAGTTGTCATCCTGCCATCCTTTTCTTATTACACATGAGTCCAGGCTATTGCATGCCTACGTGTTACAGACACACTGACAGGATCACAGCAGGAGACAAGAAGCTCCAGTTAGTCTCACAGTAAGTGGGACAGGTGGCTGAGGAATGCCAAAGATAGAGTAGAAGCTCTTTCCATATTCACAGCCTCAGTGCAACAGCTCTATAAATGTCCAGAGGCTAAACGCAGGTATTCAGATTAATGACAGCTCAACACCATCGATCTCATCATCTCCATCTGTTACAACAGCAGTTTTCAGTCTCAGTCTCAGTCTCTTGCCATAAAAATAGTTCTTAGCCTCACTTGGCCTTTGCATCTTGTACCATGCAAACGCAAGTGTGTGCATGTTGTACATGTTGTACTTTACATAGCTGACTGATTCTTGACATGTATACTTTATTCCTTGATGTGTTCCAACGGAGAGAAAATCCCATCATAGGTAATTATCATATGATATGTAAACACATCTAACTTCAGAAGCAAATATAAATCACATGTAAGCCTCTTCTGGCAACTTCTTCCTCACTTAGATGGAAATTAAATACACTGTGGATGCGTAGGAAGACATTTTTTAGATTCAATTTGATTTGAATTCTGTAGACAAGTGTGTGCTGATGCTATATCGTTTCGCTTGTGTGACTGTTTGTGTCGACAAACCTGAGGTGTCGAATGTACCGACACCTGGGCAGAACATCTAAACACTCCAACTCCATTGAGCACGCCCCAAAGTCCAAACCGATGCCGTTATCACCCACTGAGTTAACTACAAAAGCCAGAGCATCGATATCTTTAGATATCAGCCGGATGTTGCGTAGCTCCAGGTTGGTTCTTGTATCTACAACCAGCTTGGCCAGTTGGTGGTCTTGGCTCTCCTGGACACAGTGGCAAAGCTCCAATACCTGGGCAAATGTAGAAAGGATACATTTGGAAAGAGACAGAGATAAAAGTGGTCCACAAAAGTCAATACCGTTAAATGATACTTCAGTTCATTTTACCTTTGGTCCAGTCAGGGTGTTGTTTTGACACAGTTTTGTGAGAAGATTCAGAACAAGGGCTTGCCGTTTTTGGACCCAAGTTTGACCTCCAGTTCCACCAGAAGTCCTGGCTAATTGAACAAGGGCCTGGGTGCATTGCGGGGACGCCAGACCACATACATACTGGTACAGGGAGTCGGTGAAGACCGTCCTCTGGTCTGACCTGGTCATCCAGCGGGTTTTCAGGCTGAATCTGAGAGAGCAATGAGGAAGTTTTACTTTGATCAAGATTAAGGGACACACCTGCAGTATATTGCTGTGTAGAGGAATGTTCATCAACTCACCAGCCAGCTGAGAATAATACCTCACTACCCCGTTTATTTAGGTACTTTTTGATTTACAGAAGCAAACCAGTGACTGACACTCACACACATATCTGATGGGGTTTGGAGTTTGTACGGATGCTGTAAAAAGAGTTGATATCAATCTGCCAGAGAGCATTTTGTGTTTTACTTTGTGTAGCATTCAGCAACCTTAGTGTAAATTAAGGTAATATATTAGACAGAGCTGTTAAGAGGGCTGGGAAATAATTTAGACGTCTCTAACTGAATTACAGAAGAGCTTTTTTGGCTATTGGACAGCTTGCAGCGTAGCTATAGACTGAAAACATGAGTTTAGACAAAGCGGTATGACTTGAAAGTTCTCCAGCCAGAGTTGAACCAGGGATCTTACAGTTATATAGTATGTGTTTCAGCTATAATGACACCAGTAGTAGTACCAAGGCAAAATATGAGGCAGAAAGGAACAAGCAGGCTGTTTATATACAGTAATTCATAATCCATGATGTGGAAGAAGGCTATTATTGAGTGACAGTGATCGGTTCCTGCTGTAACGTATCTGCCGTGTCATGTCTTGTGCTGGTGGCGACCCCTTGAACCTCCATTCCTCTGATTAGACCATCTGCTTTGTGCCTGCATCGGAGCATTTGCTGCCACCCCGTATAGGAAAGGAGGTCAGCCATGTTTGGTAGCGTGCTTGACTTACTCAGCTCATCTTACTTCCTTGGCTAAGTTATTCCTGGTATACAGTGTGAATTTATCCGGTTAAATCCAGTAGCACTCTTTTGCACCTTGTGTCACTATCCTTCACACACTAATGAGTTCAGTAGCATTTTGGGCTTGGTGTAAGCCAAAAGATTGATAAACATATGGAAGTGTTGTTTGTTGTTATGTAGGAGGTGATTTTTCAAGGCTTAGGTTACAGGGCTCTATTTTTGTAGCAGTACACACAGTAGGACACTGTGCTTACCTGACCTAATAGTAACTTTACCCATCTGCTTGGTATTTTTGTACACTGCAAAGGTGGTAGGACAGCTCTAAACAGATTGGGTACTGTACATGCTGTACTTCTGAAAACCACGCCTGTTTCCAGTACGTCACCCAGCTGATAGGTCGCTCGCTCGCTCTGTCAACACGCACAGACTTAAGGAATTGCCTAGCAACCCCTATAACACTGTTGTATAACGTAAATAAACATTTGTAGTTAATTGAAATTGTAACTGACTTTCCGGTCCCATTAGGTTTACTTGAATTCCGTCTCTTACCGCTTCTTGAGCTCCGCGTCGCTAACATCATTACTGGTCATGATTCTGAGCGCGGCCAAAAACTCCTGTAAGGTCAGATGGGCGAAGCAGTAGGCGTTGAGATCCATCCCGTCCTCCCGTCTGAGCTCCACCTTGCAGGAAGACACAGATGTGCATTATTTATGATGTCACTAACAAGACTGAGAGTCTAGGGCTGTAATGCTCACTGTAAAGAAAACGTCACTCTAATCTGCAATGACAATGAGGCAACATTACTTATTGTACTCTTATTACTTTTACATAACAGGTATTAACCTCACTGATATCTGATCTGCTTTCATTTCCTGTTTTCATAATTATTTGAAACAGTCACTATTAATGCTGCTGCTTTCTATCACAAGCTTTTCACTGTGAAACTTCTGTGAAAAACAGCTCTACATCAGGATATGAACTTTATTCAGTTTTTACATATGCAAACAATGGAATTTGAAAAGGGGAAGCAGCCACGTGAGCTGGCCAGATGAGGAGCGGGAAGAGCTCTAACCACAAGTGTAGTTACAATGTTATCCAACACTAGTAATTTCATTTTTAAGCAAACACAGTTAAAAATAAAGTATGTCCCCCACATGCCCACCCCCACCAACACATACTGTACACACACGTCCCCCTGACAACCATACCTTCTTCAACAATAATCCCCTTAATTCAGTAGAAGCCTTGTACACCCACAGATATGTAGAGAACATTCACACATACAGCCATGTCTAACCTTTGACAGGAGCTCTATCCTGACTGAAAATGCAAGAACCTCCTGAGTAATGTGTTCTTCCTGAAAGAGGATGTTGCCTTCCTCTAACCCTCTCCAGGCCAGCTGACTCAGCTCACACAACTCAGACTGATACTGACCCAGGCTGGTCAGCACAGGCACAGTGCTGCACAAAGAGACCGAAAATAAATGAATTAATTTGATTAATTCGAACACCATTTGCTGCAGTGGTAGATATATATATATATATATATATATATATATATATATATATATATATATATATATATATATATATATATATATATATATATATATATATATATATATATGTATAATGTAAAATTAAGCATCATATGAAAGGGAACAGCTCCTCAATAGTGACTGTGAATATCATTCAAATGAAGAAGTTACACAAACAGGGTTCTTTAAATAGACGAGAAGTGAACAGTCAAGCTCTCTCAAGTCACCTTGTTAATCAAATTTATTGAAATGTAATGCTATGTGTTTCCGGTAACAGTGTCAAGCGGTGTTAATATGTTAAGAGCTCTAAAGAAGCTTCACCTGTGTGGAAAGCTTGCCGTCTTTGGCTTGACATTTCTTCCTCCTTTATCATGGTCACGGCTCAGATATGCACCAAGGACAGTGAGGTAGACCTGGGTGAGTGTGCAGGGTATCTGGGGTAGTGTGGGAGATAGGTTGGGTCTGCCATTTGTTCCGTCCATCATTACGTCTTCGCGCCCTCGTCTTGTTCCTACTTGAACTCGTTTTACCTCTTTCTCCATGACGTCTTTTCTTTCTTCTCTTCCTCTCGCTCCCTCCCTGTCTCCAGATGTAGCTCTTGTCTGTTCCTTTTTACCTTCCAGCAGTAAATACTGCAGACAGATGCAGCAGATGTTGCAGAGGGCAGGGAGGGACGACATGGCAAGGAGGTGTCCATTAGAAAGAAGGAGATCTTTTGCCTGGATTGAGGGACCTTCGCAGTGGAGATATAAATGAGTTAAAGCCCACAGACACATAAAGTAGACCCACACAGGTGTTTTCACTTACTTAGGCAGATTACACCTCTTCTCATGATTAACTCTCCTCTTCCTGTTGCGTCTGTTCAGTTCTTTTTACTGCATTAAGTTTAGTGATCTAATGTAATTCCCAGCCAAGAAAACAATTGTGTGAGTGTCAGTTTCAAAACAAAGAAACTGCTTTATATGAGTTTAACCTGCGCCAAAGGATCCTAGCTTTTTGTTTTTCTTTTGTTTTGCAATTTATTCTAAGAACACATGATAGAGCATTTATGGGTCAGTGACAAATAAGGGTTGGCAAGTTGAGCAATTCAAAAATATCTTAAAAAATAGATTTAAAAGCAGCATCAGGTTTGATATAATGTATATTTGTATTTTGTATTTTTGTTGGTTTTACGTCATTTGAAAATTACATTTGCACCATTTTTTTTACCAAAAGTAAGACTGAATGCTCCTGAAAATGTCAAATGGTGTAACCACAAAATAATGATAAATATCAAATATTTTATCCACCTACATGATTCCCCATATAAATTAAAAAATATATTTAGAACAATTATATTCCATTACCTTTATTTAATATAAAAGTTATAATGTAAGATCATGCCAGACTAGTTGATTTGGTGTTTTATTGAGAATTTTGTGTTTTTAAGCAAGTTGAATTATTTGGTACAAAGTTTTTATGGTTACACCACTTAGACATTTTTGCCATAATCCTCTAATATATTCTCTCAAAATGGATTCAAAGCAGAAATGTTATGCTGGGACCCTATGCAATGATCTACTGGTACATGAGGTCTTAAAGGGGTACACCAGCAATTCTGTGAAGCACACTTAGTACACGCATAACGTTGGGTGACATGCAAGAGAGGTTGACATGTCTTAACTTTTAATAACTAATATAGGTCAAGTTCCAAAAAATCCTGAATCCTACGATTCCCATAATGCAACATGATAATTCATAGTGTACATGAGGACAGCATTATTATTTGATTATTTTTGATCAGACTTTAGAAGGACACAGGATCAGCACTGGGCAATATATATGATATATTACATTTATATAATATGAGACTAGATATCGTCTTAGATTTTGGATATTGTAATATTGTGATCTGGCTTAAGTGTTTTCCTGGTTTTAAAGGCTAATAATAGTCATCACTACATTATTGTTGCACTACTATATCGAGGTATTTAGTCATAAATATTGTGACATTTGATATTGTCCGTATCGCCCAGAACTCAGAACACATTTTAAAGCAAAGTATTTAAAGCATTATCTTATTGGCTTGAATGTATGACAATATTTTATTCAGGAAAACTGTGAGGGTCATTTTATTTCGAGGACTAGACAATTAAGTGTTCACAAGATCAAATATCCGTCAACCCTGAAAGTGTTTAACAGTTCAACCTGTTTCTACGGTTTGTGTAATGTATTTTTCTGCCACAAAGGAAATAAATTCATGAGTGCAAATGAGTCACAACTGCATCTTCTGACATCTTGACTACAGACCATCGACTGTCAAGCAGCCAGTACTGCTGTCCCAGATGATAAGGACAACTGGTGTAAAATCATTTTGACCACTTCCATTTGCCTTACAGGTGAGGATGTGTGTTTTTGGCTGATAAGATAAGCTAGACAAAAGAAATTGAAATATATTTTAATAAAAAAACAAACATTGTTATATAAATATAAAAGTATGCAAGTCTTCACCTTTTACAAAGAAGTTGCCCACATACTCCTTGATCTGGTGGCGGTCCCACCCCACCAGCTGCCCCACTTTATCTGATATTCCTTCCAAATCGATGACGTCTCGTGAGCGACAGGTGACCACCACAGTGCACCCTGGGAGAAGCTGACGATTTAACAACCCTGAGATGAGGTCTGCGACAGGAAGAAGTGTGTACGGGTCCAACGGTTCCCTTTGCACCTCTTGTTTTGTGACCTTGCTGTGAAACTCATCATATCCATCCAGCACCCAGCAGCTTTGCTCTGGATTGGAAAGGAGGTAATCCAAAATGGCTCGCTGTTCAAACAAATTAAAGAGTAGCAAGGACAATGTATTAGTGCACCAAGATAAATTACAGGTGTTTAAACACAGTGTACTACTTGTAATATAACAAATTTAATTTTTTTATTTAAATTTAATTAAAATATATATTTCAAGCAACCTGAAAATGGTTGAAACACACTTTATCTCAGTGCAGGAGTGCTATAAAGGCTTAAACGTAATCAGCTAATGATGACCACATATTTAACATCGTACTTTCACACGTTACAGCAGAAAAGTCAGACATTCGTAAAGCCGCGGATCTCTTATTGCCACCTGCGTACCTTTTCCTCATGGTCCCAATTGGGAGGGAGGTAGAGATGGAAGAGTAGGTCGGACAGGGAGAGAGGCTGTGACAGTAAGTTGAGCTGACGAAACTCTAGCAGGACAAACAGGTAGGATGATGGTATAAAGCCCTGGATGATAAGAGAAAGATTGAAACAAGAGACATAAAAGAAGGGATAGAGAGAGTAAAATGAGGAGAAATTACAAATTTAACCAAGTAGAGGGAGACAAGTTGAGAAAAATGATAAATTATCCAGGAATACTAAGATAAAACCAACAGACGTCACTTACTTTGACCCTGACCCTGCTGGCTGATGCACACTGTCAGTGTGGTCATTAATCATCAATGATCATTAAGCGAAACTGCTCGTTGTTCTTTATTTGTTTGTGTTTCTTCATAAAGTAAACATTGAACTATTTAATGATGAGGAACAAAAAGGGGAACTTACAAGGCCTCGTGACCACTGCTGTCCTAAACAAGATGTGAGCAGAGTTTTTCCTGATCCGGCCTGGCCCACGAGAACTGTCACCTTTCCTGCACATCCCTGGAGGAAGTTCTCCAATGTCACTCGAGACTCCAGAGATCCATAATCCAAATCAGGCTCTGAGTCAGGTGAAAAATGTGGACAGGACACTTTAATTTTGCGTGTCTACTAAAGTTTTTAATGTCAGCATGACCAAGCCACTCAAATTAAGGTGAGTTTTTATTCAACTGCATGTAAGACATTTGCGTATATTTCTATATATTTCCTGCATTTAAATGGAGAATATTCTCTTATTATACGTTTGGTAGATTTTTCTTGTATAATAAGGGGAGTTGATGCTCACCCGGCGTTCTGCCCCCTCTGTCTGCTGACCCAGGGGTTTGATCTGGTTTCTCCCTGACTCTGCTGGCCGTTCTTAGGCTGACCCACACATTCTCCAGCTGGACATCCTGCACCAGCTGCTTTGTCAGTCGCTTCCACCTCCCCTGCAGCATACGTATGACCGCAGCAATGCACTGCTCCCAGTAATCTGTGGACATACCAGTATATTCATTATGAAGAAAACTTCTTCTTGTGGAAGTGTAAAGTCACAATTCACAAATATACAGGGTCTGACGATGCATTCTTTAATAAGTTACTTGCAGTTTCAACAGACTAATTCCTACATGTATGTGGTGACATATACAAAGTTATTTTAGAGCTCTTAAACTTTCTTCTAACTTTCAAATCCGTACATGGTCTGGCTCCACTTTACATCTCTAAACTCCTCACACCTTATCCTGCACCAAGATCCCTCAGATCTGAAAATCAGTTGTCGTTACAGGTTTCAAGATCCAGGCTTAAAACTAAAACCATGCTTTTACTGTTGTAGCCCCAACGCTGTGGAACAAACTCCCACCCAGTATCAGGTCAGCTGAGTCAGCACTTTTTTTTTTTTTTTTTCAAGTTTTTTAAAACCCACTTGTAAAGACAGGCATTTCTGTAATATTGTATAATTGCTGCTTTTTTCTATTTATGTTTCATTTATTTATGCTTGCTTATTGTGTTTATTGTGTTCTTTTCTTATCCTGTTAATATTGTATTGTGTGAAGCACCTTGTAACTTCAGTTTTGAAAGCTTATTATTAAATAAAGTCTCAGTGGGTAATTATTAATAAACTCTTATTCATGCATCTTGTTTTGAGTTCTACACATCCAGACATCAGAACAGGGGTTACCATGGTAATATGATATTCAATGAAAGGAACCACAACCCTTAAACAGGTAGTAGTGGAAAATGAGATGTAAAAAAACATAATTTGATGTTACTAGTTATCTCATTTACGCCTAAAGTAAAATATTTCCACACATATTTTTTTTAAATATATTTTTGATTTTATGAGTTCCGTTGCCCCTATTATAAAAATGATCATAACGGTAAAAACAACTGAATGTTTTATTTGATAAAGAGAAATGACATATTCTTGCTTTCTCTTGTCATTAAATATCACACATAGTTTCTAAACTTGATTTGTATAATTTCTATCAAAGTAAAGCTTCTAGATTTCTACCAATTCAAGGCACATACAATGAAACAACCACCTCAACTAATGATGCTCCTATCTGGGTGTTAAAACAGTGTGTATCTCCTGCTGCACGTTGCCTGTTTAATGGTTAAGATGTTTGCTTTACTACTATAGTTAAAACATCACTTAGGAATGTATACATCTCATAACTTTTCACTGCGTGCCTATGTAAACTTAGTTATATGGTTACGTTGACGTTGGTGGCGAGCAACAGCTGGCGCGTGTCGAGAGAAAAAAACGCTGCGTGCGTGTTTTTTCCCCTCCGTTTGTTGTATGACAGATTGACAGACTAACATCACCCCTTTGATTCCTATGATTTAACTATTTGTTCTTACTATGCGGTGCAGGTTTAGATAAACTTTTAGGTTTTAGGTGTGGTTGTGTGCAGACCGCAACAAAACGACCGCTGTCTTGTTTTGGGGACGCTGCGGTCGCCAATCACAGCCGCAGACTAGACTGCTGAGAGCACCAATGAAAGGGAGAGAGTGAATGAAAAGAGGAGGGCGGTGGTTGCAAGCAAGCATTTGAATCAGATCAATAATTATTTTCTGATAGTTTCACAAGCTCAGACACACACACACACACACACACGTCCACACAGCTCCGCTCAACCCTGCAGAGCTCCGCCACACCGCCCCGACGGCTGGTTTGAACACGGCCTCATAGGCTCCTCTCTATTTGGATTGATATTGTTCGTCATCACGAGCATCAACCGGAGGAGCACAGAAATATATGAACCCCCCATCTAATAAATGATAAGTTGTCTGATAGGTGAGGCAGTGTTGACACCAGCGCCTATGTAAAATCTTCAGATTTTCAACTAAGCGCTCAAAGCGTCTGCACGGGGGGGGGGGGGGGGGGGGGGGATCTATGACTTTAACATAGATCTGAAATGGATTCAATGTTTTAACATAATAGTATCCAGTCATTCCAATAAAAGTACAGGTAGGTGACAATTTAAAGGAAAAAATAGCACACGTTTGAGTTTGACCCCTCCGTGTTTTGTATTTATGTATGTTTTATATTATTATTATTATTATTATTATTATTATTATTATTAGTAGTAGTATGATTATTATTATTATTATTTATTAAGCTATTACTAAAATTACAAACAGTGTTTTAAACTTGTTTTCTTGATTTTAGGCTGCCAACTCACACCTGGCAGGGACAACAGGTGAACATTAGCCTAAATTCTCGCATATTTACAGAAATGTTTATCAATATGCACTGTCCCTGACAATTTAACTAAAATAAATAAATGAAATATAAAATACAGTGAGGGGGGATCTGGTGGCTGCTATGCTGTGGGTGCATTGTTCGGGCATGGTTTGGGTCCACTTGAGAGAAAGTTTAATTAATTAACTAATATTAAATCTACAAAATAAAAAAATAATTGCAATAGAAAGAGCAATGAATGACCTTGTGTGTCATTCAATTTACTCATTTAATAGTTTTATTGCTTCTCAGAAAGTAAGGAATTTATTTTTGTTTTACTGCAGTGCCAATTTTATTGCAATTGCCAAAGAGACAAATTGGCAACAAGGCAGCCTCAACCACACCGTGCCCAGTTGTTGTTATAAACCCTCGGACTTTAACCACCGAATGGCTACTTGCAAGGTTAGTTTGTGAGTGTGTGTGTGTGTCTGCAATCTATAATGGATAGGTGTCCTCAGTACCAATCCGTGGGCGTTTGATGAACAGCTGCTCTGCAGGAGGCGATGACAGCTTCTCTTCTGTTACACTGCAGCTGGAAATTTCACATTCATCTACAGGAAAAAAAACACATCTGTAAATACTGAGGATGTGAATCACACATTAATAAGATATAAATGCAATGCAGGATTAGTGAATATTTTATATAATGACAACCCTTCACTTTTAGTTTTCTAAATCATCAGATTAAGGCAAGGAAACAATGTGGGGGATTCCCAAAGTGAAAGAGAAGAGAAACAGCAGAAGAATTGTTACATCTAAATCGGACCACTGTTACCTTTCAGTTTCACTTTTCCACGTAAGTTCGTCAGTAATGCTAAATGCTAATACTCTGCTGTGGAATTCTTCACTATAAACTAATAAAAAACACAAATACCAAGTAAAGAGACACACTTTTCAGCTAAAAACAGATCATTTGGTCTTGGTTCTAGCGTTTTGGAGGAAAAACCAAGACCGGAAGAAGCTGCAACTTCATCTTAACAGTGTATTTAATTGTGCTCATGTTTTTCAGATAAGCCACATTTTATTTTAGGAGTTGTATTGACTGTGCTGCATATGCAAATACTACAACAAAGCAACATAAAGTCCATGATAACTGAGTGTGTGTGGAGGAATAAAAAGTGCACTGAAGAAATGTTGCCTGTTTATACTGCTGGATGTATAGAAAGATGGTTCTGAAAGTCTGTAAATAAAGCATAAAATCAAAGGGACACACTCTTAGACAAGTCAGCTCACACCTGTATAATTCTCACACTCGCACAGACGGACACAGACAAACAAATGTGAACTACCTGTGTGTTTGGGAGACACTGGTTCTGTTGCTGGAGACTGCGTGTCATCGCCTGGACAGACAAACACGTTGACATACTGTTAGCCAGGCCAGCAAAAAGACTGATTTTTGAAACTAGTGCATTTATCACTTATTATTCATTATCCCACTACTTGCAGCGAACAGAGCAAAAATGTACATACTGAGTGTCGTGGAAAATGTCATGTATGACTGCATAGTAGGAGGAAACACTGACATTACCACATACACTGTTTGATGCCAAATTTAGCAATAAGCCACACCAGAATGAGGCAACATTTATGGTTAAGTGTTGTACTGAAGTTTTAGTTTAATAAGGGGCATGCCGCTCTCAAAAGATATTAAACAGTAGAAGATTAACCACCTGTGATAAAACCATGACAGAAAACAAAACATCATCAAAAAAATTTGATCACCTTATCTAGCTTAAATGAGCGAGCATGCACAAAAATAAATACATAAATAAATGTTTCAAAGAGGATGAACTAATTTGTTCTGTTTTAAGTGGTTTTAACAGACTTTTTTTTCTGATTGGGCTCTAATTTAGTTTATAGTGAGACTGTCATGTCTCACTATAGTTGACTTGGCTTGAATTAACACAGGAAGTAGGGGAAGGTTGATAAAGAAACATGCAGGGCAGATGTGTAGATAGGCAAAGGAGAGTAGGGAAAACACACAGCAGAAATGCCTAACCCCAAAAAACACTAACCCTCTTGAAAACAAATAAGCATACAATAAATCGTCCAAGAATATACATGAATATAAACTTAAGAACACAACACTATGAGCTATATAATCATACAAGACATTCCTTTAAAGATAGAGTCCAAATCATATGAGCATATGATCCAAACCACTGAACGACAGATGTGCAACAAAAGAACAAAAACCACGTGTTTGCATCTGCATTGTTCCTCAAGGCTCTTCTGGCCACACCTTAATCAGGCAGCAAAAGAGGGTGCTTTCTTTAACTTTCATAAATGAAAGTAAAAGAAAAAAAGAAAGAAAGAAAGAAAAGTCCCCACATTACCGTGCCACCTTTGCCCTGCTACATGCCCTGTAAGGTTTTTTGTTAAATTCCCCTTATAATACATACAACGGCCATGTAGACTCTCCTTAAGACACTGAACTATCACTTCTCCTAAACGTTGAGCTACATGTCTGTAACTCATACATTATACATGTGTATGAAACTTAATACCTACTTTAATGACTCAAATTTACTTTTGTGGTGTGGTTTTTGACTGCATGTATGTAGGCCACCCAGCTACTAAAAGTGAACCAAGGACTGCACATGATTGGGCATGTTGTCAGACAGCAAACAGTTGAAAGACTATATAAATCTTTTAGCTGAGGACTTGCATGCCTCACCAACATTTCATCTCATACTCACTGGTTGCATATCCTGCCACTGACATGAGCCGTGACTCCAGATGCATGGGGATGTTCTCGCATAACAAACACACACTCTGAAGAAAGCGGCGGCAATGTGCAGCGCTGGCAGTCTGGAAATAGTCCAACGTGGCTGCTATTGCTGCTGCTGCTGCTGCTGCTGAAGAGCTAGAGAAGAGCGGCTGGTCGATGGTCAACCCAGCACCACCGGGCATCATTTGGCACAACTCCATTACGACTTCTGGTGACTGACGGCTAAGGATATGAAGGAGCTCTGAGGATTCTTGAGCCAAGACGAACTTTACATCTTCCTCATTAGGGCCAAGCTCCTCATCCATGATCAGACTCCATCAGCTGGGACACAAAGAAGAAAACATGAACAAAAGCACACGTGCATGTAGTGTATAACTTCACACACAATCTCACACTTGAAAGACGACTTTAACTGATGACTGAACTACAACAAAACAAAGTAGTGGACTCATGCATTCTTGTTCAGGAGCTGGTGCTGCTCTTTTATTCATTCACAGTACTTATTTCTTAATGAAACCTCATTTAAATCTTTTATTTTGCCACATATTCACTTTTATTCAAAATTGAAACCTAAAAAGTTGTGTTTCCCCCTAAATACGTGCTCTGGTTGAGGTTGGCTCCCCCAAGATGTTTTAAATATATAGCCTAATTAAATTTCCACTGTGCTTTTTTGGCTTTTGGTTTATATTTTGTTCAATAAATACTTCTGAAAGATTGTGTTCACGACTAAGTTTAAACGTCACTTATGTGAGTTAACAATAACAAAACAGACAGCTAATAGATAGTTATACTGACGTCGATATTCATGACGAATTTATAATCTCAAACAAAAGGTGCGTGCGTTTACGCAGCATTATTTCTTATGCGTGTTTTATTTATTGCAAGCTAAGCGTCTTTTTTACGCGTTTAAACTTGTCTTTTGGGTTAAGATCGACATATGAAACTTCTTATACACAGTATATATAAATAGATTACGCAGAGCAGAAAGTGACTTTTTTCCCCTGTCATCCAGGCTGTCCTGACTTAACACCCGAGGTCATTTAAGGTAACGCGTTGCAGTCTGCTGAGCCTTTTTTTGCTGAAGTCCCATAAAAATAGGGTTTTAGACATCGTTACAGTTCTTAATGAGTAAAGTGTAAGCTATGACTGAGAAATAATACAAAAACTCACCAATAAATGTTGTCGTAGACCGCATCTCTCTGCAGCCAGTATGTCTTTTATTATAAAACGAAACTCAGCACAGGGAGGGAAGTTTTAGTTTCGTTTTTGCACTGTCGCAGATACAGACTAGAAATAGGCTGTGTAGATAGATGTAGATAGTGCGCCTCATTATACTAACAATCAGTTTAATTATCTACACAGTTAACACATTATTTCAATGAGAAGCATATTAACATTCTGGCAATGACTGAAGCTACACATATGAACTCTCCCATGCAGAGTCAAAGTGCCTTATGTTTTGATGAAGAGTCCTCTCAGGATCTATGCAGTTTTAACTTATCCAGCCACATGTTTGTGACTATTTCTAGCAGTCTGACATTACAGTGAGGGATGACCAGATATCACTATGGTCACCATAGCACCTGTTTTAATCACGCATAACTTTCTTTATTTGATTAAACAGAGATGGGAAAGCAAAATGATCTTTTAACACATCTGGCCATCCTTATGCTGAAAATGTTTAATTGGTATGGCAGGAAAAGTCGGGGAGAACGGGGTTGGTTGTCACACTCATCAGATCTCGGTCCCTAGATGGCGCTGTTAAAAAGTGTTGGTACTGAAAGTTTCAGAATTTAGGTGAGATGTTACTTAAAACCACTTGACATTGAGGTGAGAGGACCTTTAGTGTTTTGCATGTGAACATGTAAATATCCAACTCTTCAGTGGTTCTCTTCTAGGCTTTTACACAATGAGTTTATAATAAAACAATCATTACCATTAAAAAGTATGAAGAGAGAGCGATAGTTAGGTAGGTTTCTTCTTTGCTACGCCAAAACATGTGGTTGTTAGCTCCCAGTTGGGGATGATTGTCACATTCTCTTCGGGATTGGTTTTCACATGTTGGCGTATACGTATATGGTGAGATATATCTACTTCTTTCTTTTTTTTAAGATAGCAAAATGAGCAGAAACTTTGTCAGGAAGATAAATAAGAGCCAGACTCCTCCAGATGTAAAGCTTATAGCACGTACCCTTTTTTCATTAATTATTCAATAGTTTCCAATGTGTATAATAAACCCAAACATCCACAACAATTGGCTATATACATAATGCACACACAAACATACAGTGAAAATACGCAATCTTGGTGCAGTAGATGTGCAGGAGATGTGTTTTACATCATTTTAAATGATTTGTTAAGACTGTCTACATTTTTGATTTCCCCCCCATTACAATAACACAGGGACAACCAACCCCATAGTGTGTGACTACCAACCCTACGATGGGGATGGTTGGCACAAGTGCACAAGACATATTTGACGGCCCATCTCTTTGAACAGAATCAGCTGAAGGAGAGTAAGACCACTCTATTCCTACTTTAGGCTTTCGTTACAAATTCAAAAGGAAATCTATTCAGTATAGCCTACTGTTTATGAGGAATTCAAAGGAAAGTAAAAAGTGTGACCTACCAACCCCGTTCTCCCCTACTGGTGTAAAATTCCAAACATAATGAAAGTGTGGCAGCTGGCCAGCATGCATATTACAGCACACCTTAATGGAACATTATTCAATGCTTCAAGACAATATCAAGAATTTGAATTGACAGTAAAAGCCCCAATGATGTCTTTCCACTCAGAACTGTTGTGGTGCTAGACAACAGGAATAAAACACCATAAATGAACTCTTGTACTCAAAGCTGGTTTGTAAGTATTCTCAGAGAAGATGCCCCATCTATCTGTTCATTCCTTCCCTACCCTGGGTGAGTGGCAGTCCCTTTTATGCTCTTTTTATGCACACTTATAGACCATACTATGATTGGTCAAAGGCACAGGGGCCCTGTGAAACTTTCTCTCTCTATTTGGTAACCCAGCCAGCTGACCAGCAGTTTTACAGTAACTTCAACAACAACTGCCTTGTGCCTCAAAACCCCCACCCCCACCCCCACCCCCACCAACTGACAACTGACCTCTGACCTCCTACAGCTTCTCCCCTCATTCTCAATTCTCTGACAGCTATCTAATTACATTGAGATGGTGTAATTAGATAGACGGAGCACGCCAAATGTTGCTTGGGGAACAAGAAAACATGTAAAGATAGAACTTCGGCACATACAGTGTGTATTACAATAATGAATACATTCAAACCAGGTGAACTGTTGTGCAAAATGATGCTCATCCCTATAACTCCTAGTGGGAGTAAAACATTTATTGAGGAATTCAAGTCCAAATTGACAGATTAACACAGATTTTCTTTGTTAATAATGGATTTTAGAAGTTGTTTGAAGTTGAAGAAGTTGTCCTTGTTTAAACTTTAATTTGTTATAATGTTTGGTGAACATAAATTAATGCTAAAAACATCAGAATGTTAGCTGTATAAAGAGTAGCATTGCTCTTTTTCTCATCAAAGTAGCCTATATGGGATACGGCTCCAGCCTCTGAACAAGTGAATCAACTCTGCAGTGGGAGGGCTTTGCTGTGACTCATCAATCATAATCGCAGCTACTACCTTGGTGGTCGAACTGTCATCAGAACATTAAATAGTGTTAAATATATTTGTTGACAAACAGGGTTGTATTTCTTTAACAACTGTGTAAAAAAACCCCACTGTATAACGCATATAATAAAACTGTACAATGATATATGATTTAAACCACAGCAGACATCTAACCACAATATGAACTAACTATACTAATATCAGTTAACACTCAAGTGTTTGTTTGCAGCAACTGACAGACATTTATATTCACACACTGAGCAAGTAACCACACATAGATAACATGTAAATTTTCTCAATACAGCAGTAGTTAGCAGAAGGGTGATAGTCTTGTCAGGTGTAAAATACATTGTACATTTGTGTAAATGTAACATTTTGAAAATTAACTCATGACAAACCTCCTTGAAATAATAAGCAATATAACTACATATCAGTACACCATTAAAAGACATTATGTGACATCCAAGTGAGTAAATGCAGGGTCATGGCAACATTTTATCACATTATCGCCTCTTAAGTTTAGATCAGTAATTAGTTTAAATCAATATACAGTCAGCCAATCCAGGGCGAGCCTTGCACATTTCCACTCTGCGATGACATGCCCATTTCTTTCACCTCCTTTAAAACTACTCAAATGACATGATGGAGTACGACAGAGGGGCCCCTAACAAATGCAGCTTCAAAGGGGCCGTATGTGCTCCTCATTGCACCCCATGTTAGCTGACAACTGACTACTAAATCAAACTCACCCTACAATGTAGACTTAATCTTTTTCTAATAACACATAATTAAACTTGGAACCCCGTTAAATGTACGTTTCAGGAGACAGTGACATTCTTGTGAAATCATGTTAAAGTTAGTTGTGAATGTTAATATGTGTTAGATTTGAAGTAAATGAATAAATATGCAGTTTTCTACAGTAACAATTAATTATAATGTGTTTTAATTAAATTGAAAATAACATTAATTAAATTTTTTGCTAACTTAGTGATTCAAGACTGCATTGTAAATCATATCTGGGTACAATTAATATAAAAGTTATATATAATAAAAAGCCATTATCTTGGAAAAAATCATTTCAGCACAAGCAGGTTTATTTGGTGTCTTAAATTACAAAACAAAAGCACTGCGCATGCACAAGAACTCAACCTATACTCTGGCTGTGTAAAAAAAATATCCACCTGTCAAGTATTTGCTGTCTGGATTATTTTGGATAAGTGGAGACATTTGGTAAAATTAACACATTTATGGAAGAAATGTTTCTAATTAAATATGTGAGTGATAATACCACACATTCCTGTTAAATGTAATCATTTTCAATCACATTAAAAAAAAAATTAAAAAAATTATTTAATCTACTGCTTATATATATTTGAGTGTTTACCAAACTAGGTACAGTAATTACTTTAAGTATGAATTCTCCCAAATTGCAAGTGCTAGCAGAATATTTCTCAGCAATATGTCTCAGATATCAGTCTACCCATATTTGGTATGTAACCCTTCCTTAAGCTTTGCTTTGTAAGCAAACCATACCAAATATAAGGGGTGGAAGAGCAGCTTCAGAGTGTGTGCCAGCAGACCAGTGACGTTCATGCTTGTGGTGAGGTTGTCTGCTGTTAAGCATTGTACTATTAATATGTATTCCTCATTCTAGATTTGTTTACAACATAGGTTGTAGAAATATTTTGTACAACTGAATTCTTTGCTTTCCTACAATATGAAATAACATTTATATTTTTCTTGTAACTTGACAATATATACTGTAGTAGTATGATACATTTGAACAATTCTTTATTTCTTGTTTTCTCCGCTGGCTTAAATCTAACATTTTTCAACAGGATTGTGGAATATAATACTTTTCACAGAGAGTAAGGTTAAGGTATGTATAACTTTTACTATTGATGACTTAAAAAAAGAAATATATATATATATATATGTATATATATATATAATCTTAGAGTTTGTGCATGGTTAATTAGTGACCTTGTGTATTTTTTCTCCAATTTGGACAAAACTAAAATCTCATAATTGTAGTTCTTCCAACTGTGAAGTCAGAATGAAAAGCTTTAACTGAAAAGAAGACTACCTAAAAATATGTAAAGACATTGTTTTTAACTAGATATAACTGCATAGATTTCTTTCAACAAAACAAACAGAAAATCAGACTGAGATTGGTATCCTTTGACTTGTTACACAGACATAAGCCGCCACCATGAGCACAGACGCGGAAATGGCCCTGTACGGCAAGGCTGCCATCTATCTCCGTAAGCCAGAGAAGGAGAGACTTGAGGCTCAAAGCAAACAATTTGATGCCAAGACAGCCTGCTATGTGGCCGATGTCAAAGAGCTGTACTTGAAGGCAACAATCCTCAAGAAAGATGCTGGCAAAGTCACCGTCAAAATCCTGGACACACAGGAGGTTGGTATCATACAGTCAGATGCAAATGGGAGATAGATGTGAACAGTACTCATTGTGACTAATGTCCTGTTCCAGGAGAGGACAGTTAAAGAAGATGACGTCCATCCAATGAACCCTCCCAAGTTCGACAAAATTGAGGATATGGCCATGATGACCCATCTCAATGAAGCCTCTGTCTTGTATAACCTCAAAGAGCGTTATGCAGCATGGATGATCTACGTAAGAATATCTGATATTGAGCAAACACAAATTTTGAAAATTACTCTACAGTCCTTGTAGAAAGAAATGAGGTTATCTATAATATCTCCATGATCACTTTCAGACCTACTCTGGGTTGTTCTGTGCCACTGTGAACCCCTACAAGTGGCTCCCAGTGTATGATGGTGAAGTTGTAAATGCCTATAGAGGCAAGAAGCGTATGGAGGCTCCACCCCACATCTTCTCTGTCTCTGACAACGCTTATCAGTTCATGCTTTGTGGTAAGTTGTGAACAATGGAGAATGTATCAGTACATGGAGGTTTCTTCTGCAAAATACATTAATTGCTTTTCTTTTTCATTTTAACAGATAGGGAGAACCAGTCTGTCTTGATCACGTAAGTGTTTTGTTTATCAAATTTTGCAAATTAATCAAATATTTTGATCAAATTCTTATAAGTCTGTGTCTATACCCAGTGGAGAATCTGGTGCTGGAAAGACTGTCAACACCAAGCGTGTCATCCAGTACTTTGCAACAATCTCAGTTGGTGGAGACAAGAAGAAAGAAGCATCAAAGATACAGGTACGATAACATTTCTGAAATTACAGAATATGTTTCAAGAAAAACAACCAAGTCCTTTGATGATATGATATGAATTCTAAACATGAATTGTAGGGGTCACTGGAGGATCAGATTATTGCAGCCAATCCCTTGCTGGAGGCCTATGGTAACGCCAAAACTGTGAGAAATGACAACTCCTCTCGTTTTGTAAGTATGGAGCGATTTCTACACATAAGAAAGGTCTTGTTGCATATTGACCATGTGGAGGGATGTTAAAAATTAATCTTTCCCAAACAGGGTAAATTCATCAGAATCCATTTTGCAACATCTGGCAAATTGGCTAGTGCTGATATTGAGACATGTAAGTGACAAATTCTTATTTTAAGTATATATAACTCACTAAGAATAGCCCAAATAGTGACTCATGAACAATATTTGTAGATCTGCTAGAGAAGTCTAGAGTGACATTCCAGCTTCCTGATGAGAGAGGCTACCACATCTTCTACCAGATGATGACCGACCACAAGCCTGGTATCCTTGGTAAGTAGACTGAGTCATTGTACAATGTTAAACTTACTTTTAATATTGATGTGAAACATAGTGTGCTGAACTTTTCACCCTTTTTGATCTGCAGAACTAGCACTCATCACAACCAACCCCTACGACTTCCCCATGTGCAGCATGGGTCAGATTACAGTGGCCAGCATTGATGACAAAGAAGAGCTGGATGCTACTGATGTAAGTGAATGTATCTTCCTAATGTGTTCATATATTTTGTCAATACAATCAATACAACATAAAAACAACAGTTTTCAACGTATTTTCTGAAGTGATTTTCATTTGTATGAATACCTTCTTTGCACACAGAATGCTATTGATATCCTGGGCTTCAATAATGAGGAGAAAATGAGCATCTACAAGATGACAGGTGCTGTCCTCCACCATGGTAACATGAGGTTCAAGCAGAAGCAGCGTGAGGAGCAGGCTGAACCTGATGGCACAGAGGGTGAGTATTGAATATTAGCTCAGGTGGTAAGGTCCTTTACCAGACTGGTTTCTGTTATACAATGACAGACACTCTCTGTCACATACTGTATATATTAACTGTAAAACAATTCACTTTTTCAGAGGCTGATAAGGTTGCTTACTTGTTGGGTCTGAACTCTGCTGACATGCTGAAGGCTCTGTGTTATCCCAAAGTGAAGGTTGGAAATGAGATTGTCACCAAGGGACAGACTGTACCTCAGGTAAATAAAAAATATTGGTATCAGTTTCTTCTACTAACTAACAAGTTATATTTATGTTACAACTGATTAGTCAGTTAGTACCACTTAAGTTATCCAGTATAGACTTTATTAGGAACAATAAAATTGTATTTTTTTAAATTTGTAATATCAGGTGAGTGTGACATTTAGCTTTAAAATCAAACATGTTAACAGGTTTTTGTCTGATTACAAATAAACAAGTGTATATTGCATAAATTTAGAAAACCACTAATCCAGCATTCTACAAAACAACGAGTCAATAAGTCAAATCTTGTCTTTTATTTTTTCTTCAGGTGCAGAACTCAGTGCCTGCCCTGGCCAAGTCTATCTATGAGAGGATGTTCTTGTGGATGGTCATCAGAATCAACCAGATGTTGGACACTAAAAAGGCCAGGCAGTACTTCATTGGCGTCCTGGATATTGCTGGCTTTGAAATCTTTGATGTAAGGTTCATTCCTAACAAAGCTGATTTGTTTAAGACAAGGTATTTTTATTGATTTGCATTGAATACTCAATCATTCATTCACTCACAGTTCAACAGCATGGAACAGCTGTGCATCAACTTCACCAATGAGAAACTGCAGCAGTTCTTCAACCACACCATGTTTGTCCTGGAACAAGAGGAGTACAAAAAGGAGGGTATTATCTGGGAGTTCATTGACTTTGGTATGGACTTGGCTGCCTGTATTGAGCTGATTGAAAAGGTAAGCACTTAGTTTTGGGATTCTATGTATTTGTGTTATTCTAACTTCATGTACAACTTAATGACAAACTTTTTCCCACTTTTTAAAGCCCATGGGCATCTTCTCCATCCTTGAAGAGGAGTGCATGTTCCCCAAGGCTTCAGACACATCCTTCAAGAACAAGCTTTATGACCAGCATCTTGGCAAAAATAAAGCATTTGAGAAGCCAAAGCCAGCCAAGGGCAAGGCTGAGGCCCACTTCTCCCTGGTGCACTATGCTGGTACTGTGGACTACAATATCAGTGGCTGGCTTGACAAGAACAAGGACCCACTGAATGAGTCTGTCATTCAGCTGTACCAGAAGTCCTCAGTTAAACTTCTGTCTCTTCTGTATCCTCCTGCTGTTGCTGAGGGTATGATATTAACTTCTTAAGGTTGTAGATACTGCATATTTTGACTAAATGTAGAATGTGTTGATGGAAATATGAAGTCACATTCTAACAAATGTTTTTTTTTTGTTGAACTTCTTAACAGATACCACAAAGAAGGGAGGCAAGAAGAAGGGTGGTTCTATGCAGACTGTGTCTTCACAGTTTAGGGTAATGTTTAACATTGCACATTTAGGAATAAAATCAAATTTCAGATTATAATCAAACAATTATGACAAGATTTACTATCTTGGATCTACAGGAGAACTTGGGCAAGCTGATGACCAACTTGAGGAGCACCCATCCTCACTTTGTGCGCTGCCTGATTCCCAATGAGTCAAAGACTCCAGGTACATAGATTATGTAACCTTAAGTCTTGTTGGGATGGTGTACTTAGTTTTGTGCTGCTTTGACAAGGACAATAAAAATTCACAAAAATGGCTAACAAATGTCTTTCATACAGGTCTGATGGAGAACTTCCTGGTCATTCACCAGCTCAGGTGTAACGGTGTGCTGGAGGGTATCAGAATCTGCAGAAAAGGTTTCCCCAGCAGAATCATCTATGCTGACTTCAAGCAGAGGTATCACTGACAATATTCTTTACATCTTCTAATACTTGACACAAACTACTGAGGAAATCTTACATTGACCATTAACTCTCAAATCAAAAGGTACAAGGTACTGAATGCCAGTGTAATCCCTGACGGCCAGTTCATTGACAACAAGAAGGCTTCAGAGAAACTGCTTGGTTCAATTGATGTTGATCACGACCAGTACAGATTTGGAACCACCAAGGTAAGCACCTTGCATTTCTCATTTTACTTTGGCATAATCAAAAAGGAGGTTGTTCCGTTTGTTTTTTTTCTCTGTTTATCAAAAACAACTGAACTAATTTTAATGATTAAAGTACTATGTTAGGCCAAGAAAGTTTATTAATAATTGGTATAGATCCAGAGCACCCAGCATGTGGTTATTTATTAAAATATTTGCCTTAAAACTATTTGTTTGTTTTACATGGGGTTTTCTCTGAGTTCATCCTAGTATTAGTGTTAACTGTAGTGGGCAGACGTTCATTTTCATTTTCTGTTTGATCAGGTGTTCTTCAAGGCTGGTCTGCTGGGTACCCTTGAGGAAATGAGAGATGAAAAACTGGCATCTCTTGTCACCATGACTCAGTCTCTCTGCCGTGGTTTCCTCATGAGAAGGGAGTTTGTGAAGATGACTGAGACGAGGCACGTTTAAAACAGTTAATCCTGCACATTCAGTCATGGTATGAAAAAATCACAAACAACAATGTCCATAACAGCACATGTTTTTCTCCAGGGATGCTGTCTATACAATCCAGTACAACGTACGCTCATTCATGAATGTCAAACACTGGCCATGGATGAAGGTGTACTACAAGATCAAGCCTCTGCTGAAGAGTGCTGAAACTGAGAAGGAGCTCATGAATATGAAGGAGAACTATGAGAAGATGCAAAATGATTTGACTACTGCTCTGGCCAAGAAGAAGGAACTGGAGGAAAAGATGGTGTCTCTCCTGCAGGAGAAGAATGATCTGCAGCTGCAAGCAGCATCTGTAAGTAGACATCTAAAGATATATGGCTTTTCTCACTTTGTGTCCACAATATGTAGATGTACTAACACATTTTTCCCAAATGTGAACTAGGAATCAGAGAATCTGTCAGATGCTGAGGAGAGATGTGAGGGACTTATCAAGAGTAAGATTCAGCTGGAGGCCAAACTCAAAGAGACAACTGAGAGGCTGGAGGATGAAGAGGAAATCAATGCTGAGCTTACTACCAAGAAGAGAAAGTTGGAGGATGAATGCTCTGAGCTCAAGAAGGATATTGATGACTTGGAGCTTACCTTGGCCAAAGTGGAAAAGGAGAAACATGCCACTGAGAACAAGGTTTGGAAATATTACCATATCCAGCATATCAAGTAACATTATCAAGATTAACATTTGATAACATCGTTCTTTCAAACTTAGGTGAAGAACCTGACTGAAGAGATGGCCTCTCAGGATGAGAGCATTGCTAAGCTGAGCAAGGAGAAGAAAGCCCTCCAGGAAGCTCATCAGCAGACTCTTGATGACCTGCAGGCTGAGGAAGACAAAGTCAACACTCTGACCAAGGCCAAGACCAAGCTTGAGCAGCAAGTGGATGATGTAAGATGAACAGCAAGGTTTCCCTTGAACGTGATATTTTAAAAAATATGTACACATTAATAACTCTAACTAAATATTAATATGCAGCTTGAGGGTTCTCTGGAGCAAGAGAAGAAGATGCGCATGGACCTGGAGAGGGCCAAGAGAAAGCTTGAGGGTGATCTGAAACTGGCCCAGGAATCCATCATGGATCTTGAGAATGACAAGCAGCAGTCTGACGAGAAAATTAAAAAGTAATAACATTGTTTTATTCCTTTAAAACAATGATAAGGTTTCTAAACATGGCAAAAGGCAAGTATAAACCTTTACTATAATTTTTTCTAACAGGAAGGACTTCGAATTGAGTCAGCTCCTTAGCAAGATTGAGGATGAGCAGTCAATGGGTGCCCAGCTTCAGAAGAAGATCAAGGAGCTTCAGGTGACTCACACAGTGTTACATAAAATACTTACATATAGATATTTACTATTACAAGTTTAAAAGTGAATGTTTACTGAACGAAAAACATATCTACATTAACAGGCCCGTATTGAGGAACTGGAGGAGGAGATTGAGGCTGAGCGTGCTGCTCGTGCCAAGGTTGAGAAGCAGAGATCTGATCTCTCCAGGGAACTTGAGGAGATTAGTGAGAGGCTGGAGGAGGCCGGTGGTGCCACAGCTGCCCAGATTGAAATGAACAAGAAGCGTGAGGCTGAGTTCCAGAAGGTCCGCCGTGACCTTGAGGAGTCCACACTGCAGCATGAGGCTACTGCTGCTGCTCTGCGCAAGAAACAGGCCGACAGCGTTGCTGAGCTGGGTGAACAGATCGACAACCTCCAGCGTGTCAAGCAGAAGCTTGAGAAAGAAAAGAGTGAATACAAGATGGAGATTGATGACCTCTCCAGCAACATGGAGGCTGTTGCTAAAGCAAAGGTACATAATATGTTACACAGTGTTTTAATATCCTAAGTTACTAAGTACATGAATAACTAGTACAAATACAATCTGATCTGTGATACTGACAACTTTTCCTCATTAGGGAAATCTTGAAAAGATAAGCCGTACTCTTGAGGACCAACTTAGCGAAATAAAGACCAAGAATGATGAAAACCTCCGTCAAATCAATGACCTGGGTACACAAAAAGCACGTCTACTGACTGAAAATGGTATGTATGAAATAGGGTTCAACTACAGTGGTCTGCAGTGTGTCTGAGAAACTGAACATAAAGTAACGTTTAATGACAATTTTCACACAAGGTGAGTTCGGCCGTCAAATTGAAGAGAAAGAGGCTCTTGTCTCTCAGCTGACCAGAGGCAAACAGGCCTTCACACAGCAGATTGAGGAGCTGAAAAGACACACTGAAGAGGAGGTTAAGGTAAAAAAGAAAAGAAGACAACCTTTAAATAAGAGTGTAAACAGGGTATTATGTATGACTTAAAATTTTTAAAAATTGCTCACTCAATAATATTTCGGATTTTAGGCCAAGAATGCTCTTGCCCATGCACTGCAATCAGCTCGCCATGACTGTGAACTGCTGAGGGAGCAGTTTGAGGAGGAGCAGGAAGCCAAGGCTGAGCTGCAGCGTGGAATGTCCAAGGCCAACAGTGAGGTGGCTCAGTGGAGAACTAAGTATGAAACTGATGCTATCCAGCGCACTGAGGAGCTTGAGGAGTCCAAGTGAGTACAATCTAAAAAATAAAATGGCAAGATGTTTAGCATTATGGTACAGCTCAAGTGATAGCAGTGCTACTTGTGTCAATACCTGTATGTAAACAAATTAATCCAAACTTTTCTTTCATTTCATTAGTCTTTTTATGTTCAAGGAGATTCATAAAGAATGTGATTATTTGTATTTCATATATGCAAAGATACCAGGAAGGATATAGGTATTTGTAAGTTGGGTATAAATCTTTTACTGAGAAACACATTTGCCATTTTTTAACAGGAAAAAGCTGGCTCAGCGCCTTCAGGAGGCTGAAGAGCAGATTGAGGCTGTGAACTCCAAGTGTGCTTCTCTGGAGAAAACCAAACAGAGACTCCAGAGTGAGGTGGAGGACCTCATGATTGATGTGGAAAGGGCTAATGGGCTGGCAGCCAACCTGGACAAGAAGCAGAGGAACTTTGACAAGGTACTACCATTTATTTATTGCGGCCAAAAAACAAAGAGAACAAAAAGTATTTGTCATTGCATGTATTAACTAAGTCGACTGTTATTGACTGTGTGAACTGTGTAAATTAGGTGTTGGCAGAGTGGAAACAAAAGCATGAGGAGGGTCAGGCAGAGCTTGAAGGAGCTCAGAAGGAAGCTCGTTCTCTCGGCACTGAGCTGTTCAAGATGAAGAACTCCTATGAGGAATCTCTGGATCACCTGGAGACCATGAAGCGTGAAAACAAGAATTTGCAACGTAAGTTCCAAACAGATCGTGTTAGGAAGTACAGCTTGATTGTCTTCAACACGTATGTGTATGTATTTTATATTTACATTTTACATGTAAATTTTTGGGTTTAAAGATATTTAACACATGCATCTCTTTTCAGAGGAGATTTCAGATCTGACTGAACAGATTGGTGAGACTGGAAAGGGCATCCATGAGCTTGAGAAGTCCAAGAAGCAGGTGGAGACAGAGAAGGCTGAGATCCAGACAGCTCTTGAAGAGGCTGAGGTAAAAAAACTTTCCAGGGAAATCTTCTGAAAATATATTTTAAATAATGGATGAATTCATTAGACAAAGTCTGAGGCAAAGATGAACATTTTGTTCTGTGATATCATTAGGGAACTCTGGAACATGAAGAGTCTAAGATCCTGCGCGTCCAGCTGGAGCTCAACCAGATCAAAGGTGAGGTGGACAGGAAGCTGGCAGAGAAAGATGAGGAGATGGAGCAGATTAAGAGGAACAGCCAGAGGGTGACTGACTCCATGCAGAGCACTCTGGATTCTGAGGTCAGGAGCAGAAATGATGCCCTGAGAATCAAGAAGAAGATGGAGGGAGACCTGAACGAGATGGAGATTCAGCTGAGCCATGCCAATCGCCAGGCTGCTGAGTCCCAGAAACAGCTGAGGAATGTGCAGGCACAGCTGAAGGTAATATTGTAATATATAGTTGTTGTTGCACAGACTATAGTCAGTCAGAACATTTACATTTTGGTATTCATGTAAATATTTTCCCAATATTTTTTCAACAGGATGCACAGCTGCACCTTGATGATGCTGTCAGAGCCCAGGAAGATCTCAAGGAACAAGCTGCTATGGTGGAACGCAGAAATGGTCTCATGATGGCTGAAATTGAGGAACTGAGAGTTGCTCTGGAGCAGACCGAGAGAGGCCGCAAAATTGCTGAGCAGGAGCTGGTGGATGCCAGTGAGCGTGTTGGACTCCTGCACTCTCAGGTGAATATTCCTTCAAACTTCCATTAATTCACAAATCTAAACCATTATGTAAAGCAAGTTATAAATCAACTCATTTGACTTCTCTTTTAGAACACAAGTCTACTGAACACAAAGAAGAAGCTTGAGACTGACTTGGTTCAGATCCAGAGTGAAGTGGATGACAGTGTTCAGGAAGCAAGGAATGCAGAGGAGAAGGCTAAGAAGGCCATCACTGATGTGGGTTTACATTTTATTTGTTCTTAATTTGAGTAAGTAAAATTCGCTTTTTCAGATATTTTTAATGACATTTCATGCTTCCTCTGATAGGCTGCAATGATGGCTGAGGAGCTGAAGAAAGAGCAGGACACTAGCGCTCACCTGGAGAGGATGAAGAAGAACCTGGAGGTCGGTGTTAAGGACCTGCAGCACCGCCTGGATGAGGCTGAGAACCTGGCCATGAAGGGTGGCAAGAAGCAGCTCCAGAAACTCGAGTCTAGGGTAAAAAAGTTATTTTAGAAATATGCACAGTTGAAGAGATGTAAGAAAACATACAACATGCATTCTAAATATTCTCTGATATTTCTGCTTTCCTCAAGGTGCGTGAGCTTGAATCAGAGGTTGAGGCTGAACAGAGACGTGGAGTAGATGCTGTTAAGGGTGTCCGCAAATATGAGAGGAGGGTGAAGGAACTCACCTACCAGGTACAGCCATATTAACACTTAAAATGTACAATTCAATCAATCAGTCATTCCGACAACATTTATACATCACGTTTATTTTCTATCACAGACTGAAGAGGACAAGAAAAACGTTAGCAGGCTTCAGGATTTGGTTGACAAGTTGCAGCTCAAGGTGAAGGTCTACAAGAGGCAGTCTGAGGAAGCGGTAAGGACAACATACATTTTCAGTACTGAAATCTGTCAGTTATTTTACACAAAGAAAACTTCTGGTGTTTTTTGGACATTCAATCATGTCTATCTCTATGGAATTCCAGGAGGAGCAGGCCAACGTTCATCTGTCCAAGTGCAGGAAGGTCCAGCATGAGCTGGAGGAGGCTGAGGAGCGTGCAGACATTGCAGAGTCCCAAGTCAACAAACTGAGAGCAAAGACCCGTGACTCTGGCAAGGTAAACATTCAGTTTAGATAACCAACTATTGTCATTCTTGAATATACATCTGTCAATATGTGAGAGTAGATACATTACAGTATTATATTCTACCTACATAGTATTAGGTTTAAATTAATTCATCTGATTCAAATTATTGTCACCTAAAGCTCATTAAAATCTAACTCACATACAATATTTATCTGTTTACAGGGAAAAGAAGCAGCTGAGTAAAGCACAATGAGCGTTTTGCTGTGTTGAATCATAAAATATGACAAAATCCATGCTGAAACAATAAAGATAAAACATTTACCCTCAAATTGCTGTCTGTATTACTTTCATGTATTTGCTTCCAATGAAAAGTAGATGTTAATTTTGAACAATTAGTAATTCAGACAATTTGTAAAACTCAAATGTAAATCATGTGAAAACCATGAAGCTACAAAAGTAAACAATTAACTTTTACATTCTTTAATGCTGACTGTTTTGGTTATTGAAATATAAAATAAGCGGTGCGAGGATTACTGTGACATTAAAAGGTTTTCAGCCAAACAATGAATAAAAAATGTCTAATTAGACATTCCTTAACATTTGACATAACTTTGGCATGGGCAAATAATAAACCTGATGTGCAGAGAGACTGGAAAGACAGGAAGAGTATGCAGGATTTAGTGGCATCTAGCGGTGAGGTTGCAGATTGCAACCAACTGAATACCCCACCTCTCACCCTACCCTTCCAAGCATGTAGCACCTATGCTTTGCAGAACCTATGGTTGCTGCAAAACTCACAACAGACGTGAAAGTCCCTTTCTAGAGCCTTTGTTTGCTTTGCCTGTTCTGGTCTACTGTAAAAACATGATAATGATAATGCAACATGACGGGCTCCACTCATTATGTAGATATGAAGGGGGCTCATGCTAAGCTAACGAAAACACAACTATTATTATTTTAGGGTGATTATGCACTAATTAAAACATACTTATGAATATTATATATATTTCTGCCAAGTCTGTTCTGTGACATGCCACTAAATGCTAAACAATGAACCTTTAATCACCAAGCTGGTCAAATAGCAATACATCTGGCATCCAATGTTCACATCTCATGTACTCATGTTTAGCTGCATCCAGCTTTCCTCACAAAATCAATAAATGCGGTGACAATATTTTAAGTCTTATCATATAAATACAGAATGAAATAGGGAGAAGCCAGATATGTATAGGACAAATAGCCAAATTATATAAAATATCATTTATTTGAATCAGGCACTCCACAGAGAAACCTGTGGACGATATGTGAATTACTCTGATTTGATATTATAATGTTAAGTGTCTGGACCATAACAAAACATAAACTATATGCATACATATTCAAACATATAAAATAACTAATGAATACTTGGAAGTGTGATGTGAGTGACAACTGGGTAAGCTTCAAGTTCACTTTTACATACTTTTGGCTTTTACATTTAAACATTCAGAAAATATTTTGCTCTACAAACAGAATGAGGATGACATTCAACTAGCATTGATGTGTCAAGCCAAAAATGGACAAGAAGCTATGTCTGCAGAGTCAGTTAAAGTGTTAATAGCCTGACCTATGAGTGTGAATGCCACAGACATATCTCTTACACCCAACTACAAGTACTAGTAAAGTTATTTTCAGAATTTACTAGGTCGCCTATAAAGTTGGAATAAAATATTTGTACCTCTTTCCATTAAATGATTGTAAAAATGTGATTTATTCTTGATAGATAAAGTGTATATAATCTCAAAATTGTAAAGGTGATTACTGATGTGTATGAATAGACAATAAAAAGAGGAATGTTTCTGAAAACAAAATTATTCCAACTTTATGGGCAACCTGGGTATTTCTTGTGAAACTAACCTTAACGTAATTGTTTCAATTTAAATTTAAACAATTTAAACACCCCTGTTCACATAATTTAATTTAATTTTACAAGCCTTTTATTCAATTTAGTGTTGCGTAAAATATAAATTGGTAGTTTTATTTTATTGCTAAATTTAATTAAATCATTAACTTTAAAAAAAATAGTTTAATTCTATTTTCACTCAAACTGATTTTTTATGAAAGAAGACTTTGAATACATATTGTAATCAGTGTGCTGCAATAAAGTGCCCAAATCAATGAATATCAAAAAGGACATCAACTCGAACTTTAAAATTACCTATTTTAAGTAAGGGATTATCACACATTTGAGATCTGTTTTGCCAGTGGAAACCTGAAACATAAGATGTGTTTCAGGCATGTAGCATCAGCTGTTGTCCTAACCATATTTGGCATGCGTCCCATATTTAACTCTTGCTTTGTAAGCAAGACACATCCAATGCAAAGATTCAGATTCCAGTCTGTGAGTGTGGTAGAAGGCTGATTAAGTTTGTGGTTTAACTATTATAATGCTTCAGACCACAGCAGTCCAAATATGCAGCACTGTTATTTATACATTATGATATATGTAACAGCAACCTTTTTATATTAATTAAACAATTAATTTGAACTATTATGAACACTTTTTTCCGAAATAATGACAAAAGTTACGTATGAACCACAACTTTGTATTACATTCACACATAATTTAAATTACTTTAAAGTTAATGAGAATGTTTTTAACTCAATTATTTTGAATGTGTTTTGTTATATTATTACCAGCTTCTTAAATAGTAACCTGGCTTCAAACTATGGTGTTGCATTTAGATTGTTTTGTGAATTTCCTGCTTGGAACTAAATTACATTTATAAAGAATAAAAGTCTCAGAGTAGAATTAACACAGAAGTAAGCTTCAAGGATGAGTACAGTCAGTCAACAGGTGGCGGAAATTGTGGATCTAAGGGATGTTCAGAAATAGAGAAGGTGTGAAGTGTTTGAGCAGCTGGTGATGCTAGTGTGCGTGATGAACTTCTGGACTAATGCAAACATTTCCCCACTAATTCATGAATCAAATAATAAATGCACATCAAGAATGTAATAAACAAGGTAGTTTTGAAATAACCTATATACAGAGTACATTGACATTTAGCACAAATCAAATAAATCCAGTGTACATACGTGAAGAAAAATCTTGTTGGCAGCTCAAGGTGGAGGACCTTAATAAGCAGAATGAATATAATTCTGAATGTAATACAATTATGAACTCACCACCTTCACAGATCTGAACCCACTCCATGAGAATTATGGGACCTAAAAACAGGTTGACTGTAAAAGGCTGAGAAAAAACATCTTAAAATGAAAGGGCCTTTTTTTTTTTTTTTTTTTTTAAATTATATGGTCTTAATGACTATTACATTTCAATCAAAACTATATGAAACACAATTAATCCAACTTTACATACACACTTCAGCATTCTTCATACTGCATACTGCTTTTGTGTGACATGAATATTAAGAGCCCTTTGTATCTTAACATTTACATTTTAGCTCTGGTGCTGAACTAAACTAGTGACCAAGCTCCCAATATGCAAATATTTCCACTCCACGACACTATATTCAGAACATATAGGTTTGAATGTTGCCACTAAAATTTTTTGATGTCAGTCCTTGGTGGAAGACAACAACAGCCATTGTGCTTTTGGATCTAGAGCAGCAACAATGGATTCCAATGATGACCCTGAGTCACAGAAAAAAAAAAAACCGTCTGAATATTCTAAAGCAATGTGACAACTACACATACAGCAATCCATTTGGCAGTGATAAGCACAATAATATTATTACATATTATACATATTATTATACATATTATACATTATTATTAAGACTATCAAAAACTATTTCAAATAATGGATGATTCTTCCCGTTTCTGTGGACTAGAGCTAAAATTAATAAAAATTAAAAAAAAATGTGAATATTTTCTGTGCTACTTAGATTCCCTCTATTTTGGTTGAAAGACTTACACATAATCTTTTTAATTAAATACATTTAGAATTCCAGATATCTCCACCAATTCCCCTCCCCTAAGCACATCAATCCAACTATGAGTATAGCAGCTGAGAATTGAACACAGTAGCAATTCTGGCTAACTATAGGAACTTCTTTGGAAAATTAGGAAGATTCTCTAATGAAAATCATACAGTGATTGGGTTTCTTTTACATCGTACACTATTTGGCTCATCAGGAGATCATATGTTAGAATCGCTTATATGGAATTCTTACTATTTGACAAACATTCAAGGAAAATATTTCAGCATTTGGAAAAGATGAAAGGATTTATATAATTACAACTGTCTTACAACTGAAGGACTAACACTTGAAAGCCTTTCTACAAAGTTATGCGAGTAGAAAATAGACTTGAAGCCTAAAAGGATACTTGGGGTCTTTGTTATGCTCATAAAACGCTCATGAAATGTGAGCCGCTACAAAGCCTATGTTGACAGCTGTTTTGCTGAAAATGAATGCTTATTTATGCTGTGTGTGACATGAACAACTGGCCCATGTGGAGTTTGCAGATCCTAATATGAATAAAAATGTAAAAAGAAGACATGTAAAAAACAAATGTTCCTATCCTTGTCTATGAAATTAAACCTTATATTACCATTTCATGAAATTTAAAAAAAAATTAAAAAACAAAAAAAACCTCTTTTGTCAAAAATGATTTAGAAAGGAACTGGAACAGCCTTTACAAGTTGTAATCAAAAACATAACATGTATCCTGTAGCTACAAATGTAGCGATGTCTGCATTTGGTGATACCCATACCACATTTGGCATGTATCCCATATTTAACTTTTGCTGCGTAAGCAAACTGGATTCATATAAAAGGAGTCCAAGAAGACCTCTCAGTGTGTGGTACAGGACCCTCGAAGACAACTGCTTGTGGTAAGGTCGTCTCCTATCTGCTCTGCTTAGTAGAACAATATTAAATATTAATTAAATATTTTAGTTGAGTGGATCTTTCCTATTTGTTAAACTACAAATATGTGATGTGTTTTCAACAGGATTGTGGAATATATCAGATTTTTGAAAGAGAGAGGTTCAGGTATGAATAACTTTCCACTATGTTCTAATTTGTATATATTTTATGTGAAACAATTCATCCATATATGCATACAATATATGAATGAACTGGTTCATCCATTTTCACAGTTTTGGTTTGACAATTTATTTTTAGAAATTAAGTTACTATTAATATTATCGTCTGTCTAGACAATCATTTTGAATGTGCTATAATGAAATGACTTTATATATATATATGAAATTGGTTATTCAGAGCTGTTCAGGACCACTGAAGAAGTTTTAAGATTCACATAATCTAAAATTACCTCATAGACATCCGCTGCCACCATGAGCACAGACGCGGAAATGGCCCTGTACGGCAAGGCTGCCATTTATCTCCGTAAGCCAGAGAGGGAGAGACTTGAGGCTCAAAGCAAACCATTTGATGCCAAGTCAGCCTGCTATGTGGCCGATGTCAAAGAGCTGTACTTGAAGGCAACAATCATCAAGAAGGATGGTGCCAAAGTCACCGTCAAACTTCTGGAAAATGATGAGGTTAGTATCATACAGTCAGATGCAAATGGGAGATAGATGTGAACAGTACTCATTGTGACTAATGTCCTGTTCCAGGAGAGGACAGTTAAAGAAGATGACGTCCATCCAATGAACCCTCCCAAGTTCGACAAAATTGAGGATATGGCCATGATGACCCATCTCAATGAAGCCTCTGTCTTGTATAACCTCAAAGAGCGTTATGCAGCATGGATGATCTACGTAAGAATATCTGATATTGAGCAAACACAAATTTTGAAATTACTCTACAGTGCTTGTAGAAAGAAATGAGGTTATCTATAATATCTCCATGATCACTTTCAGACCTACTCTGGGTTGTTCTGTGCCACTGTGAACCCCTACAAGTGGCTCCCAGTGTATGATGGTGAAGTTGTAAATGCCTATAGAGGCAAGAAGCGTATGGAGGCTCCACCCCACATCTTCTCTGTCTCTGACAACGCTTATCAGTTCATGCTTTGTGGTAAGTTGTGAACAATGGAGAATGTATCAGTACATGGAGGTTTCTTCTGCAAAATACATTAATTGCTTTCTTTTTCATTTTAACAGATAGGGAGAACCAGTCTGTCTTGATCACGTAAGTGTTTTGTTTGTCAAATTTTGCAACTTAATCAAATATTTTGATCAAATTCTTATAAGTCTGTGTCTATACCCAGTGGAGAATCCGGTGCTGGAAAGACTGTCAACACCAAGCGTGTCATCCAGTACTTTGCAACAATCTCAGTTGGTGGAGACAAGAAGAAAGAAGCATCAAAGATACAGGTACGATAACATTTCTGAAATTACAGAATATGTTTCAAGAAAAACAGCTAAGTCCTTTGATGATATGATATGAATTCTAAACATGAATTGTAGGGGTCACTGGAGGATCAGATTATTGCAGCCAATCCCTTGCTGGAGGCCTATGGTAACGCCAAAACTGTGAGAAATGACAACTCCTCTCGTTTTGTAAGTATGGAGCGATTTCTACACATAAGAAAGGTCTTGTTGCATATTGACCATGTGGAGGGATGTTAAAAATTAATCTTTCCCAAACAGGGTAAATTCATCAGAATCCATTTTGCAACATCTGGCAAATTGGCTAGTGCTGATATTGAGACATGTAAGTGACAAATTCTTATTTTAAGTATATATGACTCACTAAGAATAGCCCAAATAGTGACTCATGAACAATATTTGTAGATCTGCTGGAGAAGTCTAGAGTGACATTCCAGCTTCCTGATGAGAGAGGCTACCACATCTTCTACCAGATGATGACCGACCACAAGCCTGGTATCCTTGGTAAGTAGACTGAGTCATTGTACAATGTTAAACTTACTTTTAATATTGATGTGAAACATAGTGTGCTGAACTTTTTACTCTTTTTGATCTGCAGAACTAGCACTCATCACAACCAACCCCTACGACTTCCCCATGTGCAGCATGGGTCAGATCACAGTGGCCAGCATTGATGACAAAGAAGAGCTGGATGCTACTGATGTAAGTCAATGTGTCTTCCAAATGTGTCCATATATTTTTGTCATCAATACAACATAAAAACAACTGTTTTCAATCCATTTTCTAAAGTGATTGTAATTTGTGTGAATACCTTCTTTGCATACAGAATGCTATTGATATCCTGGGCTTCACTAATGAGGAGAAGATGAGCATCTACAAGATGACAGGTGCTGTCCTCCACCATGGTAACATGAAGTTCAAGCAGAAGCAGCGTGAGGAGCAGGCTGAGCCTGATGGCACAGAGGGTGAGTATTGAATATTAGCTCAGGTGGTAAGGTCCTTTACCAGACTGGTTTCTGTTATACAATGACAGACACTCTCTGTCACATACTGTATATATTAACTGTAAAACAATTCACTTTTTCAGAGGCTGATAAGGTTGCTTACTTGTTGGGTCTGAACTCCGCTGACATGCTGAAGGCTCTGTGCTATCCTAGAGTGAAGGTCGGAAATGAGTTTGTCACCAAGGGACAGACTGTACCTCAGGTAAATAAAAAATATTGGTATCAGTTTCTTCTACTAATTTAGAAGTTATATTTATATTACAAATCATTAATACCACTGAAGTAATCCAATATAAAATTTATTAAGAACAATAAAATTGAGAAAATGTGTTAGTCCCTGCTGACTTGTAATATCAGGTGAGTGTGGCATTTAGCTTTATATTCAAACATGTTAACAGGTTGTTTGTCTGATTACAAATAAACACATGTATATTGTTTAAATTAGACAACCACTAATCCAGCATTCTACAAAACAACGAGTCAATAAATCATCTTGTCTTTTATTTTTTCTTCAGGTGCTGAACTCAGTGCCTGCCCTGGCCAAGTCTATCTATGAGAGGATGTTCTTGTGGATGGTCATCCGAATCAACCAGATGTTGGACACTAAAAAGGCCAGGCAGTACTTCATTGGTGTCCTGGATATTGCTGGCTTTGAAATCTTTGATGTAAGGTTCATTCCTAACAAAGCTGATTTGTTTAAGACAAGGTATTTGTATTGATTTGCATTGAATACTCAATCATTCATTCACTCACAGTTCAACAGCATGGAACAGCTGTGCATCAACTTCACCAATGAGAAACTGCAGCAGTTCTTCAACCACACCATGTTTGTCCTGGAACAAGAGGAGTACAAAAAGGAGGGTATTATCTGGGAGTTCATTGACTTTGGTATGGACTTGGCTGCCTGTATTGAGCTGATTGAAAAGGTAAGCACTTAGTTTTGGGATTCTATGTATTTGTGTTATTCTAACTTCATGTACAACTTAATGACAAACTTTTTCCCACTTTTTAAAGCCCATGGGCATCTTCTCCATCCTTGAAGAGGAGTGCATGTTCCCCAAGGCTTCAGACACATCCTTCAAGAACAAGCTTTATGACCAGCATCTTGGCAAAAATAAAGCATTTGAGAAGCCAAAGCCAGCCAAGGGCAAGGCTGAGGCCCACTTCTCCCTGGTGCACTATGCTGGTACTGTGGACTACAATATCACTGGCTGGCTGGACAAGAACAAGGACCCACTGAATGAGTCTGTCATTCAGCTGTACCAGAAGTCCCCAATTAAACTTCTGGCTCTTCTGTATCCTCCTGCTGCTGCTGAGGGTATGATATTAACATCTTAAGGTTGTAGATACTGCATATTTTGACTAACTGTAAAATGTGTTGATGGAAATATGAAGTCACATTCTAACAAATGTTTTTCTTGTTGAACTTATTAACAGATACCTCAAAGAAGGGAGGCAAGAAGAAGGGTGGTTCTATGCAGACTGTGTCTTCACAGTTTAGGGTAATGTTTAACATTGCACATTTAGGAATAAAATTATATTTCAGATGATAATCAAACTCACATGTGTTACATGTTATGACAAGATTTACTATCTTGGATCTACAGGAGAACTTGGGCAAGCTGATGACCAACTTGAGGAGCACCCATCCTCACTTTGTGCGCTGCCTGATTCCCAATGAGTCAAAGACTCCAGGTACATAGATTATGTAACCTTAAGTCTTGTTGGGATGGTGTACTTAGTTTTGTGCTGCTTTGACAAGGACAATAACAATTAACAAAAATGGCTAACAAATGTCTTTCTTACAGGTCTGATGGAGAACTTCCTGGTCATTCACCAGCTCAGGTGTAACGGTGTGCTGGAGGGTATCAGAATCTGCAGAAAAGGTTTCCCCAGCAGAATCCTCTATGCTGACTTCAAGCAGAGGTATCACTGACAATATTCTTTACATCTTCTAATACTTGACACAAACTACTGAGAAAATCTTACATTGACCATTAACTCTCAAATTAAAAGGTACAAGGTACTGAATGCCAGTGTAATCCCTGAGGGCCAGTTCATTGACAACAAGAAGGCTTCAGAGAAACTGCTTGGTTCAATTGATGTTGATCACGACCAGTACAGATTTGGAACCACCAAGGTAAGCACCTTGCATTTCTCATTTTACTTTGGCATAATCAAAAAGGAGATTGTTCCGTTTGTTTTTTTTCTCTGTTTATCAAAAACAACTGAACTAATTTTAATGATTAAAGTACTATGTTAGGCCAAGAAAGTTTATTAATAATTGGTATAGATCCAGAGCACCCAGCATGTGGTTATTTATTAAAATATTTGCCTTAAAACTATTCGTTTGTTTTACATGGGGTTTTCTCTGAGTTCATCCTAGTATTAGTGTTAACTGTAGTGGGCAGACGTTCATTTTCATTTTCTGTTTGATCAGGTGTTCTTCAAGGCTGGTCTGCTGGGTACCCTTGAGGAAATGAGAGATGAAAAACTGGCATCTCTTGTCACCATGACTCAGTCTCTCTGCCGTGGTTTCCTCATGAGAAGGGAGTTTGTGAAGATGATGGAGCAGAGGCACGTTTAAAACAGTTAATCCTGCACATTCAGTCATGGTATGAAAAAATCACAAACAACAATGTCCATAACAGCACATGTTTTTCTCCAGGGATGCTGTCTTTACAATCCAGTACAACGTACGCTCATTCATGAATGTCAAAACCTGGCCATGGATGAAGGTGTACTACAAGATCAAGCCTCTGCTGAAGAGTGCTGAAACTGAGAAGGAGCTCATGAATATGAAGGAGAACTATGAGAAGATGCAAATTGATTTGACTACTGCTCTGGCCAAGAAGAAGGAACTGGAGGAAAAGATGGTGTCTCTCCTGCAGGAGAAGAATGATCTGCAGCTGCAAGCTGCATCTGTAAGTAGACATCTAAAGATATATGGCTTTTCTCACTTTGTGTCCACAATATGTAGATGTACTAACACATTTTTCTCAATGTGAACTAGGAATCAGAGAATCTGTCAGATGCTGAGGAGAGATGTGAGGGACTTATCAAGAGTAAGATTCAGCTGGAGGCCAAACTCAAAGAGACAACTGAGAGGCTGGAGGATGAAGAGGAAATCAATGCTGAGCTTACTACCAAGAAGAGAAAGTTGGAGGATGAATGCTCTGAGCTCAAGAAGGATATTGATGACCTGGAGCTTACCTTGGCCAAAGTGGAAAAGGAGAAACATGCCACTGAGAACAAGGTTTGGAAATATTACCATATCCAGCATATCAAGTAACATTATCAAGATTAACATTCGATAACATCTTTCTTTCAAACTTAGGTGAAGAACCTGACTGAGGAGATGGCCTCTCAGGATGAGAGCATTGCTAAGCTGAGCAAGGAGAAGAAAGCCCTCCAGGAAGCTCATCAGCAGACTCTTGATGACCTGCAGGCTGAGGAAGACAAAGTCAACACTCTGACCAAGGCCAAGACCAAGCTTGAGCAGCAAGTGGATGATGTAAGATGAACAGCAAGGTTTCCCTTGAACGTGATATTTTAAAAAATATGTACACATTAATAACTCTAACCTAATATTAATATGCAGCTTGAGGGTTCTCTGGAGCAAGAGAAGAAGATGCGCATGGACCTGGAGAGGGCCAAGAGAAAGCTTGAGGGTGATCTGAAACTGGCCCAGGAATCCATCATGGATCTTGAGAATGACAAGCAACAGTCTGACGAGAAAATTAAAAAGTAATAATATTGTTTTATTCCTTTAAAACAATGATATGGTTTCTAAACATGGCAAAAGGCAAGGATAAACCTTTACTATGCATTTGATTTTTTTATAGGAAGGACTTTGAAGTTAGTCAGCTCCTTAGCAAGATTGAGGATGAGCAGTCAATGGGTGCCCAGCTTCAGAAGAAGATCAAGGAGCTTCAGGTGACTCACACAGTGTTACATAAATACTTACATTTACAAGTTTAAAAGTGAATGTTTACTGAAAGACAACATATCTACATTAACAGGCCCGTATTGAGGAACTGGAGGAGGAGATTGAGGCTGAGCGTGCTGCTCGTGCCAAGGTTGAGAAGCAGAGAGCTGATCTCTCCAGGGAACTTGAGGAGATTAGTGAGAGGCTGGAGGAGGCCGGTGGTGCCACAGCTGCCCAGATTGAAATGAACAAGAAGCGTGAGGCTGAGTTCCAGAAGGTCCGCCGCGACCTTGAGGAGTCCACACTGCAGCATGAAGCTACTGCTGCTGCTCTGCGCAAGAAGCAGGCCGACAGCGTTGCTGAGCTGGGTGAACAGATCGACAACCTCCAGCGTGTCAAGCAGAAGCTTGAGAAAGAAAAGAGTGAATACAAGATGGAGATTGATGACCTCTCCAGCAACATGGAGGCTGTTGCTAAAGCAAAGGTACATAATATGTTACATGGTGTTTTAAAATCCTAAGTTACTAAGTACATGAATAACTAGTACAAATACAATCTGATCTGTGATACTGAAAACTTTTCCTCACTAGGGAAATCTTGAAAAGATAAGCCGTACTCTTGAGGACCAACTTAGTGAACTGAAGACCAAGAATGATGAAAACCTCCGTCAAATCAATGACCTGGGTGCACAGAAAGCACGTCTACTGACTGAAAATGGTATGACAGTGTTCAATAACAGAAATCTGTAAAAATGAACATAAAGTAATATTTAATGATTAATTACCACCATTTTCACACAAGGTGAGTTCGGCCGTCAAATTGAAGAGAAAGAGGCTCTTGTCTCTCAGCTGACCAGAGGCAAACAGGCCTTCACACAGCAGATTGAGGAGCTGAAGAGACACATTGAAGAGGAGGTTAAGGTAAAAAAAAATAACAACAGGAGTGTAAATAGGGCATCATGTATGATTTTAAGTTAAAAAGCTTTGCTCATTCAAGAATATTTCTAATACCAGGCCAAGAATGCTCTTGCCCATGGACTGCAATCAGCTCGCCATGACTGTGATCTGCTGAGGGAGCAGTTTGAGGAGGAGCAGGAGGCCAAGGCTGAGCTGCAGCGTGGAATGTCCAAGGCCAACAGTGAGGTGGCTCAGTGGAGAACTAAGTATGAAACTGATGCTATCCAGCGCACTGAGGAGCTTGAGGAGTCCAAGTGAGTACAATCTAAAAAGTGAAATGGCCAGATGTCTAGCATCATAGTGTAGTATCACTAATCAATACTTGTATTAAAACAATAAAATGGCAAACCTTTTTTTCTTTTACATAACATTTCTTTAATGTTTTATTTTGTATTTTACATTGCAGCACTTTCTTCATATCCATAATCCTTAAAAATGTTTAAAAAAATTAAAAAATAAATAAATAAATAAATGTTCTCAATGCAACATTACTTGAGATTTATAGATACTTGTAATAAATATAAGTCTTGTATGAATGTCTTACTAAGATTTTTCTTTTTCCCACAGGAAAAAGCTGGCTCAGCGCCTTCAGGAGGCTGAAGAGCAGATTGAGGCTGTGAACTCCAAGTGTGCTTCTCTGGAGAAAACCAAACAGAGGCTCCAGAGTGAGGTGGAGGACCTCATGATTGATGTGGAAAGGGCTAATGGGCTGGCAGCCAACCTGGACAAGAAGCAGAGGAACTTTGACAAGGTACTACCATTTATTTATTGTGACCAACAAAAAAAGGAGAACAAAAAGTATTTGTCATTGCATGTATTAACTAAGTCGACTGTTATTGACTGTGTGAACTGTGTAAATTAGGTGTTGGCAGAGTGGAAACAAAAGCATGAGGAGGGTCAGGCAGAGCTTGAAGGAGCTCAGAAGGAAGCTCGTTCTCTTGGCACTGAGCTGTTCAAGATGAAGAACTCCTATGAGGAAGCTCTGGATCACCTGGAGACCATGAAGCGTGAAAACAAGAACCTGCAACGTAAGTTCTAGGCAGATTGTGTTAGCAACTACAGTTGGATTATTTTCAACGTATGTGTATGTATTTCATATATTACACACTTTAAGGCTTATCAATATTAAACACATGCATCTCTTTCCAGAGGAGATTTCAGATCTGACTGAACAGATTGGTGAGACTGGAAAGAGCATCCATGAGCTGGAGAAGTCCAAGAAGCAGGTGGAGACAGAGAAGTCTGAGATCCAGACAGCTCTTGAAGAGGCTGAGGTAAAAACCTTTCCAGGGAAATCTTCTGAAAAGAATTTTCAAATAATGGATACTTCATTATACAAAGTCTGAGGCAAAGATGAACATTTTATTCTGTGATATCATTAGGGAACTCTGGAACATGAAGAGTCTAAGATCCTGCGCGTCCAGCTGGAGCTCAACCAGATCAAAGGTGAGGTGGACAGGAAGCTGGCAGAGAAAGATGAGGAGATGGAACAGATTAAGAGGAACAGCCAGAGGGTGACTGACTCCATGCAGAGCACTCTGGATTCTGAGGTCAGGAGCAGAAATGATGCCCTGAGAATCAAGAAGAAGATGGAGGGAGACCTGAACGAGATGGAGATTCAGCTGAGCCATGCCAATCGCCAGGCTGCTGAGTCCCAGAAACAGCTGAGGAATGTGCAGGCACAGCTGAAGGTAATATTGTAATATATAGTTGTTGTTGCACAGACTATAGTCAGTCAGTACATTTACATTTTGGTATTCATGTAAATATTTTCCCAATATTTTTTCAACAGGATGCACAGCTGCACCTTGATGATGCTGTCAGAGCCCAGGAAGATCTCAAGGAACAAGCTGCTATGGTGGAACGCAGAAATGGTCTCATGATGGCTGAAATTGAGGAACTGAGAGTTGGTCTGGAGCAGACAGAGAGATGCCGCAAAATTGCTGAGCAGGAGCTGGTGGATGCCAGTGAGCGTGTTGGACTCCTGCACTCTCAGGTGAATATTCCTTCAAACTTCCATTAATTCACAAATCTAAACCATTATGTAAAGAAAGTTATAGATCAACTAATTTGACTTCTCTTTTAGAACACAAGTCTACTGAACACTAAGAAGAAGCTTGAGACTGACTTGGTTCAGGTCCAGAGTGAAGTGGATGACAGTGTTCAGGAAGCAAGGAATGCAGAGGAGAAGGCTAAGAAGGCCATCACTGATGTGGGTTTACATTTTATTTGTTCTTAATTTGAGTAAGTAAAATTCGCTTTTTCAGATATTTTTAATGACATTTCATGCTTCCTCTGATAGGCTGCAATGATGGCTGAGGAGCTGAAGAAAGAGCAGGACACTAGCGCTCACCTGGAGAGGATGAAGAAGAACCTGGAGGTTGCTGTTAAGGACCTGCAGCACCGCCTGGATGAGGCTGAGAACCTGGCCATGAAGGGTGGCAAGAAGCAGCTCCAGAAACTCGAGTCTAGGGTAAAACAGTTATTTTAGAAATATGCACAGTTGAAGAGATGTAAGAAAACATACAACATGCATTCTAAATATTTTCTGATATTTCTGCTTTCCTCAAGGTGCGTGAGCTTGAATCAGAGATTGAGGCTGAACAGAGACGTGGAGCAGATGCTGTTAAGGGTGTCCGCAAATATGAGAGGAGGGTGAAGGAACTCACCTACCAGGTACAGCCATATTAACACTTAAAATGTACAATTCAATCAATCAGTCATTCCGACAACATTTATACATCACGTTTATTTTCTATCACAGACTGAAGAGGACAAGAAAAACGTTAGCAGGCTTCAGGATTTGGTTGACAAGTTGCAGCTCAAGGTGAAGGTCTACAAGAGGCAGTCTGAGGAAGCGGTAAGGACAACATATAAATCTTCAGTAGTGAAAAATTGATAGTCTGTCAGTCTTTCTTTACACAAAGAAGACTTCTGGTGTTTTTTGGACATTCAATCATGTCTATCTCTATGGAATTCCAGGAGGAGCAGGCCAACATTCATCTGTCCAAGTGCAGGAAGGTCCAGCATGAGCTGGAGGAGGCTGAGGAGCGTGCCGACATTGCAGAGTCTCAGGTCAACAAACTGAGAGCAAAGACCCGTGACTCTGGCAAGGTAAATATGTACACATTTAAGTTTTATGAAAAAACAAATCAATTTTAATTCTTCATACAAGTGCTTATCATACATTGATTTTTTTGTTTTGCATTTTCACAGGGCAAAGAAGCAGAATAAAGCACTCCAACTGATGGGATGTTTTGAATCATATAATATGATGTGAAATATACCAAAATAAAACAGAGTTTAATTTTAAATTGATGTTTGTGTTATTTCGATATCAATATCTCCTAAGATATAGCAAATGTGAGATTTGGATCATTTGTGATACAGTTAAACTATCTTTATTGGAATGACTTAGCTACAAAATAGAAAATGCTGCATAATGTTTTTGATGTACAGATATGAGATATCTTAAATTCAACACTGACTACCTCTCACTACATAAATCCAGTATGGAGAATGTTTGGAAAATATCCACAATTCAAACAGCAGAGCGATCTACTCTGCCACCCTATAACGTGCTGTAAAAGCCACATTAACCATGGCTTGAAATTGAAGCTAATGCTAATACTGACAGTAGCTAAATTCTGCCTAAATTTGTGATTTTGCAAACGAATGCAAACATTTTCACAATAATTCACAAATCAAATAATGCATGCACATAAGGGATGTGATCAGTTGAATGACAAAATCCTTTTGAATACACATAAGAGGATAGAGTCTGACCAGGTTGTGACGCAGATGACACTCTGTAGGAAGCAAAGCATGCAGAGAGGGCAAAGAAGGAAAGCACTAACAGTGTTACATTTCATTGGTTCTCTCGACAAGAAGCTATGTCTGCTTAGTCAGTTAAAGTGTTAATAGCTTGACATATGAGTGTGAATACCACAGTCATATCTCTTACACCTAACTATAAGTATTAGTGACGTTATTTTCACATGTTTTTTTCCTTGTTAAACTAATATTAATGTAATTGTTTCAGTTTAAACAGCACGGTTTATATAATTTCCTTTTTAAACCTTTTGTTCCGTTAGTATTTGGAACTTCTTTTTTAAAATTCTATTCTTACTCAATAAACATATTAATTAGTATGTAAGAAGAATCTGAATACATATTGTAATCAGTATGCTGCAATAAAGTGCCCAAATCAATGAATAGCAAAAAGGACATCAACTCAAACTTTAAAATTACCTATTTTAAGTAAGGGATTATCACACATTTGAGATCTGTTTTTGCCAGTGGAAACCTGAAACATAAGATGTGTGAAGCAACAAATGTTTCAGGCATGTAGCATCAGCTGTTGTCCTAACCATATTTGGCATGCGTCCCATATTTAACTCTTGCTTTGTAAGCAAGACACATCCAATGCAAAGATTCAGATTCCAGTCTGTGAGTGTGGTAGAAGGCTGATTAAGTTTGTGGTTTAACTATTATAATGCTTCAGACCACAGCAGTCCAAATATGCAGCACTGTTATATATACATTATGATATATGTAACAGCAACCTTTTTATATTAATTAAACAATTAATTTGAACTATTATGAACACTTTTTCCTAAAATGACAAAAGTTACATATGAACTACAACTTTGTATTACATTCACACATAATTGAAATACATTTAAATTGAATGAGAAAATTTTTAACTCAATTATTATTATTTTTTTCTTCTTAAATAGTAACCTGGCTTCAAACTATGGTGTTGCATTTACATTGTTTTGTGAATTTCCTGCTTAGAACTAAATTACATTTATGTTGAATAAAAATCTCAGAGTGGAATTAACAGAGAAGCTTTAACGATGAGGACAGTGAGTCAACAGGTGGCGGAAATTGAGGATCTAAGGGATGTTCAGAAATAGAGAAGGTGTGAAGTGTTTGAGCAGCTGGTGATGCTAGTGTGTGTGATGAACTTCTGGACTCTTGTTAACATTTCCCCACTAATTCATGAATCAAATAATAAATGCACATCAGGCATGTGATGATTTGAGTGACAAATTACTTACAACTTACAGGTTGTGAATCTGACAGTAGTAGAAGTCATTTGTTTTTTTGGGCCCATGTACAATTACCGTTTGATGCATTGTATCAGAGTTAGCTTATAGCTAATTTTCACCTTCAGTCCCTTCAGTAAATTAATATTAAAACATATAACCACACAATAACAAACAGTACAAACCAAAAAACACACAAGACACATAAAGAATACAAAGCTACACACAATAGCACATCACATACAAAAAGTAAAGTTAGTGGTTACAGAGCTCAGAAGCACATGTCATCAGTTAGGGCTTTGCACTTAGTTGTGGCTTTCACAGAGAATGCTGACTGCCCAAATGTATTGCGACCGAATGGTATGGTTCAGTTTCTACTAGAGGATATTCTGGGGGATCTAATAGAATTAACTGAGCAAGTACACACAAAGTCACAGTGGAGAAGGGGTCAAACCATTTAAAATTTTATAAATCACGTAACAAAAATTTAAATTTAAGACTACAAAGGAAGCAAGGCATGCAGAGAAGGAAAACAGGGAAATCACTAACATAGGTTTCAATTTCATTGTTTCTCTATTTGACATGATACTCACCTATACATAAAGAAGAAGAGCCTAGAGGTTGCTGTGAAGGGCCTCCAGCACTGGCTGGATGAGGATGAGAAGTAAAGGTGGCAAGAAACACATTCAGAAACTAAATGATTAGAAGTTAAGATTTACAGACAAGAGATGTGGAGCAGCACATGCATTTAAAGGTGAGGAGGAAGAACGAACCTAGCTGCAAAGTACATTGATATTTAGCACAAAATATACATCAAATAAATTCAACGAACATAGTTATCGATGAAAATGTTAAATCTTGCATGTTTGCTTTAAAGTACACACTGAAGACACCAGGCTGAAAGATCTTGTTGGCAGCTCAAGGTGGAGGACCTGAATAAGCAGAATGACGATGTGCTAAAATTATGAACTCACCAACTTGACAGATCTCAACCCACTCCATGAGAATTATGGGACCTAATGAAAAAAACTCATCTTAAAATAAACAGATAACGAGAACAGCAATTAAGGAAGATTATTTTTTGAATTTGAGTTAATTATTCCATCTCTTCCATCTACATACAAACTTCAGCATTTTTCAAAATGATAGGCTATAACACCAACGGTGCATACTGCTTTTGTAGCTCTTTGTAGCCTATCAAGTGGTCAAAGTGACAATCATTTCTTATACAGTTTACGAACAAACAATAACCGAAAATCTTGATAATTAACATCACTTACATTTTGGTTCTGGTGCTGAACTAAACTAGTGACCAAGCTCCCAAAATACAAATATTTTCACTCCCCAACACTGTACTCAGAACATATAGGCTTGAATGTTGCCACAGAATTAATTAATAATCGATTAATGAACACATAAAACCAAACATCACTGCATGATACAATACAGCCAAGCAGGGCGCACTATACTCTGCAGAGTGATTTACTAATCTATAGTTTATCAACACAATGTCATGTTTTACTGAGGGAAGCTAAGCTCCCCCTGGCTCTTCTGTATTTCGCACCCTGATCTGAATATATTATAGTTTTTCAATGTCTCAAAGCATTCCTGCAGCATAATACATTGCTATTTTCTATTAGTACAACAATGCGACAATTACACATACATATATATTATTATATATCATACATATTATTATATATGTTATACATATATTATCAAAAATCTATTTCAAATAATGGATGATTCTTCCCTGGTTTCTGAGGGTTAGAGCTAAAATTTAAAAAAAGAATGTGTTGTCCAAAGTAACATGTAGAATATTTTCCGCTACTTAGATTCCCTCTATTCTGGTTGAAAGACTTACACATCATCTTTATAATGAAATACATTTGGAATTCCAGATACCTCCACCAATTATATATACAATTAATGGTATCCGCTCCCCTAAGCACATCAATCCAACTATGAGTATAGCAGCTGAGAATTACACACAGTGGCAATTCTGGCTAACTGTAGGAACTTCTTTGAAAAATTAGGAAGATTCTCTGATGAATAACTGATGGGGTTCGTTTTTCATCTTGCACTATTTGGCTTATCAGGAGAACATGTCTTGGAATCACTTATATGGAATTTGTACTATTTGACAAATATTCAAGGAGAATATTTCATCATTTGAAAAAGATTAAATTATTATATAAGTACAACTTACAACAGTGATGAATAATGATAAAGTAATGTGCTGCTGGACTGTCTCACAACTGAAGGACTAACACTTTATAAAGTAAAAAGCCTTTTTTACAAATTAGTAGAAAGTAGAAAGGCTTGAAGCCTAAAAGGATAATAAGGGTCGTTCTTATGCTCATAAAACACTTATGAAATGTGAGCCACTACAAAGCCTATGTTGACAGCTGTTTTGATTAACATATAAGCTTATTTGTGCCGGGTGTGACATGAACAAATGGAAAATGGGGGTGAAATGCAACCTGTTAAACAAAGTGTTAGTCACAGCCACAAATATGATGAAAGCTTATTTGGAGATCCCAATATAAAAAATAAATAATTAGAAGTAAAAAATAAACCTTCCTACCTGTGTCTGCCATGAAAAAGAAGTTTAAAGTTGTTGTATTTTAAGCTATTAATTTTGTCACATTTCTTTTAGAAAGGAACAGGAACTGCCTTCGCTGTTTGAAATCAGAAACACAATGTATATACACAAGCAAAGGATGGATGAATGTCAACTTTAAGTGTTACCCACACTGCATTTGACATGTGTTCCATATTTAACTTTTGCTGTGTAAGCAAAGTGGATTTAATAAAAGGAGTCCAAGATAACAAGTCAGTGTGTGGTACAGTACCCTTGAAGACACCTGCTTGTGGTAAGCACATCTTCTATCTGCACTGCTCAGGGGCATTCCTATGTATTCCTTATTTAAAATAGGAAAAGAGAATATAAAACAGAATTTAAATATTGATTCATTGATATTATATTTGTTATATTGTTGTATTTGTTAAGTTGATCTTTCATTTCAAACTGCAAATATGTTTTATGTTTTCAACAGGATAGTGAAATAAATCAGACTTTTGAAAGAGAGAGGTTCAGGTATGAACAAACTTCCACTGTTCTAATTTGTATACATTTTATGTGAAACAATTCATCCAGTTGCAGTTTTGGTTCAACTATTTCTTTAAAAACTGACTGCGCTCACGAGACTTAATATTATTGTTATTCTCATCACTGTCTAGAAAAGTATTTTGAGTGAGCTATGATGAAATCACTTTTGTGTTAATTATTTAGTTGAACTTGGTTATTTGTTGCTGAAAGACCTGAAAAAGTTTTAGGATGAGACTTACTTATTGTTATTTGTAATGACGTTACAGACATCATATTCCACCATGAGTACGGACGCCGAAATGGCCCTGTATGGCAAGGCTTCCATTTATCTCCGTAAGCCAGAGAGGGAGAGACTTGAGGCTCAAACCAGACCATTTGATGCCAAGTCAGCCTGCTATGTGGCCGATGTCAAAGAGCTGTACTTGAAGGCAACAATCCTCAAGAAAGATAGTGGCAATGTCACCGTCAAAGTCCTGGACACACAGGAGGTTGGTATCATACAGTCAGATGCAAATGGGAGATAGATGTGAACAGTACTCATTGTGACTAATGTCCTGTTCCAGGAGAGGACAGTTAAAGAAGATGACGTCCATCCAATGAACCCTCCCAAGTTCGACAAAATTGAGGATATGGCCATGATGACCCATCTCAATGAAGCCTCTGTCTTGTATAACCTCAAAGAGCGTTATGCAGCATGGATGATCTACGTAAGAATATCTGATATTGAGCAAACACAAATTTTGAAAATTACTCTACAGTCCTTGTAGAAAGAAATGAGGTTATCTATAATATCTCCATGATCACTTTCAGACCTACTCTGGGCTGTTCTGTGCCACTGTGAACCCCTACAAGTGGCTCCCAGTGTATGATGGTGAAGTTGTAAATGCCTATAGAGGAAAGAAGCGTATGGAGGCTCCACCCCACATCTTCTCTGTCTCTGACAACGCTTATCAGTTCATGCTTTGTGGTAAGTTGTGAACAATGGAGTATCAGTACATGGAGGTTTCTTCTGCAAAATACATTAATTGCTTTGTTTTTCATTTTAACAGATAGGGAGAACCAGTCTGTCTTGATCACGTAAGTGTTTTGTTTATCAAATTTTGCAACTTAATCAAATATTTTGATCAAATTCTTATAAGTCTGTGTCTATACCCAGTGGAGAATCCGGTGCTGGAAAGACTGTCAACACCAAGCGTGTCATCCAGTACTTTGCAACAATCTCAGTTGGTGGAGACAAGAAGAAAGAAGCATCAAAGATACAGGTGCGATAACATTTCTGAAATTACAGAATATGTTTCAAGAAAAACAACTAAGTCCTTTGATGATATGATATGAATTCTAAACATTGAATTGTAGGGGTCACTGGAGGATCAGATTATTGCAGCCAATCCCTTGCTGGAGGCCTATGGTAACGCCAAAACTGTGAGAAATGACAACTCCTCTCGTTTTGTAAGTATGGAGCGATTTCTACACATAAGAAAGGTCTTGTTGCATGTTGCCCATGTGGAGGGATGTTAAAAATAAATCTTTCCCAAACAGGGTAAATTCATCAGAATCCATTTTGGAACAACTGGCAAATTGGCTAGTGCTGATATTGAAACATGTAAGTAGCAATTTCTTATTTTAAATGTATGTAACTCACACTAAGAATAGCCCAAATAGTGACTCATGAACAACATTTGTAGATCTGCTGGAGAAGTCTAGAGTGTCATTCCAGCTTCCTGATGAGAGAGGCTACCACATCTTCTACCAGATGATGACCAACCACAAGCCTGGGCTCCTTGGTAAGTAGACTGAGTCATTGTACAATGTTAAACTTACTTTTAAAACTGATGAGAAACATAGTGTGCTGAACTTTTCACTCTTTTTGATCTGCAGAAGTGGCACTCATCACAACCAACCCCTACGACTTCCCCATGTGCAGCATGGGTCAGATCACAGTGGCCAGCATTGATGACAAAGAAGAGCTGGATGCTACCGATGTAAGTCAATGTGTCTTCCAAATATGTTCATATATTTTTTGCATCAATAAAACATGAAAACAACTGTTTTCATTGCATTTTCTTAAGTGATAGTGTTTTGCATGGGCACCTTCTTTGCACACAGAATGCTATTGATATCCTGGGCTTCACTAATGAGGAGAAGATGAGCATCTACAAGATGACAGGTGCTGTCCTCCACCATGGTAACATGAAGTTCAAGCAGAAGCAGCGGGAGGAGCAGGCTGAGCCTGATGGCACAGAGGGTGAGTATTGAATATTAGCTCAGGTGGTAAGGTCCTTTACCAGACTGGTTTCTGTTATATGACAGAATGACAAACAATCTCTGTCACATACTGTATATATTAACTGTAAAACAATTCACTTTTTCAGAGGCTGATAAGGTTGCTTACTTGTTGGGTCTGAACTCTGCTGACATGCTGAAGGCTCTGTGCTATCCTAGAGTGAAGGTCGGAAATGAGTTTGTCACCAAGGGACAGACTGTACCTCAGGTAAATAGAAAAAAATTTGGTATCAGTTTCTTCTACTAATTTAGAAGTTATATTTATATTACTACTGATTAGTCAATTATTACCACTGAAGTAATCCAATATAAACTTTATTAAGAACAATAAAATTGAGAAAATGTGTTAGTCCCTGCTGTAATATCAGGTGAGGGTGACATTTAGCTTTAAATTCAAACACTAATCCAGCCTTTTACAAAACAACGAGTCAATAAACCAAATCTTGTCTTATATTTTTTATTCAGGTTCTGAACTCAGTGCCTGCCCTGGCCAAGTCTATCTATGAGAGGATGTTCTTGTGGATGGTCATCCGAATCAACCAGATGTTGGACACTAAACAAGCCAGGCAGTTCTTCATTGGTGTCCTGGATATTGCTGGCTTTGAAATCTTTGATGTAAGGTTCATTCCTAACAAAGCTGATTTGTTTAAGACAAGGTATTTTTATTGATTTGCATTGAATACTCAATCATTCATTCACTCACAGTTCAACAGCATGGAACAGCTGTGCATCAACTTCACCAATGAGAAACTGCAGCAGTTCTTCAACCACACCATGTTTGTCCTGGAACAAGAGGAGTACAAAAAGGAGGGTATTATCTGGGAGTTCATTGACTTTGGTATGGACTTGGCTGCCTGTATTGAGCTGATTGAAAAGGTAAGCACTTAGTTTTGGGATTCTATGTATTTGTGTTATTCTAACTTCATGTACAACTTAATGACAAACTTTTTCCCACTTTTTAAAGCCCATGGGCATCTTCTCCATCCTTGAAGAGGAGTGCATGTTCCCCAAGGCTTCAGACACATCCTTCAAGAACAAGCTTTATGACCAGCATCTTGGCAAAAACAGAGCATTTGAGAAGCCAAAGCCAGCCAAGGGCAAGGCTGAAGCCCACTTCTCCCTGGTGCACTATGCTGGTACTGTGGACTACAATATCAGTGGCTGGCTTGACAAGAACAAGGACCCACTGAATGAGTCTGTCATTCAGCTGTACCAGAAGTCCTCAGTTAAACTGCTGTCTCTTCTGTATCCTCCTGCTGCTGCTGAAGGTATGGTATTAACATCTTAAGGTTGTAAATACTGCATATTTTGACTAACTGTAGAATGTGTTGATGGAAATATGAAGTCACATTCTAACAAAAATGTTTCTTCTTGAACTTATTAACAGATACCACAAAGAAGGGAGGCAAGAAGAAGGGTGGTTCTATGCAGACCGTATCTTCTCAATTCAGGGTAAGGTTTAACATCACAAACCAAGGTATAACATTATATTTCAGTTCATGGTCAAATTCAAATTATATTTTACTGCAAAAATGTATATCTTGGATTTACAGGAGAACTTGGGCAAGCTGATGACCAACTTGAGGAGCACCCATCCTCACTTTGTGCGCTGCCTGATTCCCAATGAGTCAAAGACTCCAGGTACACAGATTATGTAAACTAAAGTCTTGTTGGGATGGTGTACTTAGTTTTGTGCTGCTTTGACAAGGACAATAACAATTCACAAAAATGGCTAACAAATGTCTTTCATACAGGTCTGATGGAGAACTTCCTGGTCATTCACCAGCTCAGGTGTAACGGTGTGCTGGAGGGTATCAGAATCTGCAGAAAAGGTTTCCCCAGCAGAATCCTCTATGCTGACTTCAAGCAGAGGTATCACTGACAATATTCTTTACATCTTCTAATACTTGACACAAACTAAAGAACAAACCTTACACTGACCATTAACTGTCTAATGAAAAGGTACAAGGTACTGAATGCTGGTGTAATCCCTGAGGGCCAGTTCATTGACAACAAGAAGGCTTCAGAGAAGCTGCTTGGTTCAATCGATGTTGATCACGACCAGTACAGATTTGGAACCACCAAGGTAAGCACCTTGCATTTCTCATTTTACTTTGGCATAATCAAAAAGGAGGTTAAGTTGTTCAGTTTGTCTTTTGTTACTAACTGAATACTCTTGATTTTGGTGAAAAATTGGACAATAGGTAAATAAAAAAGTGATTAATGGTTTCTATTGATACAGAGTACCCAGGATGTGGCCATATATGTAAACATATATTGAAAAATCCTTAGCTCTGTGCAGGCAATGATTTTGATTTTCTGTTTGATAAGGTGTTCTTCAAGGCTGGTCTGCTGGGTACCCTTGAGGAAATGAGAGATGAAAAACTGGCATCTCTTGTCACCATGACTCAGGCTCTCTGCCGTGGTTACGTCATGAGAAGGGAGTTTGTGAAGATGACAGAAAGAAAGCAAGTTTAATACAGCTAATCCTGTACACACAGTAATGGTATGAAAAAAATCACAAACAACATTGTTCATTGAAAACATTTTTATTCCCACAGGGATGCTGTCTATACAATCCAGTACAACGTACGCTCATTCATGAATGTCAAACACTGGCCATGGATGAAGGTGTACTACAAGATCAAGCCTCTGCTGATGAGTGCTGAAACTGAGAAGGAGCTCATGAATATGAAGGAGAACTATGAGAAGATGCAAACTGACTTGGCTACTGCTCTGGCCAAGAAGAAGGAAGTGGAAGAAAAGATGGTGTCTCTCCTGCAGGAGAAGAACAATCTGCAGCTCCAAGTAGCATCTGTAAGTAGACATCTAAAGATATATGGCTTAACTCAGTTCATGATCATAATATGTTGATGTACTAAAACATTTTTCCCAATGTGAACTAGGAAACAGATAATCTGTCAGATGCTGAGGAGAGATGTGAGGGACTTATCAAGAGTAAGATTCAGCTGGAGGCCAAACTCAAAGAGACAACTGAGAGGCTGGAGGATGAAGAGGAAATCAATGCTGAGCTTACTACCAAGAAGAGAAAGTTGGAGGATGAATGCTCTGAGCTCAAGAAGGATATTGATGACTTGGAGCTTACCTTGGCCAAAGTGGAAAAGGAGAAACATGCCACTGAGAACAAGGTTTGGAAATATTACCATATCCAGCATATCAAGTAACATTATCAAGATTAACATTCGATAACATCTTTCTTTCAAATTTAGGTGAAGAACCTGACTGAGGAGATGTCCTCTCAGGATGAGAGCATTGCTAAGCTGACAAAGGAGAAGAAAGCCCTCCAGGAAGCTCATCAGCAGACTCTTGATGACCTGCAGGGTGAGGAAGACAAAGTCAACACTCTGACCAAGGCCAAGACCAAGCTTGAGCAGCAAGTGGATGATGTAAGATGAACAGCAAGGTTTCCCTTGAACGTGATATTTTAAAAAATATGTACACATTAATAACTCTAACCAAATATTAATATGCAGCTTGAGGGTTCTCTGGAGCAAGAGAAGAAGATGCGCATGGACCTGGAGAGGGCCAAGAGAAAGCTTGAGGGTGATCTGAAACTGGCCCAGGAATCCATCATGGATCTTGAGAATGACAAGCAGCAGTCTGACGAGAAAATTAAAAAGTAATAACATTGTTTTAATTTCTGAACTAGTGAAAAGGTGTCTAGATGTGTCCAGACATTTTGATAAACCTTTATTATGTACATTATTTTTCTAAAAGGAAGGACTTCGAATTAAGTCAGCTACTTAGCAAGATTGAGGATGAGCAGTCAATGGGTGCCCAGCTTCAGAAGAAGATCAAGGAGCTTCAGGTGACTCACACAGTGTTACATAAAATACTTCACTGTATATATGCTAATTAATGGTTTAAGTTTACATTTACTGAAAGACAACATATCTACATTAACAGGCCCGTATTGAGGAACTGGAGGAGGAGATTGAGGCTGAGCGTGCTTCTCGTGCCAAGGTTGAGAAGCAGAGATCTGATCTCTCCAGGGAACTTGAGGAGATCAGTGAGAGGCTGGAGGAGGCTGGTGGTGCCACAGCTGCCCAGATTGAAATGAACAAGAAGCGTGAGGCTGAGTTCCAGAAGGTCCGCCGCGACCTTGAGGAGTCCACACTGCAGCATGAAGCTACTGCTGCTGCTCTACGCAAGAAGCAGGCCGACAGCGTTGCTGAGTTGGGTGAACAGATCGACAACCTCCAGCGTGTCAAGCAGAAGCTTGAGAAAGAAAAGAGTGAATACAAGATGGAGATTGATGACCTCTCCAGCAACATGGAGGCTGTTGCTAAAGCAAAGGTACATAATATGTTACATGGTGTTTTAATATCCTAAGTTACTAAGTACATGAATAACTAGTACAAATACAATCTGATCTGTGATACTGAAAACTTTTCCTCACTAGGTAAATCTTGAAAAGATAAGCCGTACTCTTGAGGATCAACTTAACGAACTCAAGACCAAGAATGATGAAAACCTCCGTCATATCAATGACCTGGGTACACAAAAAGCACGTCTACTGACTGAAAATGGTATGTATGAAATAGGGTTCAACTACAGTGGTCTGCAGTGTGTCTGAGAAACTGAACATAAAGTAACGTTTAATGACAATTTTCACACAAGGTGAGTTCGGCCGTCAAATTGAAGAGAAAGAGGCTCTTGTCTCTCAGCTGACCAGAGGCAAACAGGCCTTCACACAGCAGATTGAGGAGCTGAAGAGACACATTGAAGAGGAGGTTAAGGTAAAAAAAAACAAAAAACCTTTAAATAAGAGTGTAAATAGGGCATCATGTATGATTTTAAGTTAAAAAGCTTTGCTCATTCAAGAATATTTCTAATACCAGGCCAAAAATGCTCTTGCCCATGGACTGCAATCAGCTCGCCATGACTGTGAGCTGCTGAGGGAGCAGTTTGAGGAGGAGCAGGAAGCCAAGGCTGAGCTGCAGCGTGGAATGTCCAAGGCCAACAGTGAGGTGGCTCAGTGGAGAACTAAGTATGAAACTGATGCTATCCAGCGCACTGAGGAGCTTGAGGAGTCCAAGTGAGTACAATCTAAAAAATAAAATGGCTAATGGCGCTTTTCCACTACACAGTTCCAGCACGACTCGCCTCTATTCGGCTCGCCTCGCCTCGATTTTTATTGCGTTTCCACTAAGGATAGTACCTGGTACCTCATACTTTTTTAGTACCTGCTCTGGTGAGGTTCCAAGCGAGCCAAGCCGGTACTAAAATGTGACGTCGACACACTGCTGGCCGCTGATTGGTCAGAAGAGTTGTCGCTGGAAGACTCATGAGCCGTCCGGCATTTTTAAATACCGGCAGCAGCGTTACAACCATAGTTACAGCTATATGGCTCAATTTTCTTGCTTTGTGTGAGACAGAAAGCCACATAAAGCAGCAAGTACACCACTGCCTCAATGTCCTCCATTATTTATGTGTTTTGTGTCGGCAGTTTCGGCCGTGCTATGACGACCCCGCCCACGTTGAGTATGTACTTTTTTGTAATGGAAAAAGAAACGTACCGAGGCGAGGCGATTGTCAATACCTGTATGTAAACAAATTAATCCAAACTTTTCTTTCATTTCATTAGTATTTTACATTCTAACACTATCTTTATATGTTCAAGGAGATTCATAAAGTATTTGATTATTTGTATTTCATATATGCAAAGATACCAGGAAGGATATAGGTATTTGTAAGTTGGATATAAATCTTTCACTGAGAAAAAAATGTGCCATTTTTTCTTACAGGAAAAAGCTGGCTCAGCGCCTTCAGGAGGCTGAAGAGCAGATTGAGGCTGTGAACTCCAAGTGTGCTTCTCTGGAGAAAACCAAACAGAGGCTCCAGAGTGAGGTGGAGGACCTCATGATTGATGTGGAAAGGGCTAACGGGCTGGCAGCCAACCTGGACAAGAAGCAGAGGAACTTTGACAAGGTACTACCATTTACTTATTGCAACAAACAAAAAAAGAGAACGAAACGTATTTGTCATTATATGTATTAATAACTAAGTCGACTGTTATTGACTGTGTGAACTGTGTAAATTAGGTGTTGGCAGAGTGGAAACAAAAGCATGAGGAGGGTCAGGCAGAGCTTGAAGGAGCTCAGAAGGAAGCGCGTTCTCTCAGCACTGAGCTGTTCAAGATGAAGAACTCCTATGAGGAATCTCTGGATCAGTTGGAGACCATGAAGCGTGAAAACAAGAACCTGCAACGTGAGTTCTAGCCAGATTGTGTTAGCAACTACAATTGGATTATTTTCAACGCATGTGTATGTATTTTATATATTACACATTTTAAGACTTATCAACATTAAACACATGCATTTCTTTTCAGAGGAGATTTCAGATCTGACTGAACAGATTGGTGAGACTGGAAAGAGCATCCATGAGCTGGAGAAGTCCAAGAAGCAGGTGGAGACAGAGAAGTCTGAGATCCAGACAGCTCTTGAAGAGGCTGAGGTAAAAACATTTCTTGGGAAATCTTCTGAAAAGAAGTGTGACGCCAGAGATGAACATTTTATTCTGTGATATCATTAGGGAACTCTGGAACATGAAGAGTCTAAGATCCTGCGCGTCCAGCTGGAGCTCAACCAGATCAAAGGTGAGGTGGACAGGAAGCTGGCAGAGAAAGATGAGGAGATGGAGCAGATTAAGAGAAACAGCCAGAGGGTGACTGACTCCATGCAGAGCACTCTGGATTCTGAGGTCAGGAGCAGAAATGATGCCCTGAGAATCAAGAAGAAGATGGAGGGAGACCTGAACGAGATGGAGATTCAGCTGAGCCATGCCAATCGCCAGGCTGCTGAGTCCCAGAAACAGCTGAGGAATGTGCAGGCACAGCTGAAGGTAATATTGTAATATATAGTTGTTGTTGCACAGACTATAGTCAGTCAGTACATTTACATTTTGGTAAATATTTCCCCAATATCTTTTCAACAGGATGCACAGCTGCACCTTGATGATGCTGTCAGAGCCCAGGAAGATTTCAAAGAACAAGCTGCTATGGTGGAACGCAGAAATTGTCTCATGATGGCTGAAATTGAGGAACTGAGAGGTGCTCTGGAGCAGACAGAGAGATGCCGCAAAATTGCTGAGCAGGAGCTGGTGGATGCCAGTGAGCGTGTTGGACTCCTGCACTCTCAGGTCAATATTTCTTCAAATATCTTTCCGGGCGGCTGTGGCTCCGGATGTAGAGCAGTTTTCCACCAATTGGAAGATTGACGGATTGGCAAGACACTTAAGACCCACATTGCTCACGTTGCTGTGCCAACGGTGTATGAATTGTTTATGAATGATTAGTTTCCCTCCGGTAGTCATCAGTGTATGAATATGGATGAATGAGACGTAATGTAAAAGCGCTATGCAAGTACAGTACATTTACCATTTCCATTAATTCACAAATCCAAACCATTATGTAAAGCAAGTTATAAATCAACTAATTTGACTCTTTTAGAACACAAGTCTACTGAACACTAAGAAGAAGCTTGAGACTGACTTGGTTCAGATCCAGAGTGAAGTGGATGACAGTGTTCAGGAAGCAAGGAATGCAGAGGAGAAGGCTAAGAAGGCCATCACTGATGTGGGTTTACATTTTATTTGTTCTTAATTTGAGTAAGTAAAATTCGCTTTTTCAGATATTTTTAATGACATAAAATGCTTCCTCTGATAGGCTGCAATGATGGCTGAGGAGCTGAAGAAAGAGCAGGACACTAGCGCTCACCTGGAGAGGATGAAGAAGAACCTGGAGGTTGCTGTTAAGGACCTGCAGCACCGCCTGGATGAGGCTGAGAACCTGGCCATGAAGGGTGGCAAGAAGCAGCTCCAGAAACTCGAGTCTAGGGTAAAACAGTTATTTTAGAAATATGCACAGTTGAAGAGATGTAAGAAAACATACAACATGCATTCTAAATATTTTCTGATATTTCTGCTTTCCTCAAGGTGCGTGAGCTTGAGACAGAGATTGAGGCTGAACAGAGACGTGGAGCAGATGCTGTTAAGGGTGTCCGCAAATATGAAAGGAGGGTGAAGGAACTCACCTACCAGGTACAGCCATATTAACACTTAAAATGTACAATTCAATCAATCAGTCATTCCGACAACATTTATACATCACGTTTATTTTCTATCACAGACTGAAGAGGACAAGAAAAACGTTAGCAGGCTTCAGGATTTGGTTGACAAGTTGCAGCTCAAGGTGAAGGTCTACAAGAGGCACTCTGAGGAAGCGGTAAGGACAACATATAAATCTTCAGTAGTGAAAACTTGATAGTCTGTCAGTCTTTCTTTACACAAAGAAGACTTCAGGTATTTTTTGAACATTCAATCATGTCTATCTCTATGGAATTCCAGGAGGAGCAGGCCAACGTTCATCTGACCAAGTGCAGGAAGGTCCAGCATGAGCTGGAGGAGGCTGAGGAGCGTGCAGACATTGCAGAGTCCCAAGTCAACAAACTGAGAGCAAAGACCCGTGACTCTGGCAAGGTAAATATGTACACATTTAAGTTTTATGAAAAACAAATAAAAATTAAAAAGTGCTTTACACACAACAGTTTAGAGCAGATATTTGCTTTATAAAAGTGACTAAAAAATGACCATTATTTTAATTACACTTCAATTAAACAATCTACATATGTAAGTATAATTTGTAATGTTTGTATGTACTTATGTATTGATTTTTTGTTTCACATTTTCACAGGGGAAAGAAGCAGAATAAAGTACTCAAACTGATGGGATGTTTCGAATCATATAATATGATGTGAAATATACCACAATAAAACTGTTTAATCTTTAATTGCTGATTGTGTTATTTCGAAATCAATATTTCCTAAGATATAGCAAATGTGAGATTTGGATTATTTGTGACACAGTTAAACTATCTTTATTGGAATGACTTAGCTACAGCATAGAATATGCTGCATAATGTTTATGACGTACAGATATGAGATATCTTAAATTCAACACCGACTACCTCTCACCATAATTCAAACAGCAGAGCGAGCTACTGTGCCACCCTATAAGGTGCAGTAGAAGCCACATTAACCATGGCTTGAAATTGAAGCCAATGCAAGGTCCCTTGAAGTGTAATACCACTGACAGCTGCTAGATGCAAGCTCCTAAAAGTCCCTGGCTCAAATAGACACCCAGTGAAAAAGTGTCAACAATAATATCTCATCAACCACTGAATTGATAAGATATTATGGTCTTAATCGCTAAATTCAGGAACTTCTGGACTCAAGCAAACATTTCCTCACTAAATCACAAATAAAAAAATAAATGCAAATCAGGCATGTGATGATTTTGAGTGACAAAGTCCTTTTGAATACAAATAAGAGATTTGAGGCTGACCAGGTTGTGAAGTACAAAACTTTCAAATAAGGCCAAGAGGGAAATCACAAATATAAGTGATCATTAATGGGGTGAATGAAAAAGTATCATAAACAGCTTTTTGAACAGATAGGAAAAAGGGATATTGAGAATGGCTCTTTTTAATAATTTCATGGTCTTAAATGACATTTTAATCACATTATTTCCACTAAGAAACAAATATTACTTTTCAATCAGAGTTATATAAAATACTATTAATATATACATATAAAAATGTAGCATTCTTTACAATGATAGTCAAGATATATCTAACAATCTAACATGCATATTATTTTTGTATAATATACACAGTATGAGCTGTTTATAAAGCTCCTATCAAGTGGCCAAAGTATCATTCATTGCTTATACAGCTTACTAATAAAGAATAACCAAAAACTAACTACATTTAAATTAACATGAGATACTGTTGCTCGAGGAAACTACTGAACAAGCTGTATGCAAACATTTTCAATCCCAATTTATCCACCACCTATAAGCTTGAATCTTGCCAATGAAAACATTTGATCACACTACTTAGTCAAAGACAACAACAGCTGTTGTGCTTTTGGATTTAGAGCAGCAACAATGTACTCCAACCCTGAGTGAAATAACCCATCTAAAAATACCATAGTTCCAGAAAAATGTCTAGTTTTGATTGTTACAACACTGCAACAATTAGACATAGAGCACATTTTGGCATTGGTTGGCCCAGTTATTTTAAGATCATTAAAAAAAACAATATTTTGAATAATTGATTATTCTCCCCTGGTCTCTGTGGGGTAAAGCTAAAACATAAATTACATTATAATGCCCAAGTTTTCACAAAGAAAAGTTTCTATGCTACTTAGATTCTCTCTATTCTGACTGAAAGAGTTACACATCATCTTCATCTACACCCCCTGAAAAAATTTTGGAAATCCAGATCTCTTCCCCAATTATATACCATACATATCAGGGTATCCCCTAACCTATGCACATCAATCCAACTACTGTATAGGAATGGCAGCTGGGAATTGCACAAAGTGGAAATTCTGTCTAAATATGGGAATTGTAGGCAGATCAGGTGAAAGAGTTACACATCATCTTCATCTACACCCCCTGAAAAAATTTTGGAAATCCAGATCTCTTCCCCAATTATATACCATACATATCAGGGTATCCCCTAACCTATGCACATCAATCCAACTACTGTATAGGAATGGCAGCTGGGAATTGCACAAAGTGGAAATTCTGTCTAAATATGGGAATTGTAGGCAGATCAGGTGATCATGTCTTGGAATAACTGATATGGAAATTTTACTATTTGGCAAATACTCAAGGAGAATTTTTCAGCATTTCAGAGATTGAATGATTTATATATAACTGAGAGTAATAATAAAGTAATGTGTCACTGGACTGTCTCATAACCAATGGTATAAAACTTTAAAGTGAAAGACTTTCTACAAAGTTGCATGCACAGTAAGTCAGAAATTAGACTTGAAACCTAAAAAGACACTTGGGGTCATTCTCATGGTCATAAAAAGGTTGTCAGACATGAGCCACTACAAAGTCTGTGTAGTAAGCTGCTTTGATTAACATGAACAAATAGAGGGATGCCAATATAAACCAAAATTATAATTACAAGTCATACCCTGTTATGATGTAACTTATTATTTTTTATTTCATGAAAACAGTTTAAAGATATTTTTTTCAAAACTAAAGTTTGTCAAAAAAGATTTAAAAAATTAGAAAGGAACTGGAAAAGTATTTACTGAATGAAATAAAAAAAAACCTAAGGTGGATACACCAGCAACAAATGGATGAATATTTGTAGTGTTACTCACACTTTATTTGGCTTATGCCCCAGATTTTATCTTTCCTGTGTAAGCAAACTGGATTAAATAAAAGAAGTGAAAGATGACATGTTTGTGTTTGATAAAGGATTTCTAATGATTCTTTTAATTTTGTCAAAAATATTTATAACAGAACTGGAACTTCCTTTAATGTTAGGTATCACAAACATAAGGTATATATATTAGCAGCACATGGATGAATGTATGCTTTAAGTGTTACCCACACCATATTTGGCAAGTGTCCCATATTTAACCTTTGCCGTGTAAGCAAGCCTGACTAAATAAAAGGAGTCTGAGACCACATGAGAGTGTGTGGCACAGGACCCTTGAAGACCCCAGCTTGTGGTAAGAATATCCTCTAGCTGCTCTGTGAAGGAGAATTACAATTTAAATAAGGATTTAGCTATTATTTCATTATTATTATTATTATTATTATTGTTATTAATTTATGTGTTGAAAGGTTTTTTCCTTTCAAACTGAAATATGTGATATATTTTCAACAGGATTGTGGAATATAACTGATTTTTGAAAGCAAGGGGATCAGGTATGAACAACTTTCCACCATGTTCTAATTTGTATATACGCTTTATAAAAAAATTCACCCAGTTATGATTTTGTTACCACTATTCTTACCACTGTCTAGAAAATAATTTTGAATTAGCTATGATGAAATCACCTCTGTGTTAATAATACAGTTGAACAAGCCCTGAAAACGCTTTAAGACAAGAATCACTCACTCTTATATAAAATTACTTAACAGACATCCGCTGCCACCATGAGTACAGACGCGGAAATGGCCCTGTATGGCAAGGCTGCCATTTATCTCCGTAAGCCAGAGAAGGAGAGACTTGAGGCTCAAAGCAAACAATTTGATGCCAAGTCAGCCTGCTATGTGGCCGATGTCAAAGAGCTGTACTTGAAGGCAACAATCCTCAAGAAGGATGGTGCCAAAGTCACCGTCAAAGTCCTGGACACACAGGAGGTTGGTATCATACAGTCAGATGCAAATGGGAGATAGATGTGAACAGTACTCATTGTGACTAATGTCCTGTTCCAGGAGAGGACAGTTAAAGAAGATGACGTCCATCCAATGAACCCTCCCAAGTTCGACAAAATTGAGGATATGGCCATGATGACCCATCTCAATGAAGCCTCTGTCTTGTATAACCTCAAAGAGCGTTATGCAGCATGGATGATCTACGTAAGAATATCTGATATTGAGCAAACACAAATTTTGAAATTACTCTACAGTGCTTGTAGAAAGAAATGAGGTTATCTATAATATCTCCATGATCACTTTCAGACCTACTCTGGGTTGTTCTGTGCCACTGTGAACCCCTACAAGTGGCTCCCAGTGTATGATGGTGAAGTTGTAAATGCCTATAGAGGCAAGAAGCGTATGGAGGCTCCACCCCACATCTTCTCTGTCTCTGACAACGCTTATCAGTTCATGCTTTGTGGTAAGTTGTGAACAATGGAGAAGGTATCAGTACATGGAGGTTTCTTCTGCAAAATACATTAATTGCTTTGTTTTTCATTTTAACAGATAGGGAGAACCAGTCTGTCTTGATCACGTAAGTGTTTTGTTTATCAAATTTTGCAACTTAATCAAATATTTTGATCAAATTCTTATAAGTCTGTGTCTATACCCAGTGGAGAATCCGGTGCTGGAAAGACTGTCAACACCAAGCGTGTCATCCAGTACTTTGCAACAATCTCAGTTGGTGGAGACAAGAAGAAAGAAGAATCAAAGATACAGGTACGATAACATTTCTGAAATTACAGAATATGTTTCAAGAAAAACAACTAAGTCCTTTGATGATATGATATAAATTCTAAACATGAATTGTAGGGGTCACTGGAGGATCAGATTATTGCAGCCAATCCCTTGCTGGAGGCCTATGGTAACGCCAAAACTGTGAGAAATGACAACTCCTCTCGTTTTGTAAGTATGGAGCGATTTCTACACATAAGAAAGGTCTTGTTGCATATTGCCCATGTGGAGGGATGTTAAAAATAAATCTTTCCCAAACAGGGTAAATTCATCAGAATCCATTTTGGAACAACTGGCAAATTGGCTAGTGCTGATATTGAAACATGTAAGTAGCAATTTCTTATTTTAAATGTATGTAACTCACACTAAGAATAGCCCAAATAGTGACTCATGAACAACATTTGTAGATCTGCTGGAGAAGTCTAGAGTGTCATTCCAGCTTCCTGATGAGAGAGGCTACCACATCTTCTACCAGATGATGACCGACCACAAGCCTGGGCTCCTTGGTAAGTAGAGTCATTGTACAATGTTAAACTTACTTTTAAAACTTATGTGAAACATAGTGTGCTGAACTTTTCACCCTTTTTGATCTGCAGAACTAGCACTCATCACAACCAACCCCTACGACTTCCCCATGTGCAGCATGGGTCAGATTACAGTAGCCAGCATTGATGACAAAGAAGAGCTGGATGCTACTGATGTAAGTCAATGTGTCTTCCAAATGTGTTCATACATTTTTGTCATCAATACAACATAAAAACAACTGTTTTCAATCCATTTTCTTAAGTGATTGTAATTTGTATGAATACCTTCTTTGCATACAGAATGCTATTGATATCCTGGGCTTCACTAATGAGGAGAAGATGAGCATCTACAAGATGACAGGTGCTGTCCTCCACCATGGTAACATGAAGTTCAAGCAGAAGCAGCGTGAGGAGCAGGCTGAGCCTGATGGCACAGAGGGTGAGTATTGAATATTAGCTCAGGTGGTAAGGTCCTTTACCAGACTGGTTTCTGTTATACAATGACAGACACTCTCTGTCACATACTGTATATATTAACTGTAAAACAATTCACTTTTTCAGAGGCTGATAAGGTTGCTTACTTGTTGGGTTTGAACTCTGCTGACATGCTGAAGGCTCTGTGCTATCCTAGAGTGAAGGTCGGAAATGAGTTTGTCACCAAGGGACAGACTGTACCTCAGGTAAATAAAAAATATTGGTATCAGTTTCTCCTACTAATTTAGAAGTTATATTTATATTACTACTGATTAGTCAATTAATACCACTGAAGTAATCCAATATAAACTTTATTAAGAACAATAACATTGAGAAAATGTGTTAGTCCCTGCTGACTTGTAATATCAGGTGAGTGTGGCATTTAGCTTTATATTCAAACATGTTAACAGGTTGTTTGTCTGATTACAAATACACACATGTATATTGTTTAAATTAGACAACCACTAATCCAGCATTTTACAAAACAACGAGTCAATAAATCATCTTGTCTTTTATTTTTTCTTCAGGTGCTGAACTCAGTGCCTGCCCTGGCCAAGTCTATCTATGAGAGGATGTTCTTGTGGATGGTCATCCGAATCAACCAGATGTTGGACACTAAAAAGGCCAGGCAGTACTTCATTGGTGTCCTGGATATTGCTGGCTTTGAAATCTTTGATGTAAGGTTCATTCCTAACAAAGCTGATTTGTTTAAGACAAGCTATTTGTATTGATTTGCATTGAATACTCAATCATTCATTCATTCACAGTTCAACAGCATGGAACAGCTGTGCATCAACTTCACCAATGAGAAACTGCAGCAGTTCTTCAACCACACCATGTTTGTCCTGGAACAAGAGGAGTACAAAAAGGAGGGTATTATCTGGGAGTTCATTGACTTTGGTATGGACTTGGCTGCCTGTATTGAGCTGATTGAAAAGGTAAGCACTTAGTTTTGGGATTCTATGTATTTGTGTTATTCTAACTTCATGTACGACTTAATGACAAACTTTCCCCCAATTTTTAAAGCCCATGGGAATCTTCTCCATCCTTGAAGAGGAGTGCATGTTCCCCAAGGCTTCAGACACATCCTTCAAGAACAAGCTTTATGACCAGCATCTTGGCAAAAATAAAGCATTTGAGAAGCCAAAGCCAGCCAAGGGCAAGGCTGAGGCCCACTTCTCCCTGGTGCACTATGCTGGTACTGTGGACTACAATATCAGTGGCTGGCTTGACAAGAACAAGGACCCACTGAATGAGTCTGTCATTCAGCTGTACCAGAAGTCACCAATTAAACTTCTGTCTCTTCTGTATCCTCCTGCTGTTGCTGAGGGTATGATATTAACATCTTAAGGTTGTAGATACTACATATTTTGACTAACTGTAGAATGTGTTGATGGAAATATGAAGTCACATTCTAACAAATGTTTTTCTTGTTGAACTTATTAACAGATACCTCAAAGAAGGGAGGCAAGAAGAAGGGTGGTTCTATGCAGACTGTGTCTTCACAGTTTAGGGTAATGTTTAACATTACACTTTTAGTAATACAATTATATTTCAGATGATAATCAAACTCACATGTGTTACATTTTATGACAAAATTTACTATCTTGGATCTACAGGAGAACTTGGGCAAGCTGATGACCAACTTGAGGAGCACCCATCCTCACTTTGTGCGCTGCCTGATTCCCAATGAGTCAAAGACTCCAGGTACATAGATTATGTAACCTTAAGTCTTGTTGGGATGGTGTACTTAGTTTTGTGCTGCTTTGACAAGGACAATAACAATTCACAAAAATGGCTAACAAATGTCTTTCATACAGGTCTGATGGAGAACTTCCTGGTCATTCACCAGCTCAGGTGTAACGGTGTGCTGGAGGGTATCAGAATCTGCAGAAAAGGTTTCCCCAGCAGAATCCTCTATGCTGACTTCAAGCAGAGGTATCACTGACAATATTCTTTACATCTTCTAATACTTGACACAAACTACTGAGAAAATCTTACATTGACCATTAACTCTCAAATTAAAAGGTACAAGGTACTGAATGCCAGTGTAATTCCTGAGGGCCAGTTCATTGACAACAAGAAGGCTTCAGAGAAACTGCTTGGTTCAATTGATGTTGATCACGACCAGTACAGATTTGGAACCACCAAGGTAAGCACTTTGCATTTCTCATTTTACTTTGGCATAATCAAAAAGGAGGGTGTTCCATTTGTTTTTTTTCTCTGTTGATCAAAAACAACTGAACTAATTTTAATGATTAAAGTACTATGTTAGGCCAAGAAAGTTTATTAATAATTGGTATAGATCCAGAGCACCCGGCATGTGGTTATTTATTAAAATAATTGCCTTAAAACTATTTGTTTGTTTTACATGGGGTTTTCTCTGAGTTCATCCTAGTATTAGTGTTAACTGTAGTGGGCAGACGTTCATTTTCATTTTCTGTTTGATCAGGTGTTCTTCAAGGCTGGTCTGCTGGGTACCCTTGAGGAAATGAGAGATGAAAAACTGGCATCTCTTGTCACCATGACTCAGTCTCTCTGCCGTGGTTTCCTCATGAGAAGGGAGTTTGTGAAGATGACGGCGCAGAGGCACGTTTAAAACAGTTAATCCTGCACGTTTAGTCATGATATGAAAAAATCACCAACAACAATGTCCATAACAGCACATGTTTTTCTCCAGGGATGCTGTCTATACAATCCAGTACAACGTACGCTCATTCATGAATGTCAAACACTGGCCATGGATGAAGGTGTACTACAAGATCAAGCCTCTGCTGAAGAGTGCTGAAACTGAGAAGGAGCTCATGAATATGAAGGAGAACTATGAGAAGATGCAAATTGATTTGACTAATGCTCTGGCCAAGAAGAAGGAACTGGAGGAAAAGATGGTGTCTCTCCTGCAGGAGAGGAATGATCTGCAGCTGCAAGCAGCATCTGTAAGTAGACATCTAAAGATATATGGCTTTTCTCACTTTGTGTCCACAATATGTAGATGTACTAACACATTTTTCCCAAATGTGAACTAGGAATCAGAGAACCTGTCAGATGCTGAGGAGAGATGTGAGGGACTTATCAAGAGTAAGATTCAGCTGGAGGCCAAACTCAAAGAGACAACTGAGAGACTGGAGGATGAAGAGGAAATCAATGCTGAGCTTACTACCAAGAAGAGAAAGTTGGAGGATGAATGCTCTGAGCTCAAGAAGGATATTGATGACCTGGAGCTTACCTTGGCCAAAGTGGAAAAGGAGAAACATGCCACTGAGAACAAGGTTTGGAAATATTACCATATACAGCATATCAAGTAACATTATCAAGATTAACATTCGATAACATCTTTCTTTCAAACTTAGGTGAAGAACCTGACTGAAGAGATGGCCTCTCAGGATGAGAGCATTGCTAAGCTGAGCAAGGAGAAGAAAGCCCTCCAGGAAGCTCATCAGCAGACTCTTGATGACCTGCAGGCTGAGGAAGACAAAGTCAACACTCTGACCAAGGCCAAGACCAAGCTTGAGCAGCAAGTGGATGATGTAAGATGAACAGCAAGGTTTCCCTTGAACGTGATATTTAAAAAAATATGTACACATTAATAACTCTAACTAAATATTAATATGCAGCTTGAGGGTTCTCTGGAGCAAGAGAAGAAGATGCGCATGGACCTGGAGAGGGCCAAGAGAAAGCTTGAGGGTGATCTGAAACTGGCCCAGGAATCCATCATGGATCTTGAGAATGACAAGCAGCAGTCTGACGAGAAAATTAAAAAGTAATAATATTGTTTTATTCTTTTAAAACAATGATATGGTTTCTAAACATGGAAAACGTCAAGTATAAACCTTTACTATGCATATTATAATTTCTAACAGGAAGGACTTCGAATTAAGTCAGCTCCTTAGCAAGATTGAGGATGAGCAGTCAATGGGTGCCCAGCTTCAGAAGAAGATCAAGGAGCTTCAGGTGACTCACACAGTGTTACATAAAATACTTACATTTACTATTACAAGTTTAAAAGTGAATGTTTACTGAAAGACAACATATCTACATTAACAGGCCCGTATTGAGGAACTGGAGGAGGAGATTGAGGCTGAGCGTGCTGCTCGTGCCAAGGTTGAGAAGCAGAGAGCTGATCTCTCCAGGGAACTTGAGGAGATCAGTGAGAGGCTGGAGGAGGCCGGTGGTGCCACAGCTGCCCAGATTGAAATGAACAAGAAGCGTGAGGCTGAGTTCCAGAAGGTCCGCCGTGACCTTGAGGAGTCCACACTGCAGCATGAAGCTACTGCTGCTGCTCTGCGCAAGAAACAGGCCGACAGCGTTGCTGAGCTGGGTGAACAGATCGACAACCTCCAGCGTGTCAAGCAGAAGCTTGAGAAAGAAAAGAGTGAATACAAGATGGAGATTGATGACCTCTCCAGCAACATGGAGGCTGTTGCTAAAGCAAAGGTACATAATATGTTACACAGTGTTTTAATATCCTAAAGTTACTAAGTACATGAATAACTAATACAAATACAATCTGATCTGTGATACTGAAAACCTTTCCTCACTAGGGAAATCTTGAAAAGATAAGCCGTACTCTTGAGGACCAACTTAGCGAACTCAAGACCAAGAATGATGAAAACCTCCGTCAAATCAATGACCTGGGTACACAAAAAGCACGTCTACTGACTGAAAATGGTATGTATGAAATAGGGTTCAACTACAGTGGTCTGCAGTGTGTCTGAGAAACTGAACATAAAGTAACGTTTAATGACAATTTTCACACAAGGTGAGTTCGGCCGTCAAATTGAAGAGAAAGAGGCTCTTGTCTCTCAGCTGACCAGAGGCAAACAGGCCTTCACACAGCAGATTGAGGAGCTGAAAAGACATACTGAAGAGGAGGTCAAGGTAAAAAAGAAAAGAAAACAACAACAATAAGAGTGTAAACAGGTTATTATGTATGACTTAACATTTTAAAAAATTGCTCACTTAATAATATTTTCGGATTTTAGGCCAAGAATGCTCTTGCCCATGGACTGCAATCAGCTCGCCATGACTGTGAGCTGCTGAGGGAGCAGTTTGAGGAGGAGCAGGAAGCCAAGGCTGAGCTGCAGCGTGGAATGTCCAAGGCCAACAGTGAGGTGGCTCAGTGGAGAACTAAGTATGAAACTGATGCTATCCAGCGCACTGAGGAGCTTGAGGAGTCCAAGTGAGTACAATCTAAAAAATAAAATGGCAAGATGTTTAGCATTATGGTACAGCTCAAGTGATAGCAGTGCTACTTGTGTCAATACCTGTATGTAAACAAATTAATCCAAACTTTTCTTTCATTTCATTAGTATTTTACATTCTAACACTATCTTTATATGTTCAAGGAGATTCATAAAGAATGTGATTATTTTTATTTCATATATGCAAAGATACCAGGAAGGATATAGGTATTTGTAAGTTGGAAATAAATCTTTCACTGAGAAACAAATGTGCCATTTTTTCTTACAGGAAAAAGCTGGCTCAGCGCCTTCAGGAGGCTGAAGAGCAGATTGAGGCTGTGAACTCCAAGTGTGCTTCTCTGGAGAAAACCAAACAGAGGCTCCAGAGTGAGGTGGAGGACCTCATGATTGATGTGGAAAGGGCTAATGGGCTGGCAGCCAACCTGGACAAGAAGCAGAGGAACTTTGACAAGGTACTACCATTTATTTATTGCGGCCAAAAAACAAAGAGAACAAAAAGTATTTGTCATTGCATGTATTAACTAAGTCGACTGTTATTGACTGTGTGAACTGTGTAAATTAGGTGTTGGCAGAGTGGAAACAAAAGCATGAGGAGGGTCAGGCAGAGCTTGAAGGAGCTCAGAAGGAAGCTCGTTCTCTCGGCACTGAGCTGTTCAAGATGAAGAACTCCTATGAGGAATCTCTGGATCACCTGGAGACCTTGAAGCGTGAAAACAAGAACCTGCAACGTAAGTTCTAGGCAGATTGTGTTAGTAACTGCAATTCTTTTTTTTCAGCACATATGTGTATGTATTTTGTATTTTATACATTTTTAAAGCTTATCAACATTAAACACATGCATCTCTTTTCAGAGGAGATTTCAGATCTGACTGAACAGATTGGTGAGACTGGAAAGGGCATCCACGAGCTTGAGAAGTCCAAGAAGCAGGTGGAGACAGAGAAGGCTGAGATCCAGACAGCTCTTGAAGAGGCTGAGGTAAAAACATTTCCAGGGAAATCTTCTGAAAATAATTTTCAAATAATGGATACTTCATTATACAAAGTCTGAGGCAGAGATGAACATTTTATTCTGTGATATCATTAGGGAACTCTGGAACATGAAGAGTCTAAGATCCTGCGCGTCCAGCTGGAGCTCAACCAGATCAAAGGTGAGGTGGACAGGAAGCTGGCAGAGAAAGATGAGGAGATGGAGCAGATTAAGAGGAACAGCCAGAGGGTGACTGACTCCATGCAGAGCACTCTGGATTCTGAGGTCAGGAGCAGAAATGATGCCCTGAGAATCAAGAAGAAGATGGAGGGAGACCTGAACGAGATGGAGATTCAGCTGAGCCATGCCAATCGCCAGGCTGCTGAGTCCCAGAAACAGCTGAGGAATGTGCAGGCACAACTGAAGGTAATATTGTAATATATAGTTGTTGTTGCACAGACTATAGTCAGTCAGTACATTTACATTTTGGTATTCATGTAAATATTTTCCCAATATTTTTTCAACAGGATGCACAGCTGCACCTTGATGATGCTGTCAGAGCCCAGGAAGATCTCAAGGAACAAGCTGCTATGGTGGAACGCAGAAATGGTCTCATGATGGCTGAAATTGAGGAACTGAGAGTTGGTCTGGAGCAGACCGAGAGAGGCCGCAAAATTGCTGAGCAGGAGCTGGTGGATGCCAGTGAGCGTGTTGGACTCCTGCACTCTCAGGTGAATATTCCTTTTAACTTCCATTAATTCACAAATCTAAACCATTATGTAAAGAAAGTTATAAATCAACTAATTTGACTTCTCTTTTAGAACACAAGTCTACTGAACACTAAGAAGAAGCTTGAGACTGACTTGGTTCAGGTCCAGAGTGAAGTGGATGACAGTGTTCAGGAAGCAAGGAATGCAGAGGAGAAGGCTAAGAAGGCCATCACTGATGTGGGTTTACATTTTATTTGTTCTTAATTTGAGTAAGTAAAATTTGCTTTTTCAGATATTTTTAATGACATTTCATGCTTCCTCTTATAGGCTGCAATGATGGCTGAGGAGCTGAAGAAGGAGCAGGACACTAGCGCCCACCTGGAGAGGATGAAGAAAAACCTGGAGGTTGCTGTTAAGGACCTGCAGCACCGCCTGGATGAGGCTGAGAACCTGGCCATGAAGGGTGGCAAGAAGCAGCTCCAGAAACTCGAGTCTAGGGTAAAACAGTTATTTTAGAAATATGCACAGTTGAAGAGATGTAAGAAAACATACAACATACATTCTAAATATTTTCTGATATTTCTGCTTCCCTCAAGGTGCGTGAGCTTGAATCAGAGGTTGAGGCTGAACAGAGACGTGGAGTAGATGCTGTTAAGGGTGTCCGCAAATATGAGAGGAGGGTGAAGGAACTCACCTACCAGGTACAGCCATATTAACACTTAAAATGTACAATTCAATCAATCAGTCATTCCGACAACATTTATACATCACGTTTATGTTCTATCACAGACTGAAGAGGACAAGAAAAACGTTAGCAGGCTTCAGGATTTGGTTGACAAGTTGCAGCTCAAGGTGAAGGTCTACAAGAGGCAGTCTGAGGAAGCGGTAAGGACAACATATACATTTTCAGTACTAAAAACTTGATAGTCTGTCAGTCTTTCTTTACACAAAGAAGACTTCAGGTGTTTTTTGGACATTCAATCATGTCTATCTCTATGGAATTCCAGGAGGAGCAGGCCAACGTTCATCTGTCCAAGTGCAGGAAGGTCCAGCATGAGCTGGAGGAGGCTGAGGAGCGTGCCGACATTGCAGAGTCTCAGGTCAACAAACTGAGAGCAAAGACCCGTGACTCTGGCAAGGTAGATATACAATTATGTTTAGTGAAAACAAATTAAATTAAATTCTACTACTATTGATTTAAATTTAATAGATGGAGATAAGATAGATACATTTTATTTGATAGAAAGTACTCATTTAAAGCTGATTGAAAATTAATGTGATTTAATCCTGTTTTCTTTGTTTGTTTTTAGGGAAAAGATGCGGCTGAGTAAAGCATACTGGCTGTTTTCGAATCATATATCATGTGACGAATGTTGCAAAAGTAAAAATGTTGCCTTTAAATTGCTGTCTTCTCTGTTTTTTGTCCTCTCATTGTTCCCTCGTGGTATAGCAACTGTCAGACTGGGATCAGTAATGACCCACAAATCACGTTTATGAAAGTAACATAATGCACTGCTGAAACAAATTTGAATTAAATAGTTGTCTATGGAGTCTACTTATCTTCATTCATTGATTTCAGCCTTCATTGACCCTTCTATCATTTTTCAAGCAAATTACTAAATACAACACCTATCTGATGTAACAATCAACTTTACATTTGAATTTAAGGTGACTAGTGATCAAAACTCTGAGGTGCACTAGACAAAGACAAGTGAGATGAAACAGCACTGCTTCTATACTAGTTTGAGAAAGGGACAATAGGTTAATGTCTTATGGTGTCTTGTAGCACACCCAACCAGTTATATTACTGAAAATCATAGGGTGTGGCCTGGGTAGGTGTAGGCCTACACTAACATTTCCCAAGTAACTTTTCACAGCTAAAGTGACAGTTGCAGGGAGTTTTGGCTTTTCAAAGGCATACAAATCTGACATTGGGGCTTCAGTTTTTATTGGCCATAAGACAATTGTGCCAACCCTTATTTAGTCAGTCCCAGGTCTGTAACTTTGTGCCTGAATTCAGGAGTATCTACATAAAACCCTTATCCCCTCTGGATTCCCCTTTACTTATAGAGATTTGAAAATCAATATCTCTGCTGTTTAAAAACTTCTACAGCATTCGATTTGCTTTATATGACCAAGTTGTGAGCCATAAAGAGCCAAAGTGCTCACTATTAATAAAATAATTTGAATATATGCTAGCTATTGATTCTCTTAAATACTGGCCAGCAAGCTCACAGTAGTATTCTGTCCATTGATTTTAAATAACATGATAACTTTATCAAATATTGTATTTAATATTGACTTGTCTTGTCACGTACACCTGTCTGAATCAGGTAGAATCATGCTTGAATTTCTGGCCGAGGTAAAATGGGCCTCTGCACTAGGTCTGGGTATCGGTACTCGATACCTTTAAGGTATCGACCGAAATAAATCGATACCAAGTAGTATTGAACCGTCTTCCATCAAACGATACCTGCAATCGATCCTTTTTGCACCCAGAGCTAGAAAATATGTATTTGTATGGACTTGCTCACAGCCAAAGTGCACAAAATGTGTAATGGGTATCGAATGAAGTACTCAATTGCTATTGCTATCACTTTAAGGGGACTTTGATTGGTACTGGTATCGAAATGTTTTCAAATGATACCGAACCCTATTCTGCACTAATGATGAAATATGCTATGACCAATACCGATACCTATGAAATATGAACACACTCTTCTTTTTCTGGCAGCGTCTGATACAAGTCGACTAACCCAGTTTTCTACAGCAGGTAATTTAAGAATAACTCAAGGATTTAATCATATTCTTGATCATCACATCCTAACCACAGTACCTTATTGGCTACATGTCAAGAGTGCAGTGTATGCTATGGCTGAGCTGCAGTTTAGAGTTTAGCATTAACAACATTTCATTAATGTAAAATTTTAAAATTGTCTAAATCTTTTACGCTGTTTGAGATAGATGCACGAAAACAAATACTCAAGTGTGTTCAAACAAATTCACAATTATTACACATGCAAAGCTATCTTATATTATAAAATATCCCTTAGCAAACCACTAGATAGCTTCAATAGCTAAAGTAGCTAACTTGACTAAAATTAAATTAAATGTTAAATTTCTAACATTTCTAACACTTCTAGCTAACAAAAATAATTAGAAAATGAGAATAGTTAAGACAAAATATAAAATAATGTACAATGCAATGATACAGTCATTAACTGTCACAACTGTTTACCACGCCTTTTTGGTGAGTTAGCTCTTGACTTACCTTGAAAGAAAAGACAAAAACATACTGGAATTTGAAATAGAGCGGGAATTCAATCTGTCAGGCATTCGCCGTCTATTACTAGTGTAACACCATCATGGACTACATGGATACAACATAGGGTCGGGTAACACAGTGAATTTGACCGTAAGCCATAATCGTTATAATTCTGTTAATGTCAAAGAAGACATTAATATACTATTATTTGATCATGTATTCGCGCATGTAGGTGAACATTCAGTATCAACATTGGAGATCTAAGTTACAGTATGGATAAAGGAGCTTCATCAGCGGCAAGGACAAGGTTACATACGGTCATTCCCCAGTGGTGGAGTTTAATGTTACAGCTGCCTCTGCAGAGAAAATGGCACATTTGAGCTATCTTGTTATACTGTACCATTAGATTAATACCAGTGTTGAGGAGTAACCAGTAACTTGTTACGACGTTACGTAATTTAACTACAAAATAAAAGTAATTGCAATCCGTTACAGCAGGGGTTCTCAACTGGTCTCACTCTGGGACCCACATTTTCCCATGGTCATTAAGTCGCGACCCACTTTTATAGTCCTTCAAACTACGCAAATGTATTTTTTAAAAAGCCTTTGAAAACTCAAGTCTTTAACATAAATATACTCATTTTTATTGAGCAAAGTACGTTTCAAAACACGAGAGAACCATGACAACTGCGTACAGAATTGAATGAAATAAGTATCAAACATGAAGTATCAAAATGGAGACCAGCAAAATGAGATATTTGACATCTTCAATGATTTGAACAACTTCCGACCCATCTCAAACCTGCCATTTCTCTCCAAAATACTAGAAAGAACTGTTGCAGCCCAGCTCCACACCCACCTGTCTGGCAATAATCTCTATGAACAATTTCAGTCTGGCTTCCCTCCCCTTCACAGCACCGAGACAGCACTAGTGAATATCACCAATGACCTCCTGTGTCAGGTTTTGTAGAAAGTTCGGACCCAAATGCAGAAAGTTCCAAATTCAAGAGTTTTTAATTGAACAGAAAAAGTCAAAAAACAACTCCAACAAACAATGTCCCGTCAAACGGTGAAAAAACTCAACAAAAATGCAGGCTCTTGGCCGCAAAACTGAAACAGGAGAAGAGCTGACAAACTAGAGTGCAGTCCAAAGAGTGGTCTAGAGGCAGGCAAGGGTCAGGTCCAAATAAGCAGTCCAAACAGGCAGATAATCCAAATCGGCAGGCAAAATCCAAAAGTACAAACAAGCAGGTTGGCAGACAGGCAAAGCAGGTAACAACGGTAGATGTGCTCAGAACAAAAGACTGGGACAATCTGACAAACTGGGGCTGACAGAGCACAGAATAAGTAGGCCTAATCATTAGGACTTAACGGAGTACAGGTGAGCACAAAATGGCTGACAATGACCACATGGAAGCATGACAGGTGAGGGCGGAGTCATTACCCAAAACAAACAAAAGCACATGGTTGCAACACACAAAATGTCCAGCAGGTGTCAATGAACATGCAAGGATACTGACACTACCCCCCCCTCAACGAACGCCTCTCAGCGTCAAGGCAGGATGGCGTGGGTGGTGCTGGCGAAAGTCTCTAATGAGTGTCTTATCCACAATGTGGTGGGCGGGAACCCACATCCGCTCCTCTGGCCCATACCCTTTCCAGTCAACCAAAAACTGGAGACCACGCCCACGCCGGCGAACATCCATCAGCTTCTCGACAGTGTAGACAGGACCCCCATCAACAAGCCGGGGGGGAGGGCGGGGCACAGCCGGGGGAGACAGGACTGTGACAGACAGGTTTGACCCGGGACACATGGAAGGTGGGATGGACTCGGCGAAGTGAGAGGGGCAGGCGCAACCGGACTGCAGATCTGCCCAAGACCCGTTCGATGACATAGGGCCCAATGAAGCGGGGAGCCAGCTTACGTGAGTCCACTCGGAGAGGTAGGTCCTTGGTAGAGAGCCAAACCCTCTGACCGCTCCTGTAGTGGGGGGCCTTGACCCTTCGGCGGTCTGCCAACCGCTTGACCTGGGCACCCGAACGCAACGGAGAGGCTCGAGCACGTCTCCACGTCGCCTTGCACCGCCGGAGAAACGCCTGGACAGATGGAACCGATGCCTCAAGTTCCTGGGAAGAAAAGAGAGGTGGTTGGTAGCCAAGGCAACATTGAAAAGGGGAGAGACCCGTAGATGCAACAGGGAGAGAATTGTGGGCATACTAAGCCCATGCCAAATGCCGACTCCAGGATGTGGGATTCTGGGACGCCAGGCACCTAAGAACCCTTTCAAGGTCCTGGTTGGCCCGCTCTGTCTGGCCGTTGGTCTGAGGATGGAATCCTGAAGAGAGGCTGGCGGTGGCTCCAATAAGCCTACAGAACTCCTTCCAAAACGAGGACACAAATTGAGGACCTCGGTCAGACACCATGTCAAAAGGCATTCCATGGATCCTAAAGACATGGTTAACCATGAGAGAAGCTGTCTCCTTGGCAGAAGGGAGTTTAGGCAGAGGGACAAAGTGCACACACTTGGAGAACCGATCAACAATAGTCAGGACAGCAGAGTTACCATCAGAAGGCGGGAGGCCAGTCACAAAATCCAAGGCTATGTGGGACCAGGGTCGTCTGGGTACCGGGAGCGGCTGGAGGAGTCCGACAGGTGGCTGATTTGAGCTCTTGTTTTGGGCGCAAATCTGACAGGCAGCGATGAAGGCTTGGACATCTGCAACCATTCGGGGCCACCAAAACTGTTGACGGAGAAATGCCATAGTCCTCCTAACCCCGGCATGGCAGGTCAGTCGGGAGCAGTGACCCCACTCCAAAACCTGAGGACGGACAGAACTGGGGACAAACAGGCGGTTAGGGGGGCAACCAGCTGGGCAAGCCTCCTGTTGCTGGGCACTGCGAACCACAGAGACTATATCCCAAGAAACTGCACCCACTAAACAGTGAGAAGGCAAAATGGTGTTAGAGGCAGGAGCAGCATCTGGAGCACTAAACTGTCGAGAAAGAGAGTCAGGTTTAGCATTCTTGGACCCAGGACGGAAAGACAAGGTAAAAGTGAACCGACTAAAAAAAAGAGACCACCTGGCCTGGCGTGCGTTGAGTCGTTTGGCAGACTTCAAATACTCCAGGTTCCTATGGTCCGTCCACACAAGAAAAGGAACCTCAGCGCCCTCTAGCCAATGACGCCACTCCTCCAGAGCGAGTTTGACTGCCAGAAGTTCCCGGTCCCCGACATCGTAGTTTCTCTCAGCAGGCGTTAACTTGTGGGAGAAAAAGGCACATGGGTGCAGCTTATTGTCCTCCTTGGACCTCTGGGACAGGACAGCTCCAGCCCCTACCTCAGAGGCATCCACCTCAACAATGAACTGACACGAAGGATCTGGCATAACCCGAATGGGAGAAGAGGTGAAACGCTTCTTCAGTTGTTGGAACGCCTTCTCCGCCACTTCCGACCAGAAAAACCTGACAGAGGAGGATGTCAGAGCAGTTAGAGGAGAGGCAAGAGAACTATAGTTACGAATGAACCGTCTGTAAAAATTTGCAAAACCCAGAAACTTCTGCAGATCCTTGCGGGACTGAGGGGTAGGCCAATCAATGACTGCCTTGATCTTAGAGGAGTCCATCCCAACACCACCTTCAGAGACGACAAAGCCCAAAAACGATGTGGAGCGTTGATGGAACTCACATTTCTCAGCCTTTACATAAAGTTGGTTCTCTAGTAACCGCTGAAGAACTAACCGGACATGATGGACATGGTCACGAAGGGACTTGGAAAAAATCTGAATATCGTCCAAATAAACAAAAACAAATTTGTTTACCATATCCCGCAGTACATCATTGACCAAAGTCTGGAACACAGCTGGGGCGTTGGTCAGTCCAAACGGCATTACAAGGTACTCGTAGTGCCCTGTGGGTGTATTAAATGCCGTCTTCCACTCATCTCCCTCCCTGATTCTCACCAAATGATAGGCATTACGAAGGTCCAATTTAGAAAACACTGTGGCACCCTGTAACAGTTCAAAGGCTGAGGACATCAAGGGAAGAGGATATCTGTTCTTAACCGTAATATCATTGAGGCCCCGGTAATCAATGCAAGGTCTTAATGATCTATCCTTCTTGCCCACAAAGAAAAACCCTGCCCCTGCTGGAGAGGACGAGGGACGGATAATACCTGCTGCTAGGGAGTCCTCAATATACTTGTTCATGGCCATTCTCTCAGGGGGCGCCAGAGAGTACAGACGACCTCGAGGCGGACAAGCTCCAGGAAGCAACTCTATAGAGCAATCATATGGACGATGAAGTGGTAGAGAAGTTGCCCTGGACTTGCTGAAGACGGGTCTCAGGTCTAGGTATTCCTCCGGAACTCTTGACAGGTCTGGAAACTCCTCAGGTAGCTCAGGAAAAACAGGGAACCGGTTAAGGGCAGACCTCAGACACTGGGAATGACAGAATGGGCTCCAGCCCAAAATAGAATTCTTCTCCCCATCAATGTGCGGGTTGTGTTTGACTAACCAAGGGTGACCAAGAACTATGGGAATCTGTGGTGAATCAATAACATAAAGAGCAATCTCCTCAGTGTGATTACCAGAGAGCATCAAACTCACCGGGGATGAGATATGGGTTACCTTGGCGAAACAGGTCCCGTTTAGCGCTGAGGCAGTCAATGGCACTTGCAGGGTGGTTACTGGAACTCCCCATCTGGGGGCCAGTGATACGTCAATGAAGCTCTCTTCAGCTCCAGAGTCAATGAGGACGGAGGTGGTGTGATGATGGCTCCTCCACATCACAGTTGCTTGCAGAACAGTGCGAAGGGATGGGGAGATCCTTGAGGGAATTGCGCTCACCAGTACTCCCCGCCTCACTGGTGAGCATTAACTTTTACAGGACAGGTTGAAACAAAATGGCCACGCTGACCACAGTACAGACAGGCACGAGACTCCAGCCTTCGCTGTCTCTCAGCTGGTGAAAGACTAGTCCGGCCTATCTTCATTGGCTCTGGAGGAGCCGGAGTGGACGACCTTGATCCCCCCTCAAGGACCTGAAGAGGAGAACTCGACCCTCGACGAAGCTCAGTCCGCTGAGAACTACTGGTTGTCTTCAACCGATGAAGCTGACCTAGCCGAGTGTCCACACGGATAGCCACATCCACCAAGCCATCAAAAGATGAAGGCAAATCGTGGGGAATGAGTTCATCCTTAATCCCTTAAGAAAGTCCATTGAAAAACGTATCATACAGAGCTTCCAGGTTCCAACCAGTAGAGGACGCCAGAGTCCGGAATTCTATTGCAAAGGCGGACACTGACCTGCGGCCTTGACGGAGGTTAAGGATCTCACGAGCAGCCTCCCTTCCCTGTTTAGAGCGATCGAAGACCTTCTTCATTTCACCAGTGAATTGAGTGAAGTCATCCTGGATCGCCACCTGGTTGCTCCAGATGGCCGTTCCCCACTCACGAGCTCTTCCAGACAACTGGGTGATGACGTAGGCAACCTTAGAACGATCGGAAGGAAAAGTCAATGGCTGTAGTCCAAAAATTAGCTCACACTGAGCTAGGAATGACTGACAGGATCCTGGATCTCCTGAGTAAGTCTCAGGTGGAGGCAGGCGAGGTTCTCGGGCTGGAGCAGCTGGAGGAGGTGGTACTGAGGAGGCTAACTGGAGTTGTTGCACCCTAGCAGCAAGGTCAGTCACACTTGCTGTAGCTGCCTCCAACGTCCTGGAAACAAACTCAATTTGTGCCTGGTGTTTCCCCAGCGTTGCTCCATGCCGATCAAGAACCTTACTTATTTCTGCTGGGTCCATTATCTGGTCAGATTGTAATGTCAGGTTTTGTAGAAAGTTCGGACCCAAATGCAGAAAGTTCCAAATTCAAGAGTTTTTAATTGAACAGAAAAAGTTTAAAAAAAAACAACTCCAACAAACAATGTCCCGTCAAACGGTGAAAAAACTCAACAAAAATGCAGGCTCTTGGCCGCAAAACTGAAACAGGAGAAGAGCTGACAAACTAGAGGGCAGTCCAAAGAGTGGTCTAGAGGCAGGCAAGGGTCAGGTCCAAATAAGCAGTCCAAACAGGCAGATAATCCAAATCGGCAGGCAAAATCCAAAAGTACAAACAAGCAGGTTGGCAGACAGGCAAAGCAGGTAACAACGGTAGATGTGCTCAGAACAAAAGACTGGGACAATCTGACAAACTGGGGCTGACAGAGCACAGAATAAGTAGGCCTAATCATTAGGACTTAACGGAGTACAGGTGAGCACAAAATGGCTGACAATGACCACATGGAAGCATGACAGGTGAGGGCGGAGTCATTACCCAAAACAAACAAAAGCACATGGTTGCAACACACAAAATGTCCAGCAGGTGTCAATGAACATGCAAGGATACTGACATCCTGATGGCATCTGACTCTGGACTTCTCTCCATTCTGGTTCACCTCGACCTGAGCGCAGCTTTTGACACCATTTCCCATTAAATCCTCCTGGCCAGGTTATCCTCCATTGGAATCAGTGACATCCCTCTGGCCTGGTTCCGATCATATCTCTCTGGCCGCACACAGTTTGTTCAATTCAAGAACCTGAGATCCGGCTCCTCCCCAGTCTCTAGTGGTGTTCCCCAGGGCTCTGTCCTTGGCCCCCTCCTGTTCATTATTTATCTTCTGCCTCGTGGTCATATCCTCAGGAAATTTGACATTCAATTCCACTGTTACGCTGATGATACCCAACTCTATCTCTCCACTAAGCCTTCTTCCACTCTGCCACCCATCGCCCTATCGGACTGCTTACTGGAAATTAAATCATGGCTCTCACTCAACTTTCTTAAACTCAACGGCGAAAAAACTGAGGTCCTCCTCATTGGTACCAGATCTACCCTAGCAACACTCAACACTTTCTCCATGTCCATCGACAATTCCACTGTTCCTACATCCCCTCAGGTAAAGAGCCTGGGTGTTATCCTGGACAGCACATTATCTTTCGAAGCCCACATTGGCTGCATACTTCCATCTACGGAACATCAACCGTCTCCGTCCCTCACTTTCACCAACCTGCACCGCTATCCTGGTAAACACCCTGATTACATCCCGTCTGGACTACTGTAACTCTCTCCTCTTTGGTCTTCCGCGGAAATCTCTCCACAAACTCCAGCTGGTACAGAACGCAGCCGCCCGTATCATAACCAGAACCCCCTCTATTGAACACATCACTCCTGCCCTGCAGCAACTTCATTGGCTCCCTATCAAATCCCGCATTGACTTTAAGATTCTACTCCTCACTTACAAGATCCTTCACAACCTGGCACCATCATATCTCTCGGAACTGATTCACATGTACACACCCTCCCGAACTCTCCAATCCTCCTCCGCCAACCAGCTCTTTGCCCCATCTGCCAACTTAACTACCATGGGGTCAAGAGCTTTCAGCCGATCTGCCCCCTGACTTTGGAACATTCTCCCACCAGACATTTGCACTTCGGACTCTGTTTCCACCTTTAAATCCTGCCTGAAAACGCACCTATTCAGGATTGCATACTCTGTCTCACACTAACTATGCCATCACACTCTTGTTTATTTGTTGCACTGATGCACTTTATAGTCACATTCATATTTATTTCTTTATCTTTGCACTAAATGTTACCTGATTTTTATTGTTTGATGTACTGTTGTCGTGTTTTATGTGCCTTGTAAGGTGTCCTTGAGTGCTTTGAATTGCGCCTTTAAATATAATACATTATTATTATTATTATTATTGTTATCTATCTCTGCATTCAAAGCACATTCAGAAGGAGGAGGACCATGCAACTGCATGCAGAAAAAAGTGAATATCAAATTGCACAAGACCCACAAAACAAACAAGGTCCCTGCATTCAGGCCACATGAGGAATACCATGACAAGTGAATAAAATAATCAAAAGTGCACAAAGTAATTATTGCCACAAAATTATATATTTCACTTATATGTATTCCTATTCAGAAATAATAAGGAACTTAGGAGGACCATTACAACTGCATGGACAAAAAGAAAAAAGAAAATAATAAAATAAATATCAAACAATAATTAAAGATCTACAAAGCAAGATCTATTCACCTAACCTGTCATTTGGGGAAGTCAGTGAGACAGCTGGGCATGTGGTTTATTTTTGATGAGAGTTTCAAAGTCTGGGAGGACAGCAGACAGAGCTACCCTCAGATCATGCTCAGTGTCCAGTCTGTTTCTCTGCTTTGATTTGAGCTGCAACATGGTGGAAAAGCCACTGTCACACAGATAGGTTGTGCTGAATGGTAGGAGCGTTTTGACTGCAAGAGTCGCGAGGGATGGATACTCACTCATCACATCGTTGCACCAGAAGTAGGGAAGGGTTACCTCGACAAATCTCTTTTTCATCGTCTGGTCACATGACAGCTCCACCAGCTGATGCTCTTCGTTGCTCGGCAACGTGATGCTTTCCATGTCGATGCGGAAGGGGTCGCGTATCCAAGCATCATTATCTCTTTATTTCTCAGGGAAGTAGTTGTCAAAATTTGGGTAAAGTTAGAAAGAGATTGGCAGATTCGAACTTCAGCGATCAATAGCTCACAAACGAAACATTGTTAAAACATAAAAAATGCCTCTTTCCTATCGTGGTAAGGTAGACTATTGACTACAAACTCATTTTCGCCAAAACGAGTCGTCCTCCAGGCTGCAGGAAATATATTGCTCTCTGTGCGCTGCGGGCGGAGAGGCGAGTGCTTAGGGACCGTCTACAAAGTGCAGTACCAAAACGAAAAATATTCAATATCTCCACTTTTATTCACTGTAGTCTCACCAAATTCACTCCACACACCAACGGTCACCTGATAATCACACTACAACAGTTATTGTTACAAAATGTGCTTGTCATGCTTGTCACTGTCATGTGCTGTCGTTCCATTGATTTCCCTTCAATAGCATCAATATTATACACAGTAGTCTTCACTATATTCACTCCACACAACAAGGGTCACCTGATAATCATACTAGTACAGTTATTTCAGAAAAAAAATCTTTTTGCATATTTTTGGGGAATTTTATTGTGAAAAATCGTCAATAGCGTTAATATTATACAGTGTAAGATGACCAAAATCATGCTACACAACAAGGGTCACCTGGTAATCATACTAAAACATTTATTTTGGGAAAATTAGTTTTGATATAATTTTGGGGATTTTTTATATTCAAAAATATTCAATATCGTCAATATTATAGACTGTATACTCACCAAAATCATGCTACACAACAAGGGTCACCTGATAATCATACTACATAAGTGATTTCATAAAAAGGTGTTTTTGTTTATTTTTGGGGAATTTTATTGTGAAAAATCGTCAATAGCGTTAATATTATACAGTGTAGGATGACCAAAATCATGATACACAACAAGGGTCACCTGATAATCATACTACAACAGTCATTTCAGAAAAAAAAATCTTTTTGCATATTGTTGGGGAATTTTGTTGTGAAAAATTGTCAATAGCGTTGATATTATACACTGTATACTCACCAAAATCATGCTACACAACAAGGGTCACCTGGTAATCATACTACAACAGTTATTTCAGGAAAATGTGTTTTTGTTTATTTTTGGTAATTTTATTGTGAAAAATCGTCAATAGCGTTAATATTATACACTGTATACTCACCAAAATCATGCTACACAACAATGGTCACCTCATAATCATACTACAACAGTGATTTCAGGGGGGAAAAAAGTTTGCATATTTTTGGGGAATTTTATATTGAAATATTTTCAATAGCGTTAATATTATACAGTGTAAGATGACCAAGATCATGCTATACAACAAGGGTCACCTGATAATCATACTACAACAGTTATTTCAGAAAAAGTGTTTTTGTTTATTTTTGGGTAATTTTATTGTGAAAAATCGTCAATAGCGTTAATATTATACACTGTATACCCCATCCTGAGGAGGGCAGAAAGGGCGCAGCTCAAGAGATTGGTTGGCGTGGGACTCAGACCAGACCGTAGGATGGAATGCAGGATTGGGGCGCAGCAGCACTCCAGCATTCCCAGGCAAGAAGCGGTAGCACTCTTCATGCACGGAAAGGGCATGTAGCTCACCCACCCTTTTTGTCGACACAATAGCCAACAAGAATGTAGTTTTGAGCGAAAGCCATTTCAGCTCAACCGTTTCCAGAGGCTCGAACGGCCCATGCTGCAAGGCTGACAAAACCATCTCCAAATCCCATGGGGGTACACCCGGCCTCCTGGGAAAGGGAGCAACCCTACAAGCCCCCCTAAAGAACGGAGCAATAAGGTCACAACAACCCTCTGCCAGTTTACGAGGCCCAACATAGGCTGCCTTTATGGCTGCCACCGTCCCCATCAACGTCGAGGGAGACTTGCCTGCCTCTAACAGCTCCTGAAGGAACTGAAGGATACCAGGGGCCATACAGGAGAGGGGATCCACGTGTCCATGATTGAAACACCCCCCAACGATAGGAATAAGAAACAATGGTCGAGGGAGCCCGGGCCCCCTGCAAAGTACCCACTACAGACTGGGGGAATCCCAAGGCTAGAAATTCGGCCCTCTCAGGGGTCAGGTCCAAAGCCTGAGGCCCTGGGGAAAAGGATGAAAAAGAGTTCCCTCGGCCTCGGACAGGAGGTCCCGGCGAATGGGTAGCTCCCACGGTTGTCCCTGAAGAAGGGGCGGAATCTCGGCTGTCACAGCCCCTTTGGATGTCCTTTGGGCCTGTGTTGGGCACTCTGGTGTGTCTCTCTCTTTCTTTGTGTCTCTCTCTCCTTAGATCCTGATTGGTTGAAGCACAGGGCTCTGATTGGAGACAACTACATACACCTGGCCAGTGTCGTGTGGGGGATGATAAAAGCCCTGTCTCTCATTTGGTCGCTCTCTCTTCCTGAGGACAGCAGCACCCTTTTTGTTCTGTTGGAGTTACGCTTTTGTTCAGTTATTCTTTTGTTGCATATTCAGTTTAGTGTTTTGGATTATTGTAAATAAATTAAATATTTCTTTGGTACCTCTTAAAACCGTGTGCTTCCTCTGTTTTGATACGGCTTTTTGAGCCAGGTCTTGTCACGGCAAACCAAATCATCTGGGGCTAATTGGGGGCCACCAGGATGAGGCTGGACTCTCTGTAGGAGTTGGTGCAGGAGGAGGAAGGGAGGGAAGGCATACAGGAGGCCCAGTGGCCACTGATGTGCCATCAAATCCGTCCCTAAGGGAGGATTGTCCCTCCCCATGGAGAAAAAGAGGGGACAATGAGTGTTCTCCCTGGATGCAAAAAGATCTGCCACGGCTGTGCCGTAGCGATCCCATATTCCGCTCACAACCTCTGGATGCAGCTGCCACTCTCCGGGGAGGGGTCCCCCCCTGGAGAGCCGATCTACAGCAAGGTTCTCCCGACCCGGCACGTATGTGGCCCTCAGGGACTTGAACTGGGGATGAGCCCACTCCCATATTGCCTGAGCCAATCTGCACAGGCGAGAGGGGAACCTAGGCCCCCTTGCCTGTTGATATATGCCGCCGCTACTGTACTGTCTGTTCTCACCAGCACATGGCGGTCCTGTAGCTCTGGCAAGAAGTGCAGAAGAGCCAGATGGATAGCCTGCAGCCCCAAAACATTTATGTGCTGTGACCAGGGTCCGTGCCAAAGGCCGCTGATGCCCTTGCCTTCGTGGACAGCCCCCCAGCCTACCAGGGAAGCATCTGATGACACCACCTGGCGACGCAACACAAGCCCCAGTACCGTCCCACGTGCCAAGTTGGTCGGCAGCCGCCACCAACGGAGAGCCACACACAGTCTGCGCATCACCAATACGCTGGCCTGCAGATTCCTCTGTGGGCAAAATCCAAGGCCCAGGAGGCAGCGCTGCACTGGGCGCATGTTGAGAAGAGCCAGGGGTATGACATGCACTGTGGCTGCCATTAACCCCAAGAGGCGGAGACATAGCCTCCTGGCCCCAAGCCGGAACTGGGACAAGCAAGCCCTGAGGGCGGCCTGTCTCACAGGAGTCAAGTAAAGAGTCCCTGCCCTGGCATCCAAACACATGCCTAGGAACTCCGTGGACTGTGAGGGCTGGAGCCTGCTCTTCTTCCTGTTGAAGTGCAGGCCTAGGTACTCTAAGTGCTGCTGGAGACGAGCCTCATCTCTGCGGCACTGCCCCTTTGAGCGAGCACACACGTTGGTTGGCCTCCAAAAGGACCCGTAGATCACTGGAAGCAGCAGAACCTAATTGAGGTGGTCTTGGCTGTGGGGCTGGTACCGGCCCCGCCGTAGCATACCAGACATCTCTTGTGTGACCGGCAAACCGGTGTCACGAGCCGCCACGCTTTCACCAGCCCGGGTAGCAAAGACAGTCGCAGCAATAAAGAGAGGGGCCCGTAGACCAGCTCTCCCAAACTCAAAGTAAGTGGATATTGTGCACACAGGCCGTCTAAACACCCCCCCACCCCACATATGGAATATGTAGGATGGAGAGATAGTCTTGACATGATATAGAACATATGTTAGAATATATATTAATAATTTGTCCTCAAGCAATTTTTTTATATTAAAAGTCAAATGTTATCCACCAATAAGAAAATATAGTAGACCTAAGGAGAACACCAATGCCCATGTTGCAAATATTTAAATCGCTCAAATATATAACCAGTTCTGAAAGAAAAAAAAAGTTTATTGTTTCAGACAATACTGTAAAAGGAGCTCACACCTGAATCAGAGTCCTTTGAAAAGCTTAATAAATGGTTAGATTGCCATCACCTATCAAATAATGAAAAACTATGTACAGATGTTTCAGTTGTGCAAATGCAGCATGATTTTGGTTAGTATACAGTGTATAATATTAACGCTATTGATGATTTTTCACAATAAGATTCCCCAAATATATTCATTCCCCCCCCCCCCCCCTGAAATAAGTTTTGTAGTATGATTATCAGGTGACCCTTGTTGTGTAGCATGATTTTGGGGAGTATACAGTGTATAATATTGACGCTATTGCCGATTTCTCACATTAAAATTCCCAAAGAATAAAGAAAAACACATTTTTCTGAAATAACTGTTGTAGTATGATTATCAGGTGACCATTGTTGTGTAGCATGATTTTGGTCATTCTACACTGTATAATATTGGCGCTATTGACGATTTTTCACAATAAAATTCCCCAAAAATATGCAAAACATTTTTTTTCCTAAAATAAATGTTGTAGTGTGATTATTAGGTGACCCTTGTTGTGTAGCATGATTTTGGTGAGTATACAGTGTATAATATCAACGCTATTGACGATTTTTCACAATAAAATTCCCCAAAAATATGCAAAAAGATTTTTTTTTCCTGAAATAACTGTTGTAGTATGATTATCAGGTGACCCTTGTTGTGTAGCATGATTTTGGTCATCCTACACTGTATAATATTAACGCTATTGACGATTTTTCACAATAAAATTCCCCAAAAATATTTTTTTCCTGAAATAACTGTTGTAGTATGATTATCAGGTGACCCTTGTTGTGTATCATGATTTTGGTCATCCTACACTGTATAATATTAACGCTATTGACGATTTTTCACAATAAAATTCCCCAAAAATATGCAAAAAAACATTTTTCAGAAATAACTGTTGTAGTACGATTATCAGGTGACCCTTGTTGTGTATCATGATTTTGGTCATCCTACACTCTATAATAGTAACGCTATTGACGATTTTTCACAATAAAATTCCCCAAAAATATGCAAAAACACATTTTTCAGAAATAACTGTTGTAGTACGATTATCAGGTGACCCTTGTTGTGTATCATGATTTTGGTCATCCTACACTGTATAATATTAATGCTATTGATGATTTTTCACAATAAAATTCCCCAAAAAGATTTTTCTTCCTGAAATAACTGTTGTAGTACGATTATCAGGTGACCCTTGTTGTATATCATGATTTTGGTCATCCTACACTGTATAATATTGACGCTATTGACAATTTTTCACAATAAAATTCCCCAAAAATATGCAAAAACACATTTTTCAGAAATAACTGTTGTAGTACGATTATCAGGTGACCCTTGTTGTGTAGCATGATTTTTGTCATCCTACAATGTATAATATTAACGCTATTGACGATTTTTCACAATAAAATTCCCCAAAAATATGCAAATAGATGTTTTTTTTCTGAAATGACTGTTGTAGTACGATTATCAGGTGACCCTTGTTGTGTATCATGATTTTGGTCGTCCTACACTGTATAATATTAATGCTATTGACGATTTTTCACAATAAAATTCACCAAAAATATGCAAAAACAGATTTTTCAGAAATAACTGTTGTAGTACGATTATCAGGTGACCCTTGTTGTGTAGCATGATTTTTGTCATCCTACAATGTATAATATTAACGCTATTGACGATTTTTCACAATAAAATTCCCCAAAAATATGCAAATAGATGTTTTTTTTCTGAAATGACTGTTGTAGTACGATTATCAGGTGACCCTTGTTGTGTATCATGATTTTGGTCGTCCTACACTGTATAATATTAATGCTATTGACGATTTTTCACAATAAAATTCCCCAAAAATATGCAAAAACAGATTTTTCAGAAATAACTGTTGTAGTACGATTATCAGGTGACCCTTGTTGTGTAGCATGATTTTGGTCATCCTACACTCTATAATAGTAACGCTATTGACGATTTTTCACAATAAAATTCCCCAAAAATATGCAAAAACACATTTTTCAGAAATAACTGTTGTAGTAAGATTATCAGGTGACCCTTGTTGTGTATCATGATTTTGGTCATCCTACACTGTATAATATTAACGCTATTGACGATTTTTCACAATAAAATTCCCCAAAAATATGCAAAATATTGTTTTTTATGAAATAACTGTTGTAGTACGATTATCAGGTGACTCTTGTTGTGTAGTATGATTTTGGTCATCCTACACTGTATAATATTAACGCTATTGACGATTTTTCACAATAAAATTCCCCAAAAATATGCAAAAAGATTTTCTTTCAGAAATAACTGTTGTAGTACGATTATCAGGTGACCCTTGTTGTGTATCATGATTTTGGTCATCCTACACTCTATAATAGTAACGCTATTGATGATGTTTCACAATAAAATTCCCCAAAAATATGCAAAAACACATTTTTCAGAAATAACTGTTGTAGTACGATTATCAGGTGACCCTTGTTGTGTAGCATGATTTTGGTCATCCTACACTGTATTATATTAACGCTATTGACGATTTTTCACAATACAATTCCCCAAAAATATGCAAAAAGATTTTTTTTTCTGAAATGACTGTTGTAGTACGATTATCAGGTGACCCTTGTTGTGTATCATGATTTTGGTCATCCTACACTGTATAATATTAACGCTATTGACGATTTTTCACAATAAAATTCCCCAAAAATATTTTTTTCCTGAAGTAACTGTTGTAGTATGATTATCAGGTGACCATTCTTGTGTAGCATGATTTTGGTCATCCTACACTGTATAATATTGACGCTATTGACGATTTTTCACAATAAAATTCCCCAAAAATATGCAAAAACACATTTTTCAGAAATAACTGTTGTAGTACGATTATCAGGTGGCCCTTGTAGTTTATCATGATTTTGGCCATCCTACACTGTATGATATTAACGCTATTGACGATTTTTCACAATAAAATTCCCCAAAAATATGCAAAAACACATTTTTCTGAAATGACTTTTGTAGTACGATTATCAGGTGACCCTTGTTGTGTATCATGATTTTGGTCATCCTACACTGTATTATATTAACGCTATTGACGATTTTTCACAATAAAATTCCCCAAAAATATGCAAAAAAACATTTTTCAGAATTGACTGTTGTAGTACGATTATCAGGTGACCCTTGTTGTGTAGCATGATTTTGGTCATCCTACACTCTATAATAGTAACGCTATTGACGATTTTTTACAATAAAATTCCCCAAAAATATGCAAAAACACTTTTTACAGAAATAACTGTTGTAGTACGATTATCAGGTGACCCTTGTTGTGTATCATGATTTTGGTCATCCTACACTGTATAATATTAACGCTATTGACGATTTTTCACAATAAAATTCCCCAAAAATATGCAAAAACACATTTTTCAGAAATAACTGTTGTAGTACGATTATCAGGTGACCCTTGTTGTGTATCATGATTTTGGTCATCCTACACTGTATAATATTAATGCTATTGATGATTTTTCACAATAAAATTCCCCAAAAAGATTTTTCTTCCTGAAATAACTGTTGTAGTACGATTATCAGGTGACCCTTGTTGTATATCATGATTTTGGTCATCCTACACTGTATAATATTGACGCTATTGACAATTTTTCACAATAAAATTCCCCAAAAATATGCAAAAACACATTTTTCAGAAATAACTGTTGTAGTACGATTATCAGGTGACCCTTGTTGTGTAGCATGATTTTTGTCATCCTACAATGTATAATATTAACGCTATTGACGATTTTTCACAATAAAATTCCCCAAAAATATGCAAATAGATGTTTTTTTTCTGAAATGACTGTTGTAGTACGATTATCAGGTGACCCTTGTTGTGTATCATGATTTTGGTCGTCCTACACTGTATAATATTAATGCTATTGACGATTTTTCACAATAAAATTCACCAAAAATATGCAAAAACAGATTTTTCAGAAATAACTGTTGTAGTACGATTATCAGGTGACCCTTGTTGTGTAGCATGATTTTTGTCATCCTACAATGTATAATATTAACGCTATTGACGATTTTTCACAATAAAATTCCCCAAAAATATGCAAATAGATGTTTTTTTTCTGAAATGACTGTTGTAGTACGATTATCAGGTGACCCTTGTTGTGTATCATGATTTTGGTCGTCCTACACTGTATAATATTAATGCTATTGACGATTTTTCACAATAAAATTCCCCAAAAATATGCAAAAACAGATTTTTCAGAAATAACTGTTGTAGTACGATTATCAGGTGACCCTTGTTGTGTAGCATGATTTTGGTCATCCTACACTCTATAATAGTAACGCTATTGACGATTTTTCACAATAAAATTCCCCAAAAATATGCAAAAACACATTTTTCAGAAATAACTGTTGTAGTAAGATTATCAGGTGACCCTTGTTGTGTATCATGATTTTGGTCATCCTACACTGTATAATATTAACGCTATTGACGATTTTTCACAATAAAATTCCCCAAAAATATGCAAAATATTGTTTTTTATGAAATAACTGTTGTAGTACGATTATCAGGTGACTCTTGTTGTGTAGTATGATTTTGGTCATCCTACACTGTATAATATTAACGCTATTGACGATTTTTCACAATAAAATTCCCCAAAAATATGCAAAAAGATTTTCTTTCAGAAATAACTGTTGTAGTACGATTATCAGGTGACCCTTGTTGTGTATCATGATTTTGGTCATCCTACACTCTATAATAGTAACGCTATTGATGATTTTTCACAATAAAATTCCCCAAAAATATGCAAAAACACATTTTTCAGAAATAACTGTTGTAGTACGATTATCAGGTGACCCTTGTTGTGTAGCATGATTTTGGTCATCCTACACTGTATTATATTAACGCTATTGACGATTTTTCACAATAAAATTCCCCAAAAATATGCAAAAAGATTTTTTTTTCTGAAATGACTGTTGTAGTACGATTATCAGGTGACCCTTGTTGTGTATCATGATTTTGGTCATCCTACACTGTATAATATTAACGCTATTGACGATTTTTCACAATAAAATTCCCCAAAAATATTTTTTTCCTGAAGTAACTGTTGTAGTATGATTATCAGGTGACCATTCTTGTGTAGCATGATTTTGGTCATCCTACACTGTATAATATTGACGCTATTGACGATTTTTCACAATAAAATTCCCCAAAAATATGCAAAAACACATTTTTCAGAAATAACTGTTGTAGTACGATTATCAGGTGGCCCTTGTAGTTTATCATGATTTTGGCCATCCTACACTGTATGATATTAACGCTATTGACGATTTTTCACAATAAAATTCCCCAAAAATATGCAAAAACACATTTTTCTGAAATGACTTTTGTAGTACGATTATCAGGTGACCCTTGTTGTGTATCATGATTTTGGTCATCCTACACTGTATTATATTAACGCTATTGACGATTTTTCACAATAAAATTCCCCAAAAATATGCAAAAAAACATTTTTCAGAATTGACTGTTGTAGTACGATTATCAGGTGACCCTTGTTGTGTAGCATGATTTTGGTCATCCTACACTCTATAATAGTAACGCTATTGACGATTTTTTACAATAAAATTCCCCAAAAATATGCAAAAACACTTTTTACAGAAATAACTGTTGTAGTACGATTATCAGGTGACCCTTGTTGTGTATCATGATTTTGGTCATCCTACACTGTATAATATTAACGCTATTGACGATTTTTCACAATAAAATTCCCCAAAAATATGCAAAAAAAATTATTTTTATGAAATAACTGTTGTAGTACGATTATCAGGTGGCCCTTGTAGTTTATCAAGATTTTGGTCATCCTACACTGTATGATATTAACGCTATTGATGATTTTTCACAATATAATTCCCCAAAAATATGCAAAAACACATTTTTCAGAAATAACTGTTGTAGTACGATTATCAGGTGACCCTTGTTGTGTAGCATGATTTTGGTCATCCTACACTGTATAATATTAACGCTATTTATGATTTTTCACAATAAAATTCCCCAAAAAGATTTTTTTTCCTGAAATAACTGTTGTAGTACGATTATCAGGTGACCCTTGTTGTGTAGCATGATTTTGGTCATCCTACACTCTATAATAGTAACGCTATTGACGATTTTTCACAATAAAATTCCCCAAAAATATGCAAAAAAACATTTTTAAAAAATAACTGTTGTAGTACGATTATCAGGTGACCCTTGTTGTGTAGCATGATTTTGGTCATCCTACACTGTATAATATTAACGCTATTGATGATTTTTCACAATAAAATTCCCCAAAAATATGCAAAATATTTTTTTTTATGAAATAACTGTTGTAGTACGATTATCAGGTGACCCTTGTTGTGTATCATGATTTTGGTCATCCTACACTCTATAATAGTAACGCTATTGACGATTTTTCACAATAAAATTCCCCAAAAATATGCAAAAACACATTTTTCAGAAATAACTGTTGTAGTACGATTATCAGGTGACCCTTGTTGTGTATCATGATTTTGGTCATCGTACACTGTATAATATTAATGCTATTGATGATTTTTCACAATAAAATTCCCCAAAAATATGCAAAAACACATTTTTCAGAAATAACTGTTGTAGTACGATTATCAGGTGACCCTTGTTGTGTAGCATGATTTTGGTCATCCTACACTGTATAATATTAACGCTATTGATGATTTTTCACAATAAAATTCCCCAAAAAGATTTTTTTTCCTGAAATAACTGTTGTAGTACGATTATCAGGTGACCCTTGTTGTATATCATGATTTTGGTCATCCTACACTGTATAATATTGACGCTATTGACAATTTTTCACAATAAAATTCCCCAAAAATATGCAAAAACACATTTTTCAGAAATAACTGTTGTAGTACGATTATCAGGTGACCCTTGTTGTGTAGCATGATTTTGGTCATCCTACACTCTATAATAGTAACGCTATTGACGATTTTTCACAATAAAATTCCCCAAAAATATGCAAAAAAACATTTTTCAAAAATAACTGTTGTAGTACGATTATCAGGTGACCCTTGTTGTGTAGCATGATTTTGGTCATCCTACACTGTATAATATTAACGCTATTGATGATTTTTCACAATAAAATTCCCCAAAAATATGCAAAATATTTTTTTTTATGAAATAACTGTTGTAGTACGATTATCAGGTGACCCTTGTTGTGTATCATGATTTTGGTCATCCTACACTCTATAATAGTAACGCTATTGACGATTTTTCACAATAAAATTCCCCAAAAATATGCAAAAACACATTTTTCAGAAATAACTGTTGTAGTACGATTATCAGGTGACCCTTGTTGTGTATCATGATTTTGGTCATCCTACACTGTATAATATTAATGCTATTGATGATTTTTCACAATAAAATTCCCCAAAAAGATTTTTCTTCCTGAAATAACTGTTGTAGTACGATTATCAGGTGACCCTTGTTGTGTAGCATGATTTTTGTCATCCTACACTGTATAATATTAACGCTATTGACGATTTTTCACAATAAAATTCCCCAAAAATATGCAAATAGATGGGTTTTTTTTTTAAATGACTGTTGTAGTACGATTATCAGGTGACCCTTGTTGTGTATCATGATTTTGGTCGTCCTACACTGTATAATATTAACGCTATTGACGATTTTTCACAATAAAATTCCCCAAAAATATGCAAAAACACATTTTTCAGAAATAACTGTTGTAGTACGATTATCAGGTGACCCTTGTTGTGTAGCATGATTTTGGTCATCCTACACTGTATAATATTAACGCTATTGACGATTTTTCAATATAAAATTCCCCAAAAATATGCAAAAAGATTTTTTTTTATGAAATGACTGTTGTAGTACGATTATCAGGTGACCCTTGTTGTGTATCATGATTTTGGTCATCCTACACTGTATAATATTAACGCTATTGACGATTTTTCACAATAAAATTCCCCAAAAATATGCAAAAACACATTTTTCAGAAATAACTGTTGTAGTACGATTATCAGGTGACCCTTGTTGTGTAGCATGATTTTGGTCATCCTACACTGTATAATATTAACGCTATTGACGATGTTTCACAATAAAATTCCCCAAAAATATGCAAAACACTTTTTACAGAAATAACTGTTGTAGTACGATTATCAGGTGACCCTTGTTGTGTATCATGATTTTGGTCATCCTACACTGTATAATATTAACGCTATTGACGATTTTTCACAATAAAATTCCCCAAAAATATGCAAAAACACATTTTTCAGAAATAACTGTTGTAGTACGATTATCAGGTGACCCTTGTTGTGTAGCATGATTTTGGTCATCCTACACTGTATAATATTAACGCTATTGACGATTTTTCACAATAAAATTCCCCAAAAATATGCAAAAAATTTTTTTTATGAAATAACATTTGTAGTACGATTATCAGGTGACTCTTGTTGTGTAGTATGATTTTGGTCATCCTACACTGTATAATATTAACGCTATTGACGATTTTTCACAATAAAATTCCCCAAAAATATGCAAAAAGATTTTTTTTCAGAAATAACTGTTGTAGTACGATTATCAGGTGACCCTTGTTGTGTATCATGATTTTGGTCATCCTACACTGTATAATATTAACGCTATTGACGATTTTTCACAATAAAATTCCCCAAAAATATGCAAAATATTTTTTTTTATGAAATAACTGTTGTAGTACGATTATCAGGTGACCCTTGTTGTGTATCATGATTTTGGTCATCCTACACTCTATAATAGTAACGCTATTGACGATTTTTCACAATAAAATTCCCCAAAAATATGCAAAAACACATTTTTCAGAAATAACTGTTGTAGTACGATTATCAGGTGACCCTTGTTGTGTATCATGATTTTGGTCATCCTACACTGTATAATATTAATGCTATTGATGATTTTTCACAATAAAATTCCCCAAAAATATGCAAAAACACATTTTTCAGAAATAACTGTTGTAGTACGATTATCAGGTGACCCTTGTTGTGTAGCATGATTTTGGTCATCTTACACTGTATAATATTAACGCTATTGATGATTTTTCACAATAAAATTCCCCAAAAAGATTTTTTTTCCTGAAATAACTGTTGTAGTACGATTATCAGGTGACCCTTGTTGTATATCATGATTTTGGTCATCCTACACTGTATAATATTGACGCTATTGACAATTTTTCACAATAAAATTCCCCAAAAATATGCAAAAACACATTTTTCAGAAATAACTGTTGTAGTACGATTATCAGGTGACCCTTGTTGTGTAGCATGATTTTGGTCATCCTACACTCTATAATAGTAACGCTATTGACGATTTTTCACAATAAAATTCCCCAAAAATATGCAAAAAAACATTTTTCAAAAATAACTGTTGTAGTACGATTATCAGGTGACCCTTGTTGTGTAGCATGATTTTGGTCATCCTACACTGTATAATATTAACGCTATTGATGATTTTTCACAATAAAATTCCCCAAAAATATGCAAAATATTTTTTTTTATGAAATAACTGTTGTAGTACGATTATCAGGTGACCCTTGTTGTGTATCATGATTTTGGTCATCCTACACTCTATAATAGTAACGCTATTGACGATTTTTCACAATAAAATTCCCCAAAAATATGCAAAAACACATTTTTCAGAAATAACTGTTGTAGTACGATTATCAGGTGACCCTTGTTGTGTATCATGATTTTGGTCATCCTACACTGTATAATATTAATGCTATTGATGATTTTTCACAATAAAATTCCCCAAAAAGATTTTTCTTCCTGAAATAACTGTTGTAGTACGATTATCAGGTGACCCTTGTTGTGTAGCATGATTTTGGTCATCCTACACTGTATAATATTAACGCTATTGACGATTTTTCACAATAAAATTCCCCAAAAATATGCAAATAGATGGTTTTTTTTTTAAAATGACTGTTGTAGTACGATTATCAGGTGACCCTTGTTGTGTATCATGATTTTGGTCGTCCTACACTGTATAATATTAACGCTATTGACGATTTTTCACAATAAAATTCCCCAAAAATATGCAAAAACACATTTTTCAGAAATAACTGTTGTAGTACGATTATCAGGTGACCCTTGTTGTGTAGCATGATTTTGGTCATCCTACACTGTATAATATTAACGCTATTGACGATTTTTCAATATAAAATTCCCCAAAAATATGCAAAAAGATTTTTTTTTATGAAATGACTGTTGTAGTACGATTATCAGGTGACCCTTGTTGTGTATCATGATTTTGGTCATCCTACACTGTATAATATTAACGCTATTGACGATTTTTCACAATAAAATTCCCCAAAAATATGCAAAAACACATTTTTCAGAAATAACTGTTGTAGTACGATTATCAGGTGACCCTTGTTGTGTAGCATGATTTTGGTCATCCTACACTGTATAATATTAACGCTATTGACGATGTTTCACAATAAAATTCCCCAAAAATATGCAAAACACTTTTTACAGAAATAACTGTTGTAGTACGATTATCAGGTGACCCTTGTTGTGTATCATGATTTTGGTCATCCTACACTGTATAATATTAACGCTATTGACGATTTTTCACAATAAAATTCCCCAAAAATATGCAAAAACACATTTTTCAGAAATAACTGTTGTAGTACGATTATCAGGTGACCCTTGTTGTGTAGCATGATTTTGGTCATCCTACACTGTATAATATTAACGCTATTGACGATTTTTCACAATAAAATTCCCCAAAAATATGCAAAAAATTTTTTTTATGAAATAACATTTGTAGTACGATTATCAGGTGACTCTTGTTGTGTAGTATGATTTTGGTCATCCTACACTGTATAATATTAACGCTATTGACGATTTTTCACAATAAAATTCCCCAAAAATATGCAAAAAGATTTTTTTTCAGAAATAACTGTTGTAGTACGATTATCAGGTGGCCCTTGTAGTTTATCATGATTTTGGTCATCCTACACTGTATGATATTAACGCTATTGACGATTTTTCACAATAAAATTCCCCAAAAATATGCAAAATATTTTTTTTTATGAAATAACTGTTGTAGTACGATTATCAGGTGACCCTTGTTGTGTATCGTGATTTTGGTCATCCTACACTCTATAATAGTAACGCTATTGACGATTTTTCACAATAAAATTCCCCAAAAATATGCAAAAACACATTTTTCAGAAATAACATTTGTAGTACGATTATCAGGTGACTCTTGTTGTGTAGTATGATTTTGGTCATCCTACACTGTATAATATTAACGCTATTGACGATTTTTCACAATAAAATTCCCCAAAAATATGCAAAAAGATTTTTTTTCAGAAATAACTGTTGTAGTACGATTATCAGGTGACCCTTGTTGTGTAGCATGATTTTGGTCATCCTACACTCTATAATAGTAACGCTATTGATGATTTTTCACAATAAAATTCCCCAAAAATATGCAAAACACTTTTTACAGAAATAACTGTTGTAGTACGATTATCAGGTGACCCTTCTTGTGTATCATGATTTTGGTCATCCTACACTGTATAATATTAACGCTATTGACGATTTTTCACAATAAAATTCCCCAAAAATATGCAAAAAAAATTTTTTTTATGAAATAACTGTTGTAGTACGATTATCAGGTGGCCCTTGTAGTTTATCATGATTTTGGTCATCCTACACTGTATGATATTAACGCTATTGACGATTTTTCACAATAAAATTCCCCAAAAATATGCAAAATATTTTTTTTTATGAAATAACTGTTGTAGTACGATTATCAGGTGACCCTTGTTGTGTATCGTGATTTTGGTCATCCTACACTCTATAATAGTAACGCTATTGACGATTTTTCACAATAAAATTCCCCAAAAATATGCAAAAACACATTTTTCAGAAATAACTGTTGTAGTACGATTATCAGGTGACCCTTGTCGTGTATCATGATTTTGGTCATCCTACACTGTATAATATTAATGCTATTGATGATTTTTCACAATAAAATTCCCCAAAAAGATTTTTCTTCCTGAAATAACTGTTGTAGTACGATTATCAGGTGACCCTTGTTGTATATCATGATTTTGGTCATCCTACACTGTATAATATTGACGCTATTGACAATTTTTCACAATAAAATTCCCCAAAAATATGCAAAAACACATTTTTCAGAAATAACTGTTGTAGTACGATTATCAGGTGACCCTTGTTGTGTATCATGATTTTGGTCGTCCTACACTGTATAATATTAACGCTATTGACGATTTTTCACAATAAAATTCCCCAAAAATATGCAAATAGATGTTTTTTTTCTGAAATGACTGTTGTAGTACGATTATCAGGTGACCCTTGTTGTGTATCATGATTTTGGTCGTCCTACACTGTATAATATTAACGCTATTGATGATTTTTCACAATAAAATTCCCCAAAAATATGCAAAAACATATTTTTCAGAAATAACTGTTGTAGTACGATTATCAGGTGACCCTTGTTGTGTAGCATGATTTTGGTCATCCTACACTCTATAATAGTAACGCTATTGATGATTTTTCACAATAAAATTCCCCAAAAATATGCAAAACACTTTTTTCAGAAATAACTGTTGTAGTACGATTATCAGGTAACCCTTGTCGTGTAGCATGATTTTGGTCATCCTACACTGTATAATATTAACGCTATTGACGATTTTTCACAATAAAATTCACCAAAAATATGCAAACACAGATTTTTCAGAAATAACTGTTGTAGTACGATTATCAGGTGACCCTTGTTGTGTAGCATGATTTTGGTCATCCTACACTCTATAATAGTAACGCTATTGACGATTTTTCACAATAAAATTCCCCAAAAATATGCAAATAGATGTTTTTTTCTGAAATGACTGTTGTAGTACGATTATCAGGTGACCCTTGTTGTGTATCATGATTTTGGTCGTCCTACACTGTATAATATTAACGCTATTGACGATTTTTCACAATAAAATTCCCCAAAAATATGCAAAAACAGATTTTTCAGAAATAACTGTTGTTGTACGATTATCAGGTGACCCTTGTTGTGTAGCATGATTTTGGTCATCCTACACTCTATAATAGTAACGCTATTGACGATTTTTCACAAAAAAATTCCCCAAAAATATGCAAAAACACATTTTTCAGAAATAACTGTTGTAGTACGATTATCAGGTAACCCTTGTCGTGTAGCATGATTTTGGTCATCCTACACTGTATAATATTAACGCTATTGACGATTTTTCACTATAAAATTCCCCAAAAATATGCAAAAAGATTTTTTTTTCTGAAATGACTGTTGTAGTACGATTATCAGGTGACCCTTGTTGTGTATCATGATTTTGGTCATCCTACACTGTATAATATTAACGCTATTGACGATTTTTCACAATAAAATTCCCCAAAAATATGCAAAAACACATTTTTCAGAAATAACTGTTGTAGTACGATTATCAGGTGGCCCTTGTAGTTTATCATGATTTTGGTCATCCTACACTGTATGATATTAACGCTATTGATGATTTTTCACAATAAAATTCCCCAAAAATATGCAAAAACACATTTTTCTGAAATGACTTTTGTAGTACGATTATCAGGTGACCCTTGTTGTGTAGCATGATTTTGGTCATCCTACACTCTATAATAGTAACGCTATTGACGATTTTTCACAATAAAATTCCCCAAAAATATGCAAATAGATGTTTTTTTCTGAAATGACTGTTGTAGTACGATTATCAGGTGACCCTTGTTGTGTATCATGATTTTGGTCGTCCTACACTGTATAATATTAACGCTATTGACGATTTTTCACAATAAAATTCCCCAAAAATATGCAAAAACAGATTTTTCAGAAATAACTGTTGTTGTACGATTATCAGGTGACCCTTGTTGTGTAGCATGATTTTGGTCATCCTACACTCTATAATAGTAACGCTATTGACGATTTTTCACAATAAAATTCCCCAAAAATATGCAAAAACACATTTTTCAGAAATAACTGTTGTAGTACGATTATCAGGTAACCCTTGTCGTGTAGCATGATTTTGGTCATCCTACACTGTATAATATTAACGCTATTGACGATTTTTCACTATAAAATTCCCCAAAAATATGCAAAAAGATTTTTTTTTCTGAAATGACTGTTGTAGTACGATTATCAGGTGACCCTTGTTGTGTATCATGATTTTGGTCATCCTACACTGTATAATATTAACGCTATTGACGATTTTTCACAATAAAATTCCCCAAAAATATGCAAAAACACATTTTTCAGAAATAACTGTTGTAGTACGATTATCAGGTGGCCCTTGTAGTTTATCATGATTTTGGTCATCCTACACTGTATGATATTAACGCTATTGATGATTTTTCACAATAAAATTCCCCAAAAATATGCAAAAACACATTTTTCTGAAATGACTTTTGTAGTACGATTATCAGGTGACCCTTGTTGTGTAGCATGATTTTGGTCATCCTACACTCTATAATAGTAACGCTATTGACGATTTTTCACAATAAAATTCCCCAAAAATATGCAAAAACACTTTTTCAGAAATAACTGTTGTAGTACGATTATCAGGTGACCCTTCTTGTGTATCATGATTTTGGTCATCCTACACTGTATAAAATTAACGCTATTGACGATTTTTCACAATAAAATTCCCCAAAAATATGCAAAACTTTTTTTTTTTATGAAATAACTGTTGTAGTACGATTATCAGGTGGCCCTTGTAGTTTATCATGATTTTGGTCATCCTACACTGTATGATATTAACGCTATTGATGATTTTTCACAATAAAATTCCCCAAAAATATGCAAAAACACATTTTTCAGAAATAACTGTTGTAGTACGATTATCAGGTGACCCTTGTTGTGTAGCATGATTTTAGTAATCCTACACTGTATAATATTAACGCTATTGACGATTTTTCACAAGAAAATTCCTCAAAAATATGCAAAAAGATTTTTTTTCCTGAAATAACTGTTCTAGTATGATTATCAGGCGACCCTTGTTGTGTAGCATGATTTTGGTCATCATACACTGTATAATATTAATGCTATTGATGATTTTTCACAATAAAATTCCCAAAAAATATTTTTTCCTTGAAATAACTGTTGTAGTATGATTATCAGGTGACCATTGTTGTGTAGCATGATTTTGGTCATCCTACACTGTATAATATTGACGCTATTGACGATTTTTCACAATAAAATTACCCAAAAATATGCAAAAACACATTTTTCAGAAATAACTGTTGTAGTACGATTATCAGGTGACGCTTGTTGTGTGGCATGATTTTGGTCATGCTACACTGTATAATATTAACGCTATTGATGATTTTTCACAATAAAATTTCCCAAACATATGCAAAAACACATTTTTCAGAAATAACTGTTGTAGTACGATTATCAGGTGAACCTTGTTGTGTATCATGATTTTGGTCATCCTACACTGTATAATATTAACGCTATTGACGATTTTTCACAATAAAATTCCCCAAAAATATGCAAAAACACATTTTTCAGAAATAACTGTTGTAGTATGATTATCAGGTGAACCTTGTTGTGTATCATGATTTTGGTCATCCTACACTGTATAATATTAACGCTATTGACGATTTTTCACAATAAAATTCCCCAAAAATATGCAAAAACACATTTTTCAGAAATAACTGTTGTAGTACGATTATCAGGTGACCCTTGTTGTGTAGCATGATTTTGGTCATCCTACACTGTATAATATTAACGCTATTGACGATTTTTCACAATAAAATTCCCCAAAAATATTTTTTTCCTGAAATAACTGTTGTAGTATGATTATCAGGTGACCATTGTTGTGTAGCATGATTTTGGTCATCCTACACTCTATAATAGTAACGCTATTGACGATTTTTCACAATAAAATTCCCCAAAAATATGCAAAAACACATTTTTCAGAAATAACTGTTGTAGTACGATTATCAGGTGACGCTTGTTGTGTGGCATGATTTTGGTCATCCTACACTGTATAATATTAACGCTATTGACGATTTTTCACAATAAAATTCCCCAAAAATATGCAAAATATTGTTTTTTATGAAATAACTGTTGTAGTACGATTATCAGGTGACTCTTGTTGTGTAGTATGATTTTGGTCATCCTACACTGTATAATATTAACGCTATTGACGATTTTTCACAATAAAATTCCCCAAAAATATGCAAAAAGATTTTCTTTCAGAAATAACTGTTGTAGTACGATTATCAGGTGACCCTTGTTGTGTATCATGATTTTGGTCATCCTACACTCTATAATAGTAACGCTATTGATGATTTTTCACAATAAAATTCCCCAAAAATATGCAAAAACACATTTTTCAGAAATAACTGTTGTAGTACGATTATCAGGTAACCCTTGTCGTGTAGCATGATTTTGGTCATCCTACACTGTATAATATTAACGCTATTGACGATTTTTCACTATAAAATTCCCCAAAAATATGCAAAAAGATTTTTTTTTCTGAAATGACTGTTGTAGTACGATTATCAGGTGACCCTTGTTGTGTATCATGATTTTGGTCATCCTACACTGTATAATATTAACGCTATTGACGATTTTTCACAATAAAATTCCCCAAAAATATGCAAAAACACATTTTTCAGAAATAACTGTTGTAGTACGATTATCAGGTGGCCCTTGTAGTTTATCATGATTTTGGTCATCCTACACTGTATGATATTAACGCTATTGATGATTTTTCACAATAAAATTCCCCAAAAATATGCAAAAACACATTTTTCTGAAATGACTTTTGTAGTACGATTATCAGGTGACCCTTGTTGTGTAGCATGATTTTGGTCATCCTACACTCTATAATAGTAACGCTATTGACGATTTTTCACAATAAAATTCCCCAAAAATATGCAAATAGATGTTTTTTTCTGAAATGACTGTTGTAGTACGATTATCAGGTGACCCTTGTTGTGTATCATGATTTTGGTCGTCCTACACTGTATAATATTAACGCTATTGACGATTTTTCACAATAAAATTCCCCAAAAATATGCAAAAACAGATTTTTCAGAAATAACTGTTGTTGTACGATTATCAGGTGACCCTTGTTGTGTAGCATGATTTTGGTCATCCTACACTCTATAATAGTAACGCTATTGACGATTTTTCACAATAAAATTCCCCAAAAATATGCAAAAACACATTTTTCAGAAATAACTGTTGTAGTACGATTATCAGGTAACCCTTGTCGTGTAGCATGATTTTGGTCATCCTACACTGTATAATATTAACGCTATTGACGATTTTTCACTATAAAATTCCCCAAAAATATGCAAAAAGATTTTTTTTTCTGAAATGACTGTTGTAGTACGATTATCAGGTGACCCTTGTTGTGTATCATGATTTTGGTCATCCTACACTGTATAATATTAACGCTATTGACGATTTTTCACAATAAAATTCCCCAAAAATATGCAAAAACACATTTTTCAGAAATAACTGTTGTAGTACGATTATCAGGTGGCCCTTGTAGTTTATCATGATTTTGGTCATCCTACACTGTATGATATTAACGCTATTGATGATTTTTCACAATAAAATTCCCCAAAAATATGCAAAAACACATTTTTCTGAAATGACTTTTGTAGTACGATTATCAGGTGACCCTTGTTGTGTAGCATGATTTTGGTCATCCTACACTCTATAATAGTAACGCTATTGACGATTTTTCACAATAAAATTCCCCAAAAATATGCAAAAACACTTTTTCAGAAATAACTGTTGTAGTACGATTATCAGGTGACCCTTCTTGTGTATCATGATTTTGGTCATCCTACACTGTATAAAATTAACGCTATTGACGATTTTTCACAATAAAATTCCCCAAAAATATGCAAAACATTTTTTTTTTATGAAATAACTGTTGTAGTACGATTATCAGGTGGCCCTTGTAGTTTATCATGATTTTGGTCATCCTACACTGTATGATATTAACGCTATTGATGATTTTTCACAATAAAATTCCCCAAAAATATGCAAAAACACATTTTTCAGAAATAACTGTTGTAGTACGATTATCAGGTGACCCTTGTTGTGTAGCATGATTTTAGTAATCCTACACTGTATAATATTAACGCTATTGACGATTTTTCACAAGAAAATTCCTCAAAAATATGCAAAAAGATTTTTTTTCCTGAAATAACTGTTCTAGTATGATTATCAGGCGACCCTTGTTGTGTAGCATGATTTTGGTCATCATACACTGTATAATATTAATGCTATTGATGATTTTTCACAATAAAATTCCCAAAAAATATTTTTTCCTTGAAATAACTGTTGTAGTATGATTATCAGGTGACCATTGTTGTGTAGCATGATTTTGGTCATCCTACACTGTATAATATTGACGCTATTGACGATTTTTCACAATAAAATTACCCAAAAATATGCAAAAACACATTTTTCAGAAATAACTGTTGTAGTACGATTATCAGGTGACGCTTGTTGTGTGGCATGATTTTGGTCATGCTACACTGTATAATATTAACGCTATTGATGATTTTTCACAATAAAATTTCCCAAACATATGCAAAAACACATTTTTCAGAAATAACTGTTGTAGTACGATTATCAGGTGAACCTTGTTGTGTATCATGATTTTGGTCATCCTACACTGTATAATATTAACGCTATTGACGATTTTTCACAATAAAATTCCCCAAAAATATGCAAAAACACATTTTTCAGAAATAACTGTTGTAGTATGATTATCAGGTGAACCTTGTTGTGTATCATGATTTTGGTCATCCTACACTGTATAATATTAACGCTATTGACGATTTTTCACAATAAAATTCCCCAAAAATATGCAAAAACACATTTTTCAGAAATAACTGTTGTAGTACGATTATCAGGTGACCCTTGTTGTGTAGCATGATTTTGGTCATCCTACACTGTATAATATTAACGCTATTGACGATTTTTCACAATAAAATTCCCCAAAAATATTTTTTTCCTGAAATAACTGTTGTAGTATGATTATCAGGTGACCATTGTTGTGTAGCATGATTTTGGTCATCCTACACTCTATAATAGTACCGCTATTGACGATTTTTCACAATAAAATTCCCCAAAAATATGCAAAAACACATTTTTCAGAAATAACTGTTGTAGTACGATTATCAGGTGACGCTTGTTGTGTGGCATGATTTTGGTCATCCTACACTGTATAATATTAACGCTATTGACGATTTTTCACAATAAAATTCCCCAAAAATATGCAAAATATTGTTTTTTATGAAATAACTGTTGTAGTACGATTATCAGGTGACTCTTGTTGTGTAGTATGATTTTGGTCATCCTACACTGTATAATATTAACGCTATTGACGATTTTTCACAATAAAATTCCCCAAAAATATGCAAATAGATGTTTTTTTCTGAAATGACTGTTGTAGTACGATTATCAGGTGACCCTTGTTGTGTATCATGATTTTGGTCGTCCTACACTGTATAATATTAACGCTATTGACGATTTTTCACAATAAAATTCCCCAAAAATATGCAAAAACAGATTTTTCAGAAATAACTGTTGTTGTACGATTATCAGGTGACCCTTGTTGTGTAGCATGATTTTGGTCATCCTACACTCTATAATAGTAACGCTATTGACGATTTTTCACAATAAAATTCCCCAAAAATATGCAAAAACACATTTTTCAGAAATAACTGTTGTAGTACGATTATCAGGTAACCCTTGTCGTGTAGCATGATTTTGGTCATCCTACACTGTATAATATTAACGCTATTGACGATTTTTCACTATAAAATTCCCCAAAAATATGCAAAAAGATTTTTTTTTCTGAAATGACTGTTGTAGTACGATTATCAGGTGACCCTTGTTGTGTATCATGATTTTGGTCATCCTACACTGTATAATATTAACGCTATTGACGATTTTTCACAATAAAATTCCCCAAAAATATGCAAAAACACATTTTTCAGAAATAACTGTTGTAGTACGATTATCAGGTGGCCCTTGTAGTTTATCATGATTTTGGTCATCCTACACTGTATGATATTAACGCTATTGATGATTTTTCACAATAAAATTCCCCAAAAATATGCAAAAACACATTTTTCTGAAATGACTTTTGTAGTACGATTATCAGGTGACCCTTGTTGTGTAGCATGATTTTGGTCATCCTACACTCTATAATAGTAACGCTATTGACGATTTTTCACAATAAAATTCCCCAAAAATATGCAAAAACACTTTTTCAGAAATAACTGTTGTAGTACGATTATCAGGTGACCCTTCTTGTGTATCATGATTTTGGTCATCCTACACTGTATAAAATTAACGCTATTGACGATTTTTCACAATAAAATTCCCCAAAAATATGCAAAACATTTTTTTTTTATGAAATAACTGTTGTAGTACGATTATCAGGTGGCCCTTGTAGTTTATCATGATTTTGGTCATCCTACACTGTATGATATTAACGCTATTGATGATTTTTCACAATAAAATTCCCCAAAAATATGCAAAAACACATTTTTCAGAAATAACTGTTGTAGTACGATTATCAGGTGACCCTTGTTGTGTAGCATGATTTTAGTAATCCTACACTGTATAATATTAACGCTATTGACGATTTTTCACAAGAAAATTCCTCAAAAATATGCAAAAAGATTTTTTTTCCTGAAATAACTGTTCTAGTATGATTATCAGGCGACCCTTGTTGTGTAGCATGATTTTGGTCATCATACACTGTATAATATTAATGCTATTGATGATTTTTCACAATAAAATTCCCAAAAAATATTTTTTCCTTGAAATAACTGTTGTAGTATGATTATCAGGTGACCATTGTTGTGTAGCATGATTTTGGTCATCCTACACTGTATAATATTGACGCTATTGACGATTTTTCACAATAAAATTACCCAAAAATATGCAAAAACACATTTTTCAGAAATAACTGTTGTAGTACGATTATCAGGTGACGCTTGTTGTGTGGCATGATTTTGGTCATGCTACACTGTATAATATTAACGCTATTGATGATTTTTCACAATAAAATTTCCCAAACATATGCAAAAACACATTTTTCAGAAATAACTGTTGTAGTACGATTATCAGGTGAACCTTGTTGTGTATCATGATTTTGGTCATCCTACACTGTATAATATTAACGCTATTGACGATTTTTCACAATAAAATTCCCCAAAAATATGCAAAAACACATTTTTCAGAAATAACTGTTGTAGTATGATTATCAGGTGAACCTTGTTGTGTATCATGATTTTGGTCATCCTACACTGTATAATATTAACGCTATTGACGATTTTTCACAATAAAATTCCCCAAAAATATGCAAAAACACATTTTTCAGAAATAACTGTTGTAGTACGATTATCAGGTGACCCTTGTTGTGTAGCATGATTTTGGTCATCCTACACTGTATAATATTAACGCTATTGACGATTTTTCACAATAAAATTCCCCAAAAATATTTTTTTCCTGAAATAACTGTTGTAGTATGATTATCAGGTGACCATTGTTGTGTAGCATGATTTTGGTCATCCTACACTCTATAATAGTAACGCTATTGACGATTTTTCACAATAAAATTCCCCAAAAATATGCAAAAACACATTTTTCAGAAATAACTGTTGTAGTACGATTATCAGGTGACGCTTGTTGTGTGGCATGATTTTGGTCATCCTACACTGTATAATATTAACGCTATTGACGATTTTTCACAATAAAATTCCCCAAAAATATGCAAAATATTGTTTTTTATGAAATAACTGTTGTAGTACGATTATCAGGTGACTCTTGTTGTGTAGTATGATTTTGGTCATCCTACACTGTATAATATTAACGCTATTGACGATTTTTCACAATAAAATTCCCCAAAAATATGCAAAAAGATTTTCTTTCAGAAATAACTGTTGTAGTACGATTATCAGGTGACCCTTGTTGTGTATCATGATTTTGGTCATCCTACACTCTATAATAGTAACGCTATTGATGATTTTTCACAATAAAATTCCCCAAAAATATGCAAAAACACATTTTTCAGAAATAACTGTTGTAGTACGATTATCAGGTGACCCTTGTTGTGTAGCATGATTTTGGTCATCCTACACTGTATTATATTAACGCTATTGACGATTTTTCACAATAAAATTCCCCAAAAATATGCAAAAAGATTTTTTTTCCTGAAATGACTGTTGTAGTACGATTATCAGGTGACCCTTGTTGTGTATCATGATTTTGGTCATCCTACACTGTATAATATTAACGCTATTGACGATTTTTCACAATAAAATTCCCCAAAAATATGCAAAAACACATTTTTCAGAAATAACTGTTGTAGTACGATTATCAGGTGGCCCTTGTAGTTTATCATGATTTTGGCCATCCTACACTGTATGATATTAACGCTATTGACGATTTTTCACAATAAAATTCCCCAAAAATATGCAAAAACACATTTTTCTGAAATGACTTTTGTAGTACGATTATCAGGTGACCCTTGTTGTGTATCATGATTTTGGTCATCCTACACTGTATTATATTAACGCTATTGACGATTTTTCACAATAAAATTCCCCAAAAATATGCAAAAAAACATTTTTCAGAAATGACTGTTGTAGTACGATTATCAGGTGACCCTTGTTGTGTAGCATGATTTTGGTCATCCTACACTCTATAATAGTAACGCTATTGACGATTTTTTACAATAAAATTCCCCAAAAATATGCAAAAACACTTTTTACAGAAATAACTGTTGTAGTACGATTATCAGGTGACCCTTGTTGTGTATCATGATTTTGGTCATCCTACACTGTATAATATTAACGCTATTGACGATTTTTCACAATAAAATTCCCCAAAAATATGCAAAAAAAATTATTTTTATGAAATAACTGTTGTAGTACGATTATCAGGTGGCCCTTGTAGTTTATCATGATTTTGGTCATCCTACACTGTATGATATTAACGCTATTGATGATTTTTCACAATAAAATTCCCCAAAAATATGCAAAAACACATTTTTCAGAAATAACTGTTGTAGTACGATTATCAGGTGACCCTTGTTGTGTAGCATGATTTTGGTCATCCTACACTGTATATATTAACGCTATTGATGATTTTTCACAATAAAATTCCCCAAAAAGATTTTTTTTCCTGAAATAACTGTTGTAGTACGATTATCAGGTGACCCTTGTTGTGTAGCATGATTTTGGTCATCCTACACTCTATAATAGTAACGCTATTGACGATTTTTCACAATAAAATTCCCCAAAAATATGCAAAAAAACATTTTTAAAAAATAACTGTTGTAGTACGATTATCAGGTGACCCTTGTTGTGTAGCATGATTTTGGTCATCCTACACTGTATAATATTAACGCTATTGATGATTTTTCACAATAAAATTCCCCAAAAATATGCAAAATATTTTTTTTTATGAAATAACTGTTGTAGTACGATTATCAGGTGACCCTTGTTGTGTATCATGATTTTGGTCATCCTACACTCTATAATAGTAACGCTATTGACGATTTTTCACAATAAAATTCCCCAAAAATATGCAAAAACACATTTTTCAGAAATAACTGTTGTAGTACGATTATCAGGTGACCCTTGTTGTGTATCATGATTTTGGTCATCCTACACTGTATAATATTAATGCTATTGATGATTTTTCACAATAAAATTCCCCAAAAAGATTTTTCTTCCTGAAATAACTGTTGTAGTACGATTATCAGGTGACCCTTGTTGTGTAGCATGATTTTTGTCATCCTACACTGTATAATATTAACGCTATTGACGATTTTTCACAATAAAATTCCCCAAAAATATGCAAATAGATGGGTTTTTTTTTTAAATGACTGTTGTAGTACGATTATCAGGTGACCCTTGTTGTGTATCATGATTTTGGTCGTCCTACACTGTATAATATTAACGCTATTGACGATTTTTCACAATAAAATTCCCCAAAAATATGCAAAAACACATTTTTCAGAAATAACTGTTGTAGTACGATTATCAGGTGACCCTTGTTGTGTAGCATGATTTTGGTCATCCTACACTGTATAATATTAACGCTATTGACGATTTTTCAATATAAAATTCCCCAAAAATATGCAAAAAGATTTTTTTTTATGAAATGACTGTTGTAGTACGATTATCAGGTGACCCTTGTTGTGTATCATGATTTTGGTCATCCTACACTGTATAATATTAACGCTATTGACGATTTTTCACAATAAAATTCCCCAAAAATATGCAAAAACACATTTTTCAGAAATAACTGTTGTAGTACGATTATCAGGTGACCCTTGTTGTGTAGCATGATTTTGGTCATCCTACACTGTATAATATTAACGCTATTGACGATGTTTCACAAGAAAATTCCCCAAAAATATGCAAAAACACATTTTTCAGAAATAACTGTTGTAGTACGATTATCAGGTGACCCTTGTTGTGTAGCATGATTTTGGTCATCCTACACTGTATAATATTAACGCTATTGACGATTTTTCACAATAAAATTCCCCAAAAATATGCAAAAAATTTTTTTTATGAAATAACATTTGTAGTACGATTATCAGGTGACTCTTGTTGTGTAGTATGATTTTGGTCATCCTACACTGTATAATATTAACGCTATTGACGATTTTTCACAATAAAATTCCCCAAAAATATGCAAAAAGATTTTTTTTCAGAAATAACTGTTGTAGTACGATTATCAGGTGACCCTTGTTGTGTAGCATGATTTTGGTCATCCTACACTCTATAATAGTAACGCTATTGATGATTTTTCACAATAAAATTCCCCAAAAATATGCAAAACACTTTTTACAGAAATAACTGTTGTAGTACGATTATCAGGTGACCCTTCTTGTGTATCATGATTTTGGTCATCCTACACTGTATAATATTAACGCTATTGACGATTTTTCACAATAAAATTCCCCAAAAATATGCAAAAAAAAATTTTTTTATGAAATAACTGTTGTAGTACGATTATCAGGTGACCCTTGTCGTGTATCATGATTTTGGTCATCCTACACTGTATAATATTAATGCTATTGATGATTTTTCACAATAAAATTCCCCAAAAAGATTTTTCTTCCTGAAATAACTGTTGTAGTACGATTATCAGGTGACCCTTGTTGTATATCATGATTTTGGTCATCCTACACTGTATAATATTGACGCTATTGACAATTTTTCACAATAAAATTCCCCAAAAATATGCAAAAACACATTTTTCAGAAATAACTGTTGTAGTACGATTATCAGGTGACCCTTGTTGTGTAGCATGATTTTTGTCATCCTACACTGTATAATATTAACGCTATTGACGATTTTCACAATAAAATTCCCCAAAAATATGCAAATAGATGTTTTTTTTCTGAAATGACTGTTGTAGTACGATTATCAGGTGACCCTTGTTGTGTATCATGATTTTGGTCGTCCTACACTGTATAATATTAACGCTATTGATGATTTTTCACAATAAAATTCCCCAAAAATATGCAAAAACATATTTTTCAGAAATAACTGTTGTAGTACGATTATCAGGTGACCCTTGTTGTGTAGCATGATTTTGGTCATCCTACACTCTATAATAGTAACGCTATTGACGATTTTTCACAATAAAATTCCCCAAAAATATGCAAAAACACATTTTTCAGAAATAACTGTTGTAGTACGATTATCAGGTAACCCTTGTCGTGTAGCATGATTTTGGTCATCCTACACTGTATAATATTAACGCTATTGATGATTTTTCACAATAAAATTCACCAAAAATATGCAAAAACAGATTTTTCAGAAATAACTGTTGTAGTACGATTATCAGGTGACCCTTGTTGTGTAGCATGATTTTGGTCATCCTACACTCTATAATAGTAACGCTATTGACGATTTTTCACAATAAAATTCCCCAAAAATATGCAAATAGATGTTTTTTTCTGAAATGACTGTTGTAGTACGATTATCAGGTAACCCTTGTCGTGTAGCATGATTTTGGTCATCCTACACTGTATAATATTAACGCTATTGACGATTTTTCACAATAAAATTCCCCAAAAATATGCAAAATATTTTTTTTTCAGAAATAACTGTTGTAGTACGATTATCAGGTGACCCTTGTTGTGTAGCATGATTTTGGTCATCCTACACTCTATAATAGTAACGCTATTGACGATTTTTCACAATAAAATTCCCCAAAAATATGCAAAAACACATTTTTCAGAAATAACTGTTGTAGTACGATTATCAGGTGACCCTTGTTGTGTAGCATGATTTTGGTCATCCTACACTGTATAATATTAACGCTATTGACGATTATTCACAAGAAAATTCCCCAAAAATATGCAAAAAAACATTTTTCAGAAATAACTGTTGTAGTACGATTATCAGGTGACCCTTGTTATGTAGCATGATTTTGGTCATCCTACACTCTATAATAGTAACGCTATTGACGATTTTTCACAATAAAATTCCCCAAAAATATGCAAAAACACATTTTTCAGAAATAACTGTTGTGGTACGATTATCAGGTGACCCTTGTTGTGTATCATGATTTTGGTCATCCTACACTGTATAATAGTAACGCTATTGACGATTTTTCACAATAAAATTCCCCAAAAATATGCAAAAACACATTTTTCAGAAATAACTGTTGTAGTACGATTATCAGGTGACCCTTGTTGTGTATCATGATTTTGGTCATCCTACACTGTATAATATTAACGCTATTGACGATTTTTCACAATAAAATTCCCCAAAAATATGCAAAAACACATTTTTCAGAAATAACTGTTGTAGTACGATTATCAGGTGACCCTTGTTGTGTATCATGATTTTGGTCATCCTACACTGTATAATATTAATGCTATTGATGATTTTTCACAATAAAATTCCCCAAAAATATGCAAAAACACATTTTTCAGAAATAACTGTTGTAGTACGATTATCAGGTGACCCTTGTTGTGTATCATGATTTTGGTCATCCTACACTGTATAATATTAATGCTATTGATGATTTTTCACAATAAAATTCCCCAAAAAGATTTTTCTTCCTGAAATAACTGTTGTAGTACGATTATCAGGTGACCCTTGTTGTATATCATGATTTTGGTCATCCTACACTGTATAATATTGACGCTATTGACAATTTTTCACAATAAATTTCCCCAAAAATATGCAAAAACACATTTTTCAGAAATAACTGTTGTAGTACGATTATCAGGTGACCCTTGTTGTGTAGCATGATTTTGGTCATCCTACACTGTATAATATTAACGCTATTGACGATTTTTCACAATAAAATTCCCCAAAAATATGCAAAAAGATTTTTTTTTCTGAAATGACTGTTGTAGTACGATTATCAGGTAACCCTTGTCGTGTAGCATGATTTTGGTCATCCTACACTGTATAATATTAACGCTATTGACGATTTTTCACAATAAAATTCCCCAAAAATATGCAAAAACACATTTTTCAGAAATAACTGTTGTAGTACGATTATCAGGTGACCCTTGTTGTGTAGCATGATTTTGGTCATCCTACACTGTATAATATTAACGCTATTGACGATTTTTCACAATAAAATTCCCCAAAAATATGCAAAAACACATTTTTCAGAAATAACTGTTGTAGTACGATTATCAGGTGACCCTTGTTGTGTAGCATGATTTTGGTCATCCTACACTGTATAATATTAACGCTATTGACGATTTTTCACAATAAAATTCCCCAAAAATATGCAAAAACACATTTTTCAGAAATAACTGTTGTAGTACGATTATCAGGTGACCCTTGTTGTGTAGCATGATTTTGGTCATCCTACACTCTATAATAGTAACGCTATTGACGATTTTTCACAATAAAATTCCCCAAAAATATGCAAAAACACATTTTTCAGAAATAACTGTTGTAGTACGATTATCAGGTAACCCTTGTCGTGTAGCATGATTTTGGTCATCCTACACTGTATAATATTAACGCTATTGACGATTTTTCACAATAAAATTCCCCAAAAATATGCAAAAACACATTTTTCAGAAATAACTGTTGTAGTACGATTATCAGGTGACCCTTGTTGTGTAGCATGATTTTGGTCATCCTACACTGTATAATATTAACGCTATTGACGATTTTTCACAATAAAATTCCCCAAAAATATGCAAAATATTTTTTTTTCAGAAATAACTGTTGTAGTACGATTATCAGGTGACCCTTGTTGTGTAGCATGATTTTGGTCATCCTACACTCTATAATAGTAACGCTATTGACGATTTTTCACAATAAAATTCCCCAAAAATATGCAAAAACACATTTTTCAGAAATAACTGTTGTAGTACGATTATCAGGTGACCCTTGTTATGTAGCATGATTTTGGTCATCCTACACTCTATAATAGTAACGCTATTGACGATTTTTCACAATAAAATTCCCCAAAAATATGCAAAAACACATTTTTCAGAAATAACTGTTGTAGTACGATTATCAGGTGACCCTTGTTGTGTATCAGGATTTTGGTCATCCTACACTGTATAATATTAACGCTATTGACGATTTTTCACAATAAAATTCCCCAAAAATATGCAAAAACACATTTTTCAGAAATAACTGTTGTAGTATGATTATCAGGTGACCCTTGTTGTGTATCATGATTTTGGTCATCCTACACTGTATAATATTAATGCTATTGATGATTTTTCACAATAAAATTCCCCAAAAATATGCAAATAAATTCTTTTTTTTCTGAAATGACTGTTGTAGTACGATTATCAGGTGACCCTTGTTGTGTATCATGATTTTGGTCGTCCTACACTGTATAATATTAACGCTATTGACGATTTTTCACAATAAAATTCCCCAAAAATATGCAAAAACACATTTTTCAGAAATACCTGTTGTAGTACGATTATCAGGTGACCCTTGTTGTGTAGCATGATTTTGGTCATCCTACACTCTATAATAGTAACGCTATTGACGATTTTTCACAATAAAATTCCCCAAAAATATGCAAAAACACATTTTTCAGAAATAACTGTTGTAGTACGATTATCAGGTAACCCTTGTCGTGTAGCATGATTTTGGTCATCCTACACTGTATAATATTAACGCTATTGACGATTTTTCACAATAAAATTCCCCAAAAATATGCAAAAACACATTTTTCAGAAATAACTGTTGTAGTACGATTATCAGGTAACCCTTGTCGTGTAGCATGATTTTGGTCATCCTACACTGTATAATATTAACGCTATTGACGATTTTTCACAATAAAATTCCCCAAAAATATGCAAAAACACATTTTTCAGAAATAACTGTTGTAGTACGATTATCAGGTAACCCTTGTCGTGTAGCATGATTTTGGTCATCTTACACTGTATAATATTAACGCTATTGACGATTTTTCACAATAAAATTCCCCAAAAATATGCAAAAACACATTTTTCAGAAATAACTGTTGTAGTACGATTATCAGGTGACCCTTGTTGTGTAGCATGATTTTGGTCATCCTACACTGTATAATATTAACGCTATTGACGATCTTTCACAATAAAATTCCCCAAAAATATGCAAAAAGTTTTTTTTTTCAGAAATAACTGTTGTAGTACGATTATCAGGTGACCCTTGTTGTGTAGCATGATTTTGGTCATCCTACACTCTATAATAGTAACGCTATTGATGATTTTTCACAATAAAATTCCCCAAAAATATGCAAAAACACATTTTTCAGAAATAACTGTTGTAGTACGATTATCAGGTGACCCTTGTTGTGTAGCATGATTTTGGTCATCCTACACTGTATAATATTAACGCTATTGACGATTTTTCACAATAAAATTCCCCAAAAATATGCAAAATATTTTTTTTTCAGAAATAACTGTTGTAGTACGATTATCAGGTGACCCTTGTTGTGTAGCATGATTTTGGTCATCCTACACTGTATAATATTAACGCTATTGACGATTTTTCACAATAAAATTCCCCAAAAATATGCAAATAAATTTTTTTTTTCTGAAATGACTGTTGTAGTACGATTATCAGGTGACCCTTGTTGTGTAGCATGATTTTGGTCATCCTACACTGTATAATATTAACGCTATTGACGATTTTTCACAATAAAATTCCCCAAAAATATGCAAAAACACATTTTTCAGAAATAACTGTTGTAGTACGATTATCAGGTGACCCTTGTTGTGTAGCATGATTTTGGTCATCCTACACTGTATAATATTAACGCTATTGACGATTTTTCACAATAAAATTCCCCAAAAATATGCAAAAACACATTTTTCAGAAATAACTGTTGTAGTACGATTATCAGGTGACCCTTGTTGTGTAGCATGATTTTGGTCATCCTACACTCTATAATAGTAACGCTATTGACGATTTTTCACAATAAAATTCCCCAAAAATATGCAAAAACACATTTTTCAGAAATAACTGTTGTAGTACGATTATCAGGTAACCCTTGTCGTGTAGCATGATTTTGGTCATCCTACACTGTATAATATTAACGCTATTGACGATTTTTCACAATAAAATTCCCCAAAAATATGCAAAAACACATTTTTCAGAAATAACTGTTGTAGTACGATTATCAGGTGACCCTTGTTGTGTAGCATGATTTTGGTCATCCTACACTGTATAATATTAACGCTATTGACGATTTTTCACAATAAAATTCCCCAAAAATATGCAAAATATTTTTTTTTCAGAAATAACTGTTGTAGTACGATTATCAGGTGACCCTTGTTGTGTAGCATGATTTTGGTCATCCTACACTCTATAATAGTAACGCTATTGACGATTTTTCACAATAAAATTCCCCAAAAATATGCAAAAACACATTTTTCAGAAATAACTGTTGTAGTACGATTATCAGGTGACCCTTGTTATGTAGCATGATTTTGGTCATCCTACACTCTATAATAGTAACGCTATTGACGATTTTTCACAATAAAATTCCCCAAAAATATGCAAAAACACATTTTTCAGAAATAACTGTTGTAGTACGATTATCAGGTGACCCTTGTTGTGTATCAGGATTTTGGTCATCCTACACTGTATAATATTAACGCTATTGACGATTTTTCACAATAAAATTCCCCAAAAATATGCAAAAACACATTTTTCAGAAATAACTGTTGTAGTACGATTATCAGGTGACCCTTGTTGTGTATCATGATTTTGGTCATCCTACACTGTATAATATTAATGCTATTGATGATTTTTCACAATAAAATTCCCCAAAAATATGCAAATAAATTCTTTTTTTTCTGAAATGACTGTTGTAGTACGATTATCAGGTGACCCTTGTTGTGTATCATGATTTTGGTCGTCCTACACTGTATAATATTAACGCTATTGACGATTTTTCACAATAAAATTCCCCAAAAATATGCAAAAACACATTTTTCAGAAATACCTGTTGTAGTACGATTATCAGGTGACCCTTGTTGTGTAGCATGATTTTGGTCATCCTACACTCTATAATAGTAACGCTATTGACGATTTTTCACAATAAAATTCCCCAAAAATATGCAAAAACACATTTTTCAGAAATAACTGTTGTAGTACGATTATCAGGTAACCCTTGTCGTGTAGCATGATTTTGGTCATCCTACACTGTATAATATTAACGCTATTGACGATTTTTCACAATAAAATTCCCCAAAAATATGCAAAAACACATTTTTCAGAAATAACTGTTGTAGTACGATTATCAGGTGACCCTTGTTGTGTAGCATGATTTTGGTCATCCTACACTGTATAATATTAACGCTATTGACGATCTTTCACAATAAAATTCCCCAAAAATATGCAAAAAGTTTTTTTTTTCAGAAATAACTGTTGTAGTACGATTATCAGGTGACCCTTGTTGTGTAGCATGATTTTGGTCATCCTACACTCTATAATAGTAACGCTATTGATGATTTTTCACAATAAAATTCCCCAAAAATATGCAAAAACACATTTTTCAGAAATAACTGTTGTAGTACGATTATCAGGTGACCCTTGTTGTGTAGCATGATTTTGGTCATCCTACACTGTATAATATTAACGCTATTGACGATTTTTCACAATAAAATTCCCCAAAAATATGCAAAATATTTTTTTTTCAGAAATAACTGTTGTAGTACGATTATCAGGTGACCCTTGTTGTGTAGCATGATTTTGGTCATCCTACACTGTATAATATTAACGCTATTGACGATTTTTCACAATAAAATTCCCCAAAAATATGCAAATAAATTTTTTTTTTCTGAAATGACTGTTGTAGTACGATTATCAGGTGACCCTTGTTGTGTATCGTGATTTTGGTCGTCCTACACTGTATAATATTAACGCTATTGACGATTTTTCACAATAAAATTCCCCAAAAATATGCAAAAACACATTTTTCAGAAATAACTGTTGTAGTACGATTATCAGGTGACCCTTGTTGTGTAGCATGATTTTGTTCATCCTACACTCTATAATAGTAACGCTATTGACGATTTTTCACAATAAAATTCCCCAAAAATATGCAAAAACAGATTTTTCAGAAATAACTGTTGTAGTACGATTATCAGGTGACCCTTGTTGTGTAGCATGATTTTGGTCATCCTACACTCTATAATATTAACGCTATTGACGATTTTTCACAATAAAATTCCCCAAAAATATGCAAAAACACATTTTTCAGAAATAACTGTTGTAGTACGATTATCAGGTGACCCTTGTTGTGTAGCATGATTTTGGTCATCCTACACTGTATAATATTAACGCTATTGACGATTTTTCACAATAAAATTCCCCAAAAATATGCAAAATATTTTTTTTTAAGAAATAACTGTTGTAGTACGATTATCAGGTGACCCTTGTTGTGTAGCATGATTTTGGTCATCCTACACTCTATAATAGTAACGCTATTGACGATTTTTCACAATAAAATTCCCCAAAAATATGCAAAAACACATTTTTCAGAAATAACTGTTGTAGTACGATTATCAGGTGACCCTTGTTGTGTAGCATGATTTTGGTCATCCTACACTCTATAATATTAACGCTATTGACGATTATTCACAAGAAAATTCCCCAAAAATATGCAAAAAAACATTTTTCAGAAATAACTGTTGTAGTACGATTATCAGGTGACCCTTGTTATGTAGCATGATTTTGGTCATCCTACACTCTATAATAGTAACGCTATTGACGATTTTTCACAATAAAATTCCCCAAAAATATGCAAAAACACATCTTTCAGAAATAACTGTTGTAGTACGATTATCAGGTGACCCTTGTTGTGTATCATGATTTTGGTCGTCCTACACTGTATAATATTGACGCTATTGACGATTTTTCACAATAAAATTCCCCAAAAATATGCAAAAACACATTTTTCAGAAATAACTGTTGTAGTACGATTATCAGGTGACCCTTGTTGTGTAGCATGATTTTGGTCGTCCTACACTGTATAATATTAACGCTATTGACGATTTTTCACAATAAAATTCCCCAAAAATACGCAAAATATTCTTTTTTTCAGAAATAACTGTTGTAGTACGATTATCAGGTGACCCTTGTTGTGTAGCATGATTTTGGTCATCCTACACTCTATAATAGTAACGCTATTGACGATTTTTCACAATAAAATTCCCCAAAAATATGCAAAAAAACATTTTTCAGAAATAACTGTTGTAGTACGATTATCAGGTGACCCTTGTTGTGTAGCATGATTTTGGTCGTCCTACACTGTATAATATTAACGCTATTGACGATTTTTCACAATAAAATTCCCCAAAAATATGCAAAAACACATTTTTCAGAAATAACTGTTGTAGTACGATTATCAGGTGACCCTTGTTGTGTAGCATGATTTTGGTCATCCTACACTCTATAATAGTAACGCTATTGACGATTTTTCACAATAAAATTCCCCAAAAATATGCAAAAACACATTTTTCAGAAATAACTGTTGTAGTACGATTATCAGGTAACCCTTGTCGTGTAGCATGATTTTGGTCATCCTACACTGTATAATATTAACGCTATTGACGATTTTTCACAATAAAATTCCCCAAAAATATGCAAAAACACATTTTTCAGAAATAACTGTTGTAGTACGATTATCAGGTGACCCTTGTTGTGTAGCATGATTTTGGTCATCCTACACTGTATAATATTAACGCTATTGACGATTTTTCACACTAAAATTCCCCAAAAATATGCAAAATATTTTTTTTTCAGAAATAACTGTTGTAGTACGATTATCAGGTGACCCTTGTTGTGTAGCATGATTTTGGTCATCCTACACTCTATAATAGTAACGCTATTGATGATTTTTCACAATAAAATTCCCCAAAAATATGCAAAAACACATTTTTCAGAAATAACTGTTGTAGTACGATTATCAGGTGACCCTTGTTGTGTAGCATGATTTTGGTCATCCTACACTGTATAATATTAACGCTATTGACGATTTTTCACAATAAAATTCCCCAAAAATATGCAAAATATTTTTTTTTCAGAAATAACTGTTGTAGTACGATTATCAGGTGACCCTTGTTGTGTATCATGATTTTGGTCATCCTACACTGTATAATATTAATGCTATTGATGATTTTTCACAATAAAATTCCCCAAAAATATGCAAAAACACATTTTTCAGAAATAACTGTTGTAGTACGATTATCAGGTGACCCTTGTTGTGTATCATGATTTTGGTCATCCTACACTGTATAATATTAATGCTATTGATGATTTTTCACAATAAAATTCCCCAAAAAGATTTTTCTTCCTGAAATAACTGTTGTAGTACGATTATCAGGTGACCCTTGTTGTATATCATGATTTTGGTCATCCTACACTGTATAATATTGACGCTATTGACAATTTTTCACAATAAATTTCCCCAAAAATATGCAAAAACACATTTTTCAGAAATAACTGTTGTAGTACGATTATCAGGTGACCCTTGTTGTGTAGCATGATTTTGGTCATCCTACACTGTATAATATTAACGCTATTGACGATTTTTCACAATAAAATTCCCCAAAAATATGCAAAAAGATTTTTTTTTCTGAAATGACTGTTGTAGTACGATTATCAGGTAACCCTTGTCGTGTAGCATGATTTTGGTCATCCTACACTGTATAATATTAACGCTATTGACGATTTTTCACAATAAAATTCCCCAAAAATATGCAAAAACACATTTTTCAGAAATAACTGTTGTAGTACGATTATCAGGTGACCCTTGTTGTGTAGCATGATTTTGGTCATCCTACACTGTATAATATTAACGCTATTGACGATTTTTCACAATAAAATTCCCCAAAAATATGCAAAAACACATTTTTCAGAAATAACTGTTGTAGTACGATTATCAGGTGACCCTTGTTGTGTAGCATGATTTTGGTCATCCTACACTGTATAATATTAACGCTATTGACGATTTTTCACAATAAAATTCCCCAAAAATATGCAAAAACACATTTTTCAGAAATAACTGTTGTAGTACGATTATCAGGTGACCCTTGTTGTGTAGCATGATTTTGGTCATCCTACACTCTATAATAGTAACGCTATTGACGATTTTTCACAATAAAATTCCCCAAAAATATGCAAAAACACATTTTTCAGAAATAACTGTTGTAGTACGATTATCAGGTAACCCTTGTCGTGTAGCATGATTTTGGTCATCCTACACTGTATAATATTAACGCTATTGACGATTTTTCACAATAAAATTCCCCAAAAATATGCAAATAAATTTTTTTTTTCTGAAATGACTGTTGTAGTACGATTATCAGGTGACCCTTGTTGTGTATCGTGATTTTGGTCGTCCTACACTGTATAATATTAACGCTATTGACGATTTTTCACAATAAAATTCCCCAAAAATATGCAAAAACACATTTTTCAGAAATAACTGTTGTAGTACGATTATCAGGTGACCCTTGTTGTGTAGCATGATTTTGTTCATCCTACACTCTATAATAGTAACGCTATTGACGATTTTTCACAATAAAATTCCCCAAAAATATGCAAAAACACATTTTTCAGAAATAACTGTTGTAGTACGATTATCAGGTGACCCTTGTTGTGTAGCATGATTTTGGTCATCCTACACTCTATAATATTAACGCTATTGACGATTTTTCACAATAAAATTCCCCAAAAATATGCAAAAACACATTTTTCAGAAATAACTGTTGTAGTACGATTATCAGGTGACCCTTGTTGTGTAGCATGATTTTGGTCATCCTACACTGTATAATATTAACGCTATTGACGATTTTTCACAATAAAATTCCCCAAAAATATGCAAAATATTTTTTTTTAAGAAATAACTGTTGTAGTACGATTATCAGGTGACCCTTGTTGTGTAGCATGATTTTGGTCATCCTACACTCTATAATAGTAACGCTATTGACGATTTTTCACAATAAAATTCCCCAAAAATATGCAAAAACACATTTTTCAGAAATAACTGTTGTAGTACGATTATCAGGTGACCCTTGTTGTGTAGCATGATTTTGGTCATCCTACACTGTATAATATTAACGCTATTGACGATTATTCACAAGAAAATTCCCCAAAAATATGCAAAAAAACATTTTTCAGAAATAACTGTTGTAGTACGATTATCAGGTGACCCTTGTTATGTAGCATGATTTTGGTCATCCTACACTGTATAATATTAACGCTATTGACGATTTTTCACAATAAAATTCCCCAAAAATATGCAAAATATTTTTTTTTCAGAAATAACTGTTGTAGTACGATTATCAGGTGACCCTTGTTGTGTAGCATGATTTTGGTCATCCTACACTGTATAATATTAACGCTATTGACGATTTTTCACAATAAAATTCCCCAAAAATATGCAAATAAATTTTTTTTTTCTGAAATGACTGTTGTAGTACGATTATCAGGTGACCCTTGTTGTGTATCGTGATTTTGGTCGTCCTACACTGTATAATATTAACGCTATTGACGATTTTTCACAATAAAATTCCCCAAAAATATGCAAAAACACATTTTTCAGAAATAACTGTTGTAGTACGATTATCAGGTGACCCTTGTTGTGTAGCATGATTTTGTTCATCCTACACTCTATAATAGTAACGCTATTGACGATTTTTCACAATAAAATTCCCCAAAAATATGCAAAAACACATTTTTCAGAAATAACTGTTGTAGTACGATTATCAGGTGACCCTTGTTGTGTAGCATGATTTTGGTCATCCTACACTCTATAATATTAACGCTATTGACGATTTTTCACAATAAAATTCCCCAAAAATATGCAAAAACACATTTTTCAGAAATAACTGTTGTAGTACGATTATCAGGTGACCCTTGTTGTGTAGCATGATTTTGGTCATCCTACACTGTATAATATTAACGCTATTGACGATTTTTCACAATAAAATTCCCCAAAAATATGCAAAATATTTTTTTTTAAGAAATAACTGTTGTAGTACGATTATCAGGTGACCCTTGTTGTGTAGCATGATTTTGGTCATCCTACACTCTATAATAGTAACGCTATTGACGATTTTTCACAATAAAATTCCCCAAAAATATGCAAAAACACATTTTTCAGAAATAACTGTTGTAGTACGATTATCAGGTGACCCTTGTTGTGTAGCATGATTTTGGTCATCCTACACTGTATAATATTAACGCTATTGACGATTATTCACAAGAAAATTCCCCAAAAATATGCAAAAAAACATTTTTCAGAAATAACTGTTGTAGTACGATTATCAGGTGACCCTTGTTATGTAGCATGATTTTGGTCATCCTACACTCTATAATAGTAACGCTATTGACGATTTTTCACAATAAAATTCCCCAAAAATATGCAAAAACACATCTTTCAGAAATAACTGTTGTAGTACGATTATCAGGTGACCCTTGTTGTGTATCATGATTTTGGTCGTCCTACACTGTATAATATTGACGCTATTGACGATTTTTCACAATAAAATTCCCCAAAAATATGCAAAAACACATTTTTCAGAAATAACTGTTGTAGTACGATTATCAGGTGACCCTTGTTGTGTAGCATGATTTTGGTCATCCTACACTGTATAATATTAACGCTATTGACGATTTTTCACAATAAAATTCCCCAAAAATACGCAAAATATTCTTTTTTTCAGAAATAACTGTTGTAGTACGATTATCAGGTGACCCTTGTTGTGTAGCATGATTTTGGTCATCCTACACTCTATAATAGTAACGCTATTGACGATTTTTCACAATAAAATTCCCCAAAAATATGCAAAAACACATTTTTCAGAAATAACTGTTGTAGTACGATTATCAGGTAACCCTTGTCGTGTAGCATGATTTTGGTCATCCTACACTGTATAATATTAACGCTATTGACGATTTTTCACAATAAAATTCCCCAAAAATATGCAAAAACACATTTTTCAGAAATAACTGTTGTAGTACGATTATCAGGTGACCCTTGTTGTGTAGCATGATTTTGGTCATCCTACACTGTATAATATTAACGCTATTGACGATTTTTCACAATAAAATTCCCCAAAAATATGTAAAATATTTTTTTTTCAGAAATAACTGTTGTAGTACGATTATCAGGTGACCCTTGTTGTGTAGCATGATTTTGGTCATCCTACACTCTATAATAGTAACGCTATTGACGATTTTTCACAATAAAATTCCCCAAAAATATGCAAAAACACATTTTTCAGAAATAACTGTTGTAGTACGATTATCAGGTGACCCTTGTTATGTAGCATGATTTTGGTCATCCTACACTCTATAATAGTAACGCTATTGACGATTTTTCACAATAAAATTCCCCAAAAATATGCAAAAACACATTTTTCAGAAATAACTGTTGTAGTACGATTATCAGGTGACCCTTGTTGTGTATCAGGATTTTGGTCATCCTACACTGTATAATATTAACGCTATTGACGATTTTTCACAATAAAATTCCCCAAAAATATGCAAAAACACATTTTTCAGAAATAACTGTTGTAGTACGATTATCAGGTGACCCTTGTTGTGTATCATGATTTTGGTCATCCTACACTGTATAATATTAATGCTATTGATGATTTTTCACAATAAAATTCCCCAAAAATATGCAAATAAATTTTTTTTTTCTGAAATGACTGTTGTAGTACGATTATCAGGTGACCCTTGTTGTGTATCATGATTTTGGTCGTCCTACACTGTATAATATTAACGCTATTGACGATTTTTCACAATAAAATTCCCCAAAAATATGCAAAAACACATTTTTCAGAAATAACTGTTGTAGTACGATTATCAGGTGACCCTTGTTGTGTAGCATGATTTTGGTCATCCTACACTCTATAATAGTAACGCTATTGACGATTTTTCACAATAAAATTCCCCAAAAATATGCAAAAACACATTTTTCAGAAATAACTGTTGTAGTACGATTATCAGGTAACCCTTGTCGTGTAGCATGATTTTGGTCATCCTACACTGTATAATATTAACGCTATTGACGATTTTTCACAATAAAATTCCCCAAAAATATGCAAAAACACATTTTTCAGAAATAACTGTTGTAGTACGATTATCAGGTGACCCTTGTTGTGTAGCATGATTTTGGTCATCCTACACTGTATGATATTAACGCTATTGACGATCTTTCACAATAAAATTCCCCAAAAATATGCAAAAAGTTTTTTTTTTCAGAAATAACTGTTGTAGTACGATTATCAGGTGACCCTTGTTGTGTAGCATGATTTTGGTCATCCTACACTCTATAATAGTAACGCTATTGATGATTTTTCACAATAAAATTCCCCAAAAATATGCAAAAACACATTTTTCAGAAATAACTGTTGTAGTACGATTATCAGGTGACCCTTGTTGTGTAGCATGATTTTGGTCATCCTACACTGTATAATATTAACGCTATTGACGATTTTTCACAATAAAATTCCCCAAAAATATGCAAAATATTTTTTTTTCAGAAATAACTGTTGTAGTACGATTATCAGGTGACCCTTGTTGTGTAGCATGATTTTGGTCATCCTACACTGTATAATATTAACGCTATTGACGATTTTTCACAATAAAATTCCCCAAAAATATGTAAAATATTTTTTTTTCAGAAATAACTGTTGTAGTACGATTATCAGGTGACCCTTGTTGTGTAGCATGATTTTGGTCATCCTACACTCTATAATAGTAACGCTATTGACGATTTTTCACAATAAAATTCCCCAAAAATATGCAAAAACACATTTTTCAGAAATAACTGTTGTAGTACGATTATCAGGTGACCCTTGTTATGTAGCATGATTTTGGTCATCCTACACTCTATAATAGTAACGCTATTGACGATTTTTCACAATAAAATTCCCCAAAAATATGCAAAAACACATTTTTCAGAAATAACTGTTGTAGTACGATTATCAGGTGACCCTTGTTGTGTATCAGGATTTTGGTCATCCTACACTGTATAATATTAACGCTATTGACGATTTTTCACAATAAAATTCCCCAAAAATATGCAAAAACACATTTTTCAGAAATAACTGTTGTAGTACGATTATCAGGTGACCCTTGTTGTGTATCATGATTTTGGTCATCCTACACTGTATAATATTAATGCTATTGATGATTTTTCACAATAAAATTCCCCAAAAATATGCAAATAAATTTTTTTTTTCTGAAATGACTGTTGTAGTACGATTATCAGGTGACCCTTGTTGTGTATCATGATTTTGGTCGTCCTACACTGTATAATATTAACGCTATTGACGATTTTTCACAATAAAATTCCCCAAAAATATGCAAAAACACATTTTTCAGAAATAACTGTTGTAGTACGATTATCAGGTGACCCTTGTTGTGTAGCATGATTTTGGTCATCCTACACTCTATAATAGTAACGCTATTGACGATTTTTCACAATAAAATTCCCCAAAAATATGCAAAAACACATTTTTCAGAAATAACTGTTGTAGTACGATTATCAGGTAACCCTTGTCGTGTAGCATGATTTTGGTCATCCTACACTGTATAATATTAACGCTATTGACGATTTTTCACAATAAAATTCCCCAAAAATATGCAAAAACACATTTTTCAGAAATAACTGTTGTAGTACGATTATCAGGTGACCCTTGTTGTGTAGCATGATTTTGGTCATCCTACACTGTATGATATTAACGCTATTGACGATCTTTCACAATAAAATTCCCCAAAAATATGCAAAAAGTTTTTTTTTTCAGAAATAACTGTTGTAGTACGATTATCAGGTGACCCTTGTTGTGTAGCATGATTTTGGTCATCCTACACTCTATAATAGTAACGCTATTGATGATTTTTCACAATAAAATTCCCCAAAAATATGCAAAAACACATTTTTCAGAAATAACTGTTGTAGTACGATTATCAGGTGACCCTTGTTGTGTAGCATGATTTTGGTCATCCTACACTGTATAATATTAACGCTATTGACGATTTTTCACAATAAAATTCCCCAAAAATATGCAAAATATTTTTTTTTCAGAAATAACTGTTGTAGTACGATTATCAGGTGACCCTTGTTGTGTAGCATGATTTTGGTCATCCTACACTGTATAATATTAACGCTATTGACGATTTTTCACAATAAAATTCCCCAAAAATATGCAAATAAATTTTTTTTTTCTGAAATGACTGTTGTAGTACGATTATCAGGTGACCCTTGTTGTGTATCGTGATTTTGGTCGTCCTACACTGTATAATATTAACGCTATTGACGATTTTTCACAATAAAATTCCCCAAAAATATGCAAAAACACATTTTTCAGAAATAACTGTTGTAGTACGATTATCAGGTGACCCTTGTTGTGTAGCATGATTTTGTTCATCCTACACTCTATAATAGTAACGCTATTGACGATTTTTCACAATAAAATTCCCCAAAAATATGCAAAAACACATTTTTCAGAAATAACTGTTGTAGTACGATTATCAGGTGACCCTTGTTGTGTAGCATGATTTTGGTCATCCTACACTCTATAATATTAACGCTATTGACGATTTTTCACAATAAAATTCCCCAAAAATATGCAAAAACACATTTTTCAGAAATAACTGTTGTAGTACGATTATCAGGTGACCCTTGTTGTGTAGCATGATTTTGGTCATCCTACACTGTATAATATTAACGCTATTGACGATTTTTCACAATAAAATTCCCCAAAAATATGCAAAATATTTTTTTTTAAGAAATAACTGTTGTAGTACGATTATCAGGTGACCCTTGTTGTGTAGCATGATTTTGGTCATCCTACACTCTATAATAGTAACGCTATTGACGATTTTTCACAATAAAATTCCCCAAAAATATGCAAAAACACATTTTTCAGAAATAACTGTTGTAGTACGATTATCAGGTGACCCTTGTTGTGTAGCATGATTTTGGTCATCCTACACTGTATAATATTAACGCTATTGACGATTATTCACAAGAAAATTCCCCAAAAATATGCAAAAAAACATTTTTCAGAAATAACTGTTGTAGTACGATTATCAGGTGACCCTTGTTATGTAGCATGATTTTGGTCATCCTACACTCTATAATAGTAACGCTATTGACGATTTTTCACAATAAAATTCCCCAAAAATATGCAAAAACACATCTTTCAGAAATAACTGTTGTAGTACGATTATCAGGTGACCCTTGTTGTGTATCATGATTTTGGTCGTCCTACACTGTATAATATTGACGCTATTGACGATTTTTCACAATAAAATTCCCCAAAAATATGCAAAAACACATTTTTCAGAAATAACTGTTGTAGTACGATTATCAGGTGACCCTTGTTGTGTAGCATGATTTTGGTCATCCTACACTGTATAATATTAACGCTATTGACGATTTTTCACAATAAAATTCCCCAAAAATACGCAAAATATTCTTTTTTTCAGAAATAACTGTTGTAGTACGATTATCAGGTGACCCTTGTTGTGTAGCATGATTTTGGTCATCCTACACTCTATAATAGTAACGCTATTGACGATTTTTCACAATAAAATTCCCCAAAAATATGCAAAAACACATTTTTCAGAAATAACTGTTGTAGTACGATTATCAGGTGACCCTTGTTGTGTAGCATGATTTTGGTCATCCTACACTCTATAATAGTAACGCTATTGACGATTTTTCACAATAAAATTCCCCAAAAATATGCAAAAACACATTTTTCAGAAATAACTGTTGTAGTACGATTATCAGGTAACCCTTGTCGTGTAGCATGATTTTGGTCATCCTACACTGTATAATATTAACGCTATTGACGATTTTTCACAATAAAATTCCCCAAAAATATGCAAAAACACATTTTTCAGAAATAACTGTTGTAGTACGATTATCAGGTGACCCTTGTTGTGTAGCATGATTTTGGTCATCCTACACTGTATAATATTAACGCTATTGACGATTTTTCACACTAAAATTCCCCAAAAATATGCAAAATATTTTTTTTTCAGAAATAACTGTTGTAGTACGATTATCAGGTGACCCTTGTTGTGTAGCATGATTTTGGTCATCCTACACTCTATAATAGTAACGCTATTGATGATTTTTCACAATAAAATTCCCCAAAAATATGCAAAAACACATTTTTCAGAAATAACTGTTGTAGTACGATTATCAGGTGACCCTTGTTGTGTAGCATGATTTTGGTCATCCTACACTGTATAATATTAACGCTATTGACGATTTTTCACAATAAAATTCCCCAAAAATATGCAAAATATTTTTTTTTCAGAAATAACTGTTGTAGTACGATTATCAGGTGACCCTTGTTGTGTAGCATGATTTTTGTCATCCTACACTGTATAATATTAACGCTATTGACGATTTTCACAATAAAATTCCCCAAAAATATGCAAAAACAGATTTTTCAGAAATAACTGTTGTAGTACGATTATCAGGTGACCCTTGTTGTGTAGCATGATTTTGGTCATCCTACACTCTATAATAGTAACGCTATTGACGATTTTTCACAATAAAATTCCCCAAAAATATGCAAATAGATGTTTTTTTCTGAAATGACTGTTGTAGTACGATTATCAGGTAACCCTTGTCGTGTAGCATGATTTTGGTCATCCTACACTGTATAATATTAACGCTATTGACGATTTTTCACAATAAAATTCCCCAAAAATATGCAAAATATTTTTTTTTCAGAAATAACTGTTGTAGTACGATTATCAGGTGACCCTTGTTGTGTAGCATGATTTTGGTCATCCTACACTCTATAATAGTAACGCTATTGACGATTTTTCACAATAAAATTCCCCAAAAATATGCAAAAACACATTTTTCAGAAATAACTGTTGTAGTACGATTATCAGGTGACCCTTGTTGTGTAGCATGATTTTGGTCATCCTACACTGTATAATATTAACGCTATTGACGATTATTCACAAGAAAATTCCCCAAAAATATGCAAAAAAACATTTTTCAGAAATAACTGTTGTAGTACGATTATCAGGTGACCCTTGTTATGTAGCATGATTTTGGTCATCCTACACTCTATAATAGTAACGCTATTGACGATTTTTCACAATAAAATTCCCCAAAAATATGCAAAAACACATTTTTCAGAAATAACTGTTGTGGTACGATTATCAGGTGACCCTTGTTGTGTAGCATGATTTTGGTCATCCTACACTGTATAATATTAACGCTATTGACGATTTTTCACAATAAAATTCCCCAAAAATATGCAAAAACACATTTTTCAGAAATAACTGTTGTAGTACGATTATCAGGTGACCCTTGTTGTGTAGCATGATTTTGGTCATCCTACACTGTATAATATTAACGCTATTGACGATTTTTCACACTAAAATTCCCCAAAAATATGCAAAATATTTTTTTTTCAGAAATAACTGTTGTAGTACGATTATCAGGTGACCCTTGTTGTGTAGCATGATTTTGGTCATCCTACACTGTATAATATTAACGCTATTGACGATTTTTCACAATAAAATTCCCCAAAAATATGCAAAATATTTTTTTTTCAGAAATAACTGTTGTAGTACGATTATCAGGTGACCCTTGTTGTGTAGCATGATTTTTGTCATCCTACACTGTATAATATTAACGCTATTGACGATTTTCACAATAAAATTCCCCAAAAATATGCAAAAACAGATTTTTCAGAAATAACTGTTGTAGTACGATTATCAGGTGACCCTTGTTGTGTAGCATGATTTTGGTCATCCTACACTGTATAATATTAACGCTATTGACGATTTTTCACAATAAAATTCCCCAAAAATATGCAAAATATTTTTTTTTCAGAAATAACTGTTGTAGTACGATTATCAGGTGACCCTTGTTGTGTAGCATGATTTTTGTCATCCTACACTGTATAATATTAACGCTATTGACGATTTTCACAATAAAATTCCCCAAAAATATGCAAAAACAGATTTTTCAGAAATAACTGTTGTAGTACGATTATCAGGTGACCCTTGTTGTGTAGCATGATTTTGGTCATCCTACACTCTATAATAGTAACGCTATTGACGATTTTTCACAATAAAATTCCCCAAAAATATGCAAATAGATGTTTTTTTCTGAAATGACTGTTGTAGTACGATTATCAGGTAACCCTTGTCGTGTAGCATGATTTTGGTCATCCTACACTGTATAATATTAACGCTATTGACGATTTTTCACAATAAAATTCCCCAAAAATATGCAAAATATTTTTTTTTCAGAAATAACTGTTGTAGTACGATTATCAGGTGACCCTTGTTGTGTAGCATGATTTTGGTCATCCTACACTCTATAATAGTAACGCTATTGACGATTTTTCACAATAAAATTCCCCAAAAATATGCAAAAACACATTTTTCAGAAATAACTGTTGTAGTACGATTATCAGGTGACCCTTGTTGTGTAGCATGATTTTGGTCATCCTACACTGTATAATATTAACGCTATTGACGATTATTCACAAGAAAATTCCCCAAAAATATGCAAAAAAACATTTTTCAGAAATAACTGTTGTAGTACGATTATCAGGTGACCCTTGTTATGTAGCATGATTTTGGTCATCCTACACTCTATAATAGTAACGCTATTGACGATTTTTCACAATAAAATTCCCCAAAAATATGCAAAAACACATTTTTCAGAAATAACTGTTGTGGTACGATTATCAGGTGACCCTTGTTGTGTAGCATGATTTTGGTCATCCTACACTGTATAATATTAACGCTATTGACGATTTTTCACAATAAAATTCCCCAAAAATATGCAAAAACACATTTTTCAGAAATAACTGTTGTAGTACGATTATCAGGTGACCCTTGTTGTGTAGCATGATTTTGGTCATCCTACACTGTATAATATTAACGCTATTGACGATTTTTCACACTAAAATTCCCCAAAAATATGCAAAATATTTTTTTTTCAGAAATAACTGTTGTAGTACGATTATCAGGTGACCCTTGTTGTGTAGCATGATTTTGGTCATCCTACACTCTATAATAGTAACGCTATTGATGATTTTTCACAATAAAATTCCCCAAAAATATGCAAAAACACATTTTTCAGAAATAACTGTTGTAGTACGATTATCAGGTGACCCTTGTTGTGTAGCATGATTTTGGTCATCCTACACTGTATAATATTAACGCTATTGACGATTTTTCACAATAAAATTCCCCAAAAATATGCAAAATATTTTTTTTTCAGAAATAACTGTTGTAGTACGATTATCAGGTGACCCTTGTTGTGTAGCATGATTTTTGTCATCCTACACTGTATAATATTAACGCTATTGACGATTTTCACAATAAAATTCCCCAAAAATATGCAAAAACAGATTTTTCAGAAATAACTGTTGTAGTACGATTATCAGGTGACCCTTGTTGTGTAGCATGATTTTGGTCATCCTACACTCTATAATAGTAACGCTATTGACGATTTTTCACAATAAAATTCCCCAAAAATATGCAAATAGATGTTTTTTTCTGAAATGACTGTTGTAGTACGATTATCAGGTAACCCTTGTCGTGTAGCATGATTTTGGTCATCCTACACTGTATAATATTAACGCTATTGACGATTTTTCACAATAAAATTCCCCAAAAATATGCAAAATATTTTTTTTTCAGAAATAACTGTTGTAGTACGATTATCAGGTGACCCTTGTTGTGTAGCATGATTTTGGTCATCCTACACTCTATAATAGTAACGCTATTGACGATTTTTCACAATAAAATTCCCCAAAAATATGCAAAAACACATTTTTCAGAAATAACTGTTGTAGTACGATTATCAGGTGACCCTTGTTGTGTAGCATGATTTTGGTCATCCTACACTGTATAATATTAACGCTATTGACGATTATTCACAAGAAAATTCCCCAAAAATATGCAAAAAAACATTTTTCAGAAATAACTGTTGTAGTACGATTATCAGGTGACCCTTGTTATGTAGCATGATTTTGGTCATCCTACACTCTATAATAGTAACGCTATTGACGATTTTTCACAATAAAATTCCCCAAAAATATGCAAAAACACATTTTTCAGAAATAACTGTTGTGGTACGATTATCAGGTGACCCTTGTTGTGTAGCATGATTTTGGTCATCCTACACTGTATAATATTAACGCTATTGACGATTTTTCACAATAAAATTCCCCAAAAATATGCAAAAACACATTTTTCAGAAATAACTGTTGTAGTACGATTATCAGGTGACCCTTGTTGTGTAGCATGATTTTGGTCATCCTACACTGTATAATATTAACGCTATTGACGATTTTTCACACTAAAATTCCCCAAAAATATGCAAAATATTTTTTTTTCAGAAATAACTGTTGTAGTACGATTATCAGGTGACCCTTGTTGTGTAGCATGATTTTGGTCATCCTACACTGTATAATATTAACGCTATTGACGATTTTTCACAATAAAATTCCCCAAAAATATGCAAAATATTTTTTTTTCAGAAATAACTGTTGTAGTACGATTATCAGGTGACCCTTGTTGTGTAGCATGATTTTTGTCATCCTACACTGTATAATATTAACGCTATTGACGATTTTCACAATAAAATTCCCCAAAAATATGCAAAAACAGATTTTTCAGAAATAACTGTTGTAGTACGATTATCAGGTGACCCTTGTTGTGTAGCATGATTTTGGTCATCCTACACTGTATAATATTAACGCTATTGACGATTTTTCACAATAAAATTCCCCAAAAATATGCAAAATATTTTTTTTTCAGAAATAACTGTTGTAGTACGATTATCAGGTGACCCTTGTTGTGTAGCATGATTTTTGTCATCCTACACTGTATAATATTAACGCTATTGACGATTTTCACAATAAAATTCCCCAAAAATATGCAAAAACAGATTTTTCAGAAATAACTGTTGTAGTACGATTATCAGGTGACCCTTGTTGTGTAGCATGATTTTGGTCATCCTACACTCTATAATAGTAACGCTATTGACGATTTTTCACAATAAAATTCCCCAAAAATATGCAAATAGATGTTTTTTTCTGAAATGACTGTTGTAGTACGATTATCAGGTAACCCTTGTCGTGTAGCATGATTTTGGTCATCCTACACTGTATAATATTAACGCTATTGACGATTTTTCACAATAAAATTCCCCAAAAATATGCAAAATATTTTTTTTTCAGAAATAACTGTTGTAGTACGATTATCAGGTGACCCTTGTTGTGTAGCATGATTTTGGTCATCCTACACTCTATAATAGTAACGCTATTGACGATTTTTCACAATAAAATTCCCCAAAAATATGCAAAAACACATTTTTCAGAAATAACTGTTGTAGTACGATTATCAGGTGACCCTTGTTGTGTAGCATGATTTTGGTCATCCTACACTGTATAATATTAACGCTATTGACGATTATTCACAAGAAAATTCCCCAAAAATATGCAAAAAAACATTTTTCAGAAATAACTGTTGTAGTACGATTATCAGGTGACCCTTGTTATGTAGCATGATTTTGGTCATCCTACACTCTATAATAGTAACGCTATTGACGATTTTTCACAATAAAATTCCCCAAAAATATGCAAAAACACATTTTTCAGAAATAACTGTTGTGGTACGATTATCAGGTGACCCTTGTTGTGTAGCATGATTTTGGTCATCCTACACTGTATAATATTAACGCTATTGACGATTTTTCACAATAAAATTCCCCAAAAATATGCAAAAACACATTTTTCAGAAATAACTGTTGTAGTACGATTATCAGGTGACCCTTGTTGTGTAGCATGATTTTGGTCATCCTACACTGTATAATATTAACGCTATTGACGATTTTTCACACTAAAATTCCCCAAAAATATGCAAAATATTTTTTTTTCAGAAATAACTGTTGTAGTACGATTATCAGGTGACCCTTGTTGTGTAGCATGATTTTGGTCATCCTACACTCTATAATAGTAACGCTATTGATGATTTTTCACAATAAAATTCCCCAAAAATATGCAAAAACACATTTTTCAGAAATAACTGTTGTAGTACGATTATCAGGTGACCCTTGTTGTGTAGCATGATTTTGGTCATCCTACACTGTATAATATTAACGCTATTGACGATTTTTCACAATAAAATTCCCCAAAAATATGCAAAATATTTTTTTTTCAGAAATAACTGTTGTAGTACGATTATCAGGTGACCCTTGTTGTGTAGCATGATTTTTGTCATCCTACACTGTATAATATTAACGCTATTGACGATTTTCACAATAAAATTCCCCAAAAATATGCAAAAACAGATTTTTCAGAAATAACTGTTGTAGTACGATTATCAGGTGACCCTTGTTGTGTAGCATGATTTTGGTCATCCTACACTCTATAATAGTAACGCTATTGACGATTTTTCACAATAAAATTCCCCAAAAATATGCAAATAGATGTTTTTTTCTGAAATGACTGTTGTAGTACGATTATCAGGTAACCCTTGTCGTGTAGCATGATTTTGGTCATCCTACACTGTATAATATTAACGCTATTGACGATTTTTCACAATAAAATTCCCCAAAAATATGCAAAATATTTTTTTTTCAGAAATAACTGTTGTAGTACGATTATCAGGTGACCCTTGTTGTGTAGCATGATTTTGGTCATCCTACACTCTATAATAGTAACGCTATTGACGATTTTTCACAATAAAATTCCCCAAAAATATGCAAAAACACATTTTTCAGAAATAACTGTTGTAGTACGATTATCAGGTGACCCTTGTTGTGTAGCATGATTTTGGTCATCCTACACTGTATAATATTAACGCTATTGACGATTATTCACAAGAAAATTCCCCAAAAATATGCAAAAAAACATTTTTCAGAAATAACTGTTGTAGTACGATTATCAGGTGACCCTTGTTATGTAGCATGATTTTGGTCATCCTACACTCTATAATAGTAACGCTATTGACGATTTTTCACAATAAAATTCCCCAAAAATATGCAAAAACACATTTTTCAGAAATAACTGTTGTGGTACGATTATCAGGTGACCCTTGTTGTGTATCATGATTTTGGTCATCCTACACTGTATAATAGTAACGCTATTGACGATTTTTCACAATAAAATTCCCCAAAAATATGCAAAAACACATTTTTCAGAAATAACTGTTGTAGTACGATTATCAGGTGACCCTTGTTGTGTATCATGATTTTGGTCATCCTACACTGTATAATATTAACGCTATTGACGATTTTTCACAATAAAATTCCCCAAAAATATGCAAAAACACATTTTTCAGAAATAACTGTTGTAGTACGATTATCAGGTGACCCTTGTTGTGTATCATGATTTTGGTCATCCTACACTGTATAATATTAATGCTATTGATGATTTTTCACAATAAAATTCCCCAAAAATATGCAAAAACACATTTTTCAGAAATAACTGTTGTAGTACGATTATCAGGTGACCCTTGTTGTGTATCATGATTTTGGTCATCCTACACTGTATAATATTAATGCTATTGATGATTTTTCACAATAAAATTCCCCAAAAAGATTTTTCTTCCTGAAATAACTGTTGTAGTACGATTATCAGGTGACCCTTGTTGTATATCATGATTTTGGTCATCCTACACTGTATAATATTGACGCTATTGACAATTTTTCACAATAAATTTCCCCAAAAATATGCAAAAACACATTTTTCAGAAATAACTGTTGTAGTACGATTATCAGGTGACCCTTGTTGTGTAGCATGATTTTGGTCATCCTACACTGTATAATATTAACGCTATTGACGATTTTTCACAATAAAATTCCCCAAAAATATGCAAAAAGATTTTTTTTTCTGAAATGACTGTTGTAGTACGATTATCAGGTAACCCTTGTCGTGTAGCATGATTTTGGTCATCCTACACTGTATAATATTAACGCTATTGACGATTTTTCACAATAAAATTCCCCAAAAATATGCAAAAACACATTTTTCAGAAATAACTGTTGTAGTACGATTATCAGGTGACCCTTGTTGTGTAGCATGATTTTGGTCATCCTACACTGTATAATATTAACGCTATTGACGATTTTTCACAATAAAATTCCCCAAAAATATGCAAAAACACATTTTTCAGAAATAACTGTTGTAGTACGATTATCAGGTGACCCTTGTTGTGTAGCATGATTTTGGTCATCCTACACTGTATAATATTAACGCTATTGACGATTTTTCACAATAAAATTCCCCAAAAATATGCAAAAACACATTTTTCAGAAATAACTGTTGTACTACGATTATCAGGTGACCCTTGTTGTGTAGCATGATTTTGGTCATCCTACACTCTATAATAGTAACGCTATTGACGATTTTTCACAATAAAATTCCCCAAAAATATGCAAAAACACATTTTTCAGAAATAACTGTTGTAGTACGATTATCAGGTAACCCTTGTCGTGTAGCATGATTTTGGTCATCCTACACTGTATAATATTAACGCTATTGACGATTTTTCACAATAAAATTCCCCAAAAATATGCAAAAACACATTTTTCAGAAATAACTGTTGTAGTACGATTATCAGGTGACCCTTGTTGTGTAGCATGATTTTGGTCATCCTACACTGTATAATATTAACGCTATTGACGATTTTTCACAATAAAATTCCCCAAAAATATGCAAAATATTTTTTTTTCAGAAATAACTGTTGTAGTACGATTATCAGGTGACCCTTGTTGTGTAGCATGATTTTGGTCATCCTACACTCTATAATAGTAACGCTATTGACGATTTTTCACAATAAAATTCCCCAAAAATATGCAAAAACACATTTTTCAGAAATAACTGTTGTAGTACGATTATCAGGTGACCCTTGTTATGTAGCATGATTTTGGTCATCCTACACTCTATAATAGTAACGCTATTGACGATTTTTCACAATAAAATTCCCCAAAAATATGCAAAAACACATTTTTCAGAAATAACTGTTGTAGTACGATTATCAGGTGACCCTTGTTGTGTATCAGGATTTTGGTCATCCTACACTGTATAATATTAACGCTATTGACGATTTTTCACAATAAAATTCCCCAAAAATATGCAAAAACACATTTTTCAGAAATAACTGTTGTAGTACGATTATCAGGTGACCCTTGTTGTGTATCATGATTTTGGTCATCCTACACTGTATAATATTAATGAATTGATGATTTTTCACAATAAAATTCCCCAAAAATATGCAAATAAATTTTTTTTTTCTGAAATGACTGTTGTAGTACGATTATCAGGTGACCCTTGTTGTGTATCATGATTTTGGTCGTCCTACACTGTATAATATTAACGCTATTGACGATTTTTCACAATAAAATTCCCCAAAAATATGCAAAAACACATTTTTCAGAAATAACTGTTGTAGTACGATTATCAGGTGACCCTTGTTGTGTAGCATGATTTTGGTCATCCTACACTCTATAATAGTAAAGCTATTGACGATTTTTCACAATAAAATTCCCCAAAAATATGCAAAAACACATTTTTCAGAAATAACTGTTGTAGTACGATTATCAGGTAACCCTTGTCGTGTAGCATGATTTTGGTCATCCTACACTGTATAATATTAACGCTATTGACGATTTTTCACAATAAAATTCCCCAAAAATATGCAAAAACACATTTTTCAGAAATAACTGTTGTAGTACGATTATCAGGTGACCCTTGTTGTGTAGCATGATTTTGGTCATCCTACACTGTATAATATTAACGCTATTGACGATCTTTCACAATAAAATTCCCCAAAAATATGCAAAAAGTTTTTTTTTTCAGAAATAACTGTTGTAGTACGATTATCAGGTGACCCTTGTTGTGTAGCATGATTTTGGTCATCCTACACTCTATAATAGTAACGCTATTGATGATTTTTCACAATAAAATTCCCCAAAAATATGCAAAAACACATTTTTCAGAAATAACTGTTGTAGTACGATTATCAGGTGACCCTTGTTGTGTAGCATGATTTTGGTCATCCTACACTGTATAATATTAACGCTATTGACGATTTTTCACAATAAAATTCCCCAAAAATATGCAAAATATTTTTTTTTCAGAAATAACTGTTGTAGTACGATTATCAGGTGACCCTTGTTGTGTAGCATGATTTTGGTCATCCTACACTGTATAATATTAACGCTATTGACGATTTTTCACAATAAAATTCCCCAAAAATATGCAAATAAATTTTTTTTTTCTGAAATGACTGTTGTAGTACGATTATCAGGTGACCCTTGTTAAGTATCATGATTTTGGTCGTCCTACACTGTATAATATTAACGCTATTGACGATTTTTCACAATAAAATTCCCCAAAAATATGCAAAAACACATTTTTCAGAAATAACTGTTGTAGTACGATTATCAGGTGACCCTTGTTGTGTAGCATGATTTTGTTCATCCTACACTCTATAATAGTAACGCTATTGACGATTTTTCACAATAAAATTCCCCAAAAATATGCAAAAACACATTTTTCAGAAATAACTGTTGTAGTACGATTATCAGGTGACCCTTGTTGTGTAGCATGATTTTGGTCATCCTACACTCTATAATATTAACGCTATTGACGATTTTTCACAATAAAATTCCCCAAAAATATGCAAAAACACATTTTTCAGAAATAACTGTTGTAGTACGATTATCAGGTGACCCTTGTTGTGTAGCATGATTTTGGTCATCCTACACTGTATAATATTAACGCTATTGACGATTATTCACAAGAAAATTCCCCAAAAATATGCAAAAAAACATTTTTCAGAAATAACTGTTGTAGTACGATTATCAGGTGACCCTTGTTATGTAGCATGATTTTGGTCATCCTACACTCTATAATAGTAACGCTATTGACGATTTTTCACAATAAAATTCCCCAAAAATATGCAAAAACACATCTTTCAGAAATAACTGTTGTAGTACGATTATCAGGTGACCCTTGTTGTGTAGCATGATTTTGGTCATCCTACACTGTATAATATTAACGCTATTGACGATTTTTCACAATAAAATTCCCCAAAAATACGCAAAATATTCTTTTTTTCAGAAATAACTGTTGTAGTACGATTATCAGGTGACCCTTGTTGTGTAGCATGATTTTGGTCATCCTACACTGTATAATATTAACGCTATTGACGATTTTTCACAATAAAATTCCCCAAAAATATGCAAAAAGATTTTTTTTTCTGAAATGACTGTTGTAGTACGATTATCAGGTGACCCTTGTTGTGTATCATGATTTTGGTCATCCTACACTGTATAATATTAACGCTATTGACGATTTTTCACAATAAAATTCCCCAAAAATATGCAAATAAATTTTTTTTTTCTGAAATGACTGTTGTAGTACGATTATCAGGTGACCCTTGTTGTGTATCATGATTTTGGTCGTCCTACACTGTATAATATTAACGCTATTGATGATTTTTCACAATAAAATTCCCCAAAAATATGCAAAAACACATTTTTCAGAAATAACTGTTGTAGTACGATTATCAGGTGACCCTTGTTGTGTAGCATGATTTTGGTCATCCTACACTGTATAATATTAACGCTATTGACGATTTTTCACAATAAAATTCCCCAAAAATATGCAAAAACACATTTTTCAGAAATAACTGTTGTAGTACGATTATCAGGTGACCCTTGTTGTGTAGCATGATTTTGGTCATCCTACACTGTATAATATTAACGCTATTGACGATTTTTCACAATAAAATTCCCCAAAAATATGCAAAATATTTTTTTTTCAGAAATAACTGTTGTAGTACGATTATCAGGTGACCCTTGTTGTGTAGCATGATTTTTGTCATCCTACACTGTATAATATTAACGCTATTGACGATTTTTCACAATAAAATTCCCCAAAAATATGCAAATAAATTTTTTTTTTCTGAAATGACTGTTGTAGTACGATTATCAGGTGACCCTTGTTGTGTATCATGATTTTGGTCGTCCTACACTGTATAATATTAACGCTATTGACGATTTTTCACAATAAAATTCCCCAAAAATATGCAAAAACACATTTTTCAGAAATAACTGTTGTAGTACGATTATCAGGTAACCCTTGTCGTGTAGCATGATTTTGGTCATCCTACACTGTATAATATTAACGCTATTGATGATTTTTCACAATAAAATTCCCCAAAAATATGCAAAAACACATTTTTCAGAAATAACTGTTGTAGTACGATTATCAGGTGACCCTTGTTGTGTAGCATGATTTTGGTCATCCTACACTGTATAATATTAACGCTATTGACGATTTTTCACAATAAAATTCCCCAAAAATACGCAAAATATTCTTTTTTTCAGAAATAACTGTTGTAGTACGATTATCAGGTGACCCTTGTTGTGTAGCATGATTTTGGTCATCCTACACTCTATAATAGTAACGCTATTGATGATTTTTCACAATAAAATTCCCCAAAAATATGCAAAAACACATTTTTCAGAAATAACTGTTGTAGTACGATTATCAGGTGACCCTTGTTGTGTAGCATGATTTTGGTCATCCTACACTGTATAATATTAACGCTATTGACGATTTTTCACAATAAAATTCCCCAAAAATATGCAAATAAATTTTTTTTTTCTGAAATGACTGTTGTAGTACGATTATCAGGTGACCCTTGTTGTGTATCATGATTTTGGTCGTCCTACACTGTATAATATTAACGCTATTGACGATTTTTCACAATAAAATTCCCCAAAAATATGCAAAAACACATTTTTCAGAAATAACTGTTGTAGTACGATTATCAGGTAACCCTTGTCGTGTAGCATGATTTTGGTCATCCTACACTGTATAATATTAACGCTATTGACGATTTTTCACAATAAAATTCCCCAAAAATATGCAAAATATTTTTTTTTCAGAAATAACTGTTGTAGTACGATTATCAGGTGACCCTTGTTGTGTAGCATGATTTTTGTCATCCTACACTGTATAATATTAACGCTATTGACGATTTTTCACAATAAAATTCCCCAAAAATATGCAAATAAATTTTTTTTTTCTGAAATGACTGTTGTAGTACGATTATCAGGTGACCCTTGTTGTGTATCATGATTTTGGTCGTCCTACACTGTATAATATTAACGCTATTGACGATTTTTCACAATAAAATTCCCCAAAAATATGCAAAAACACATTTTTCAGAAATAACTGTTGTAGTACGATTATCAGGTAACCCTTGTCGTGTAGCATGATTTTGGTCATCCTACACTGTATAATATTAACGCTATTGATGATTTTTCACAATAAAATTCCCCAAAAATATGCAAAAACACATTTTTCAGAAATAACTGTTGTAGTACGATTATCAGGTGACCCTTGTTGTGTAGCATGATTTTGGTCATCCTACACTGTATAATATTAACGCTATTGACGATTTTTCACAATAAAATTCCCCAAAAATACGCAAAATATTCTTTTTTTCAGAAATAACTGTTGTAGTACGATTATCAGGTGACCCTTGTTGTGTAGCATGATTTTGGTCATCCTACACTCTATAATAGTAACGCTATTGATGATTTTTCACAATAAAATTCCCCAAAAATATGCAAAAACACATTTTTCAGAAATAACTGTTGTAGTACGATTATCAGGTGACCCTTGTTGTGTAGCATGATTTTGGTCATCCTACACTGTATAATATTAACGCTATTGACGATTTTTCACAATAAAATTCCCCAAAAATATGCAAAATATTTTTTTTTCAGAAATAACTGTTGTAGTACGATTATCAGGTGACCCTTGTTGTGTAGCATGATTTTTGTCATCCTACACTGTATAATATTAACGCTATTGACGATTTTTCACAATAAAATTCCCCAAAAATATGCAAATACATTTTTTTTTTCTGAAATGACTGTTGTAGTACGATTATCAGGTGACCCTTGTTGTGTAGCATGATTTTGGTCATCCTACACTGTATAATATTAACGCTATTGACGATTTTTCACAATAAAATTCCCCAAAAATATGCAAAATATTTTTTTTTCAGAAATAACTGTTGTAGTACGATTATCAGGTGACCCTTGTTGTGTAGCATGATTTTTGTCATCCTACACTGTATAATATTAACGCTATTGACGATTTTTCACAATAAAATTCCCCAAAAATATGCAAATACATTTTTTTTTTCTGAAATGACTGTTGTAGTACGATTATCAGGTGACCCTTGTTGTGTATCATGATTTTGGTCGTCCTACACTGTATAATATTAACGCTATTGACGATTTTTCACAATAAAATTCCCCAAAAATATGCAAAAACACATTTTTCAGAAATAACTGTTGTGGTACGATTATCAGGTGACCCTTGTTGTGTATCATGATTTTGGTCATCCTACACTGTATAATAGTAACGCTATTGACGATTTTTCACAATAAAATTCCCCAAAAATATGCAAAAACACATTTTTCAGAAATAACTGTTGTAGTACGATTATCAGGTGACCCTTGTTGTGTATCATGATTTTGGTCATCCTACACTGTATAATATTAACGCTATTGACGATTTTTCACAATAAAATTCCCCAAAAATATGCAAAAACACATTTTTCAGAAATAACTGTTGTAGTACGATTATCAGGTGACCCTTGTTGTGTATCATGATTTTGGTCATCCTACACTGTATAATATTAATGCTATTGATGATTTTTCACAATAAAATTCCCCAAAAATATGCAAAAACACATTTTTCAGAAATAACTGTTGTAGTACGATTATCAGGTGACCCTTGTTGTGTATCATGATTTTGGTCATCCTACACTGTATAATATTAATGCTATTGATGATTTTTCACAATAAAATTCCCCAAAAAGATTTTTCTTCCTGAAATAACTGTTGTAGTACGATTATCAGGTGACCCTTGTTGTATATCATGATTTTGGTCATCCTACACTGTATAATATTGACGCTATTGACAATTTTTCACAATAAATTTCCCCAAAAATATGCAAAAAGATTTTTTTTTCTGAAATGACTGTTGTAGTACGATTATCAGGTAACCCTTGTCGTGTAGCATGATTTTGGTCATCCTACACTGTATAATATTAACGCTATTGACGATTTTTCACAATAAAATTCCCCAAAAATATGCAAAAACACATTTTTCAGAAATAACTGTTGTAGTACGATTATCAGGTGACCCTTGTTGTGTAGCATGATTTTGGTCATCCTACACTGTTTAATATTAACGCTATTGACGATTTTTCACAATAAAATTCCCCAAAAATATGCAAAAACACATTTTTCAGAAATAACTGTTGTAGTACGATTATCAGGTAACCCTTGTCGTGTAGCATGATTTTGGTCATCCTACACTGTATAATATTAACGCTATTGACGATTTTTCACAATAAAATTCCCCAAAAATATGCAAAATATTTTTTTTTCAGAAATAACTGTTGTAGTACGATTATCAGGTGACCCTTGTTGTGTAGCATGATTTTTGTCATCCTACACTGTATAATATTAACGCTATTGACGATTTTTCACAATAAAATTCCCCAAAAATATGCAAATAAATTTTTTTTTTCTGAAATGACTGTTGTAGTACGATTATCAGGTGACCCTTGTTGTGTATCATGATTTTGGTCGTCCTACACTGTATAATATTAACGCTATTGACGATTTTTCACAATAAAATTCCCCAAAAATATGCAAAAACACATTTTTCAGAAATAACTGTTGTAGTACGATTATCAGGTAACCCTTGTCGTGTAGCATGATTTTGGTCATCCTACACTGTATAATATTAACGCTATTGATGATTTTTCACAATAAAATTCCCCAAAAATATGCAAAAACACATTTTTCAGAAATAACTGTTGTAGTACGATTATCAGGTGACCCTTGTTGTGTAGCATGATTTTGGTCATCCTACACTGTATAATATTAACGCTATTGACGATTTTTCACAATAAAATTCCCCAAAAATATGCAAAATATTTTTTTTTCAGAAATAACTGTTGTAGTACGATTATCAGGTGACCCTTGTTGTGTAGCATGATTTTTGTCATCCTACACTGTATAATATTAACGCTATTGACGATTTTTCACAATAAAATTCCCCAAAAATATGCAAATACATTTTTTTTTTTCTGAAATGACTGTTGTAGTACGATTATCAGGTGACCCTTGTTGTGTATCATGATTTTGGTCGTCCTACACTGTATAATATTAACGCTATTGACGATTTTTCACAATAAAATTCCCCAAAAATATGCAAAAACACATTTTTCAGAAATAACTGTTGTGGTACGATTATCAGGTGACCCTTGTTGTGTATCATGATTTTGGTCATCCTACACTGTATAATATTAATGCTATTGATGATTTTTCACAATAAAATTCCCCAAAAAGATTTTTCTTCCTGAAATAACTGTTGTAGTACGATTATCAGGTGACCCTTGTTGTATATCATGATTTTGGTCATCCTACACTGTATAATATTGACGCTATTGACAATTTTTCACAATAAATTTCCCCAAAAATATGCAAAAACACATTTTTCAGAAATAACTGTTGTAGTACGATTATCAGGTGACCCTTGTTGTGTAGCATGATTTTGGTCATCCTACACTGTATAATATTAACGCTATTGACGATTTTTCACAATAAAATTCCCCAAAAATATGCAAAAAGATTTTTTTTTCTGAAATGACTGTTGTAGTACGATTATCAGGTAACCCTTGTCGTGTAGCATGATTTTGGTCATCCTACACTGTATAATATTAACGCTATTGACGATTTTTCACAATAAAATTCCCCAAAAATATGCAAAAACACATTTTTCAGAAATAACTGTTGTAGTACGATTATCAGGTGACCCTTGTTGTGTAGCATGATTTTGGTCATCCTACACTGTTTAATATTAACGCTATTGACGATTTTTCACAATAAAATTCCCCAAAAATATGCAAAAACACATTTTTCAGAAATAACTGTTGTAGTACGATTATCAGGTAACCCTTGTCGTGTAGCATGATTTTGGTCATCCTACACTGTATAATATTAACGCTATTGACGATTTTTCACAATAAAATTCCCCAAAAATATGCAAAATATTTTTTTTTCAGAAATAACTGTTGTAGTACGATTATCAGGTGACCCTTGTTGTGTAGCATGATTTTTGTCATCCTACACTGTATAATATTAACGCTATTGACGATTTTTCACAATAAAATTCCCCAAAAATATGCAAATAAATTTTTTTTTTCTGAAATGACTGTTGTAGTACGATTATCAGGTGACCCTTGTTGTGTATCATGATTTTGGTCGTCCTACACTGTATAATATTAACGCTATTGACGATTTTTCACAATAAAATTCCCCAAAAATATGCAAAAACACATTTTTCAGAAATAACTGTTGTAGTACGATTATCAGGTAACCCTTGTCGTGTAGCATGATTTTGGTCATCCTACACTGTATAATATTAACGCTATTGATGATTTTTCACAATAAAATTCCCCAAAAATATGCAAAAACACATTTTTCAGAAATAACTGTTGTAGTACGATTATCAGGTGACCCTTGTTGTGTAGCATGATTTTGGTCATCCTACACTGTATAATATTAACGCTATTGACGATTTTTCACAATAAAATTCCCCAAAAATACGCAAAATATTCTTTTTTTCAGAAATAACTGTTGTAGTACGATTATCAGGTGACCCTTGTTGTGTAGCATGATTTTGGTCATCCTACACTCTATAATAGTAACGCTATTGATGATTTTTCACAATAAAATTCCCCAAAAATATGCAAAAACACATTTTTCAGAAATAACTGTTGTAGTACGATTATCAGGTGACCCTTGTTGTGTAGCATGATTTTGGTCATCCTACACTGTATAATATTAACGCTATTGACGATTTTTCACAATAAAATTCCCCAAAAATATGCAAAATATTTTTTTTTCAGAAATAACTGTTGTAGTACGATTATCAGGTGACCCTTGTTGTGTAGCATGATTTTTGTCATCCTACACTGTATAATATTAACGCTATTGACGATTTTTCACAATAAAATTCCCCAAAAATATGCAAATACATTTTTTTTTTCTGAAATGACTGTTGTAGTACGATTATCAGGTGACCCTTGTTGTGTAGCATGATTTTGGTCATCCTACACTGTATAATATTAACGCTATTGACGATTTTTCACAATAAAATTCCCCAAAAATATGCAAAATATTTTTTTTTCAGAAATAACTGTTGTAGTACGATTATCAGGTGACCCTTGTTGTGTAGCATGATTTTTGTCATCCTACACTGTATAATATTAACGCTATTGACGATTTTTCACAATAAAATTCCCCAAAAATATGCAAATACATTTTTTTTTTCTGAAATGACTGTTGTAGTACGATTATCAGGTGACCCTTGTTGTGTATCATGATTTTGGTCGTCCTACACTGTATAATATTAACGCTATTGACGATTTTTCACAATAAAATTCCCCAAAAATATGCAAAAACACATTTTTCAGAAATAACTGTTGTGGTACGATTATCAGGTGACCCTTGTTGTGTATCATGATTTTGGTCATCCTACACTGTATAATAGTAACGCTATTGACGATTTTTCACAATAAAATTCCCCAAAAATATGCAAAAACACATTTTTCAGAAATAACTGTTGTAGTACGATTATCAGGTGACCCTTGTTGTGTATCATGATTTTGGTCATCCTACACTGTATAATATTAACGCTATTGACGATTTTTCACAATAAAATTCCCCAAAAATATGCAAAAACACATTTTTCAGAAATAACTGTTGTAGTACGATTATCAGGTGACCCTTGTTGTGTATCATGATTTTGGTCATCCTACACTGTATAATATTAATGCTATTGATGATTTTTCACAATAAAATTCCCCAAAAATATGCAAAAACACATTTTTCAGAAATAACTGTTGTAGTACGATTATCAGGTGACCCTTGTTGTGTATCATGATTTTGGTCATCCTACACTGTATAATATTAATGCTATTGATGATTTTTCACAATAAAATTCCCCAAAAAGATTTTTCTTCCTGAAATAACTGTTGTAGTACGATTATCAGGTGACCCTTGTTGTATATCATGATTTTGGTCATCCTACACTGTATAATATTGACGCTATTGACAATTTTTCACAATAAATTTCCCCAAAAATATGCAAAAAGATTTTTTTTTCTGAAATGACTGTTGTAGTACGATTATCAGGTAACCCTTGTCGTGTAGCATGATTTTGGTCATCCTACACTGTATAATATTAACGCTATTGACGATTTTTCACAATAAAATTCCCCAAAAATATGCAAAAACACATTTTTCAGAAATAACTGTTGTAGTACGATTATCAGGTGACCCTTGTTGTGTAGCATGATTTTGGTCATCCTACACTGTTTAATATTAACGCTATTGACGATTTTTCACAATAAAATTCCCCAAAAATATGCAAAAACACATTTTTCAGAAATAACTGTTGTAGTACGATTATCAGGTAACCCTTGTCGTGTAGCATGATTTTGGTCATCCTACACTGTATAATATTAACGCTATTGACGATTTTTCACAATAAAATTCCCCAAAAATATGCAAAATATTTTTTTTTCAGAAATAACTGTTGTAGTACGATTATCAGGTGACCCTTGTTGTGTAGCATGATTTTTGTCATCCTACACTGTATAATATTAACGCTATTGACGATTTTTCACAATAAAATTCCCCAAAAATATGCAAATAAATTTTTTTTTTCTGAAATGACTGTTGTAGTACGATTATCAGGTGACCCTTGTTGTGTATCATGATTTTGGTCGTCCTACACTGTATAATATTAACGCTATTGACGATTTTTCACAATAAAATTCCCCAAAAATATGCAAAAACACATTTTTCAGAAATAACTGTTGTAGTACGATTATCAGGTAACCCTTGTCGTGTAGCATGATTTTGGTCATCCTACACTGTATAATATTAACGCTATTGATGATTTTTCACAATAAAATTCCCCAAAAATATGCAAAAACACATTTTTCAGAAATAACTGTTGTAGTACGATTATCAGGTGACCCTTGTTGTGTAGCATGATTTTGGTCATCCTACACTGTATAATATTAACGCTATTGACGATTTTTCACAATAAAATTCCCCAAAAATATGCAAAATATTTTTTTTTCAGAAATAACTGTTGTAGTACGATTATCAGGTGACCCTTGTTGTGTAGCATGATTTTTGTCATCCTACACTGTATAATATTAACGCTATTGACGATTTTTCACAATAAAATTCCCCAAAAATATGCAAATACATTTTTTTTTTCTGAAATGACTGTTGTAGTACGATTATCAGGTGACCCTTGTTGTGTATCATGATTTTGGTCGTCCTACACTGTATAATATTAACGCTATTGACGATTTTTCACAATAAAATTCCCCAAAAATATGCAAAAACACATTTTTCAGAAATAACTGTTGTGGTACGATTATCAGGTGACCCTTGTTGTGTATCATGATTTTGGTCATCCTACACTGTATAATATTAATGCTATTGATGATTTTTCACAATAAAATTCCCCAAAAAGATTTTTCTTCCTGAAATAACTGTTGTAGTACGATTATCAGGTGACCCTTGTTGTATATCATGATTTTGGTCATCCTACACTGTATAATATTGACGCTATTGACAATTTTTCACAATAAATTTCCCCAAAAATATGCAAAAACACATTTTTCAGAAATAACTGTTGTAGTACGATTATCAGGTGACCCTTGTTGTGTAGCATGATTTTGGTCATCCTACACTGTATAATATTAACGCTATTGACGATTTTTCACAATAAAATTCCCCAAAAATATGCAAAAAGATTTTTTTTTCTGAAATGACTGTTGTAGTACGATTATCAGGTAACCCTTGTCGTGTAGCATGATTTTGGTCATCCTACACTGTATAATATTAACGCTATTGACGATTTTTCACAATAAAATTCCCCAAAAATATGCAAAAACACATTTTTCAGAAATAACTGTTGTAGTACGATTATCAGGTGACCCTTGTTGTGTAGCATGATTTTGGTCATCCTACACTGTTTAATATTAACGCTATTGACGATTTTTCACAATAAAATTCCCCAAAAATATGCAAAAACACATTTTTCAGAAATAACTGTTGTAGTACGATTATCAGGTAACCCTTGTCGTGTAGCATGATTTTGGTCATCCTACACTGTATAATATTAACGCTATTGACGATTTTTCACAATAAAATTCCCCAAAAATATGCAAAATATTTTTTTTTCAGAAATAACTGTTGTAGTACGATTATCAGGTGACCCTTGTTGTGTAGCATGATTTTTGTCATCCTACACTGTATAATATTAACGCTATTGACGATTTTTCACAATAAAATTCCCCAAAAATATGCAAATAAATTTTTTTTTTCTGAAATGACTGTTGTAGTACGATTATCAGGTGACCCTTGTTGTGTATCATGATTTTGGTCGTCCTACACTGTATAATATTAACGCTATTGACGATTTTTCACAATAAAATTCCCCAAAAATATGCAAAAACACATTTTTCAGAAATAACTGTTGTAGTACGATTATCAGGTAACCCTTGTCGTGTAGCATGATTTTGGTCATCCTACACTGTATAATATTAACGCTATTGATGATTTTTCACAATAAAATTCCCCAAAAATATGCAAAAACACATTTTTCAGAAATAACTGTTGTAGTACGATTATCAGGTGACCCTTGTTGTGTAGCATGATTTTGGTCATCCTACACTGTATAATATTAACGCTATTGACGATTTTTCACAATAAAATTCCCCAAAAATACGCAAAATATTCTTTTTTTCAGAAATAACTGTTGTAGTACGATTATCAGGTGACCCTTGTTGTGTAGCATGATTTTGGTCATCCTACACTCTATAATAGTAACGCTATTGATGATTTTTCACAATAAAATTCCCCAAAAATATGCAAAAACACATTTTTCAGAAATAACTGTTGTAGTACGATTATCAGGTGACCCTTGTTGTGTAGCATGATTTTGGTCATCCTACACTGTATAATATTAACGCTATTGACGATTTTTCACAATAAAATTCCCCAAAAATATGCAAAATATTTTTTTTTCAGAAATAACTGTTGTAGTACGATTATCAGGTGACCCTTGTTGTGTAGCATGATTTTTGTCATCCTACACTGTATAATATTAACGCTATTGACGATTTTTCACAATAAAATTCCCCAAAAATATGCAAATACATTTTTTTTTTCTGAAATGACTGTTGTAGTACGATTATCAGGTGACCCTTGTTGTGTAGCATGATTTTGGTCATCCTACACTGTATAATATTAACGCTATTGACGATTTTTCACAATAAAATTCCCCAAAAATATGCAAAATATTTTTTTTTCAGAAATAACTGTTGTAGTACGATTATCAGGTGACCCTTGTTGTGTAGCATGATTTTTGTCATCCTACACTGTATAATATTAACGCTATTGACGATTTTTCACAATAAAATTCCCCAAAAATATGCAAATACATTTTTTTTTTCTGAAATGACTGTTGTAGTACGATTATCAGGTGACCCTTGTTGTGTATCATGATTTTGGTCGTCCTACACTGTATAATATTAACGCTATTGACGATTTTTCACAATAAAATTCCCCAAAAATATGCAAAAACACATTTTTCAGAAATAACTGTTGTGGTACGATTATCAGGTGACCCTTGTTGTGTATCATGATTTTGGTCATCCTACACTGTATAATAGTAACGCTATTGACGATTTTTCACAATAAAATTCCCCAAAAATATGCAAAAACACATTTTTCAGAAATAACTGTTGTAGTACGATTATCAGGTGACCCTTGTTGTGTATCATGATTTTGGTCATCCTACACTGTATAATATTAACGCTATTGACGATTTTTCACAATAAAATTCCCCAAAAATATGCAAAAACACATTTTTCAGAAATAACTGTTGTAGTACGATTATCAGGTGACCCTTGTTGTGTATCATGATTTTGGTCATCCTACACTGTATAATATTAATGCTATTGATGATTTTTCACAATAAAATTCCCCAAAAATATGCAAAAACACATTTTTCAGAAATAACTGTTGTAGTACGATTATCAGGTGACCCTTGTTGTGTATCATGATTTTGGTCATCCTACACTGTATAATATTAATGCTATTGATGATTTTTCACAATAAAATTCCCCAAAAAGATTTTTCTTCCTGAAATAACTGTTGTAGTACGATTATCAGGTGACCCTTGTTGTATATCATGATTTTGGTCATCCTACACTGTATAATATTGACGCTATTGACAATTTTTCACAATAAATTTCCCCAAAAATATGCAAAAACACATTTTTCAGAAATAACTGTTGTAGTACGATTATCAGGTGACCCTTGTTGTGTAGCATGATTTTGGTCATCCTACACTGTATAATATTAACGCTATTGACGATTTTTCACAATAAAATTCCCCAAAAATATGCAAAAAGATTTTTTTTTCTGAAATGACTGTTGTAGTACGATTATCAGGTAACCCTTGTCGTGTAGCATGATTTTGGTCATCCTACACTGTATAATATTAACGCTATTGACGATTTTTCACAATAAAATTCCCCAAAAATATGCAAAAACACATTTTTCAGAAATAACTGTTGTAGTACGATTATCAGGTGACCCTTGTTGTGTAGCATGATTTTGGTCATCCTACACTGTTTAATATTAACGCTATTGACGATTTTTCACAATAAAATTCCCCAAAAATATGCAAAAACACATTTTTCAGAAATAACTGTTGTAGTACGATTATCAGGTAACCCTTGTCGTGTAGCATGATTTTGGTCATCCTACACTGTATAATATTAACGCTATTGACGATTTTTCACAATAAAATTCCCCAAAAATATGCAAAATATTTTTTTTTCAGAAATAACTGTTGTAGTACGATTATCAGGTGACCCTTGTTGTGTAGCATGATTTTTGTCATCCTACACTGTATAATATTAACGCTATTGACGATTTTTCACAATAAAATTCCCCAAAAATATGCAAATAAATTTTTTTTTTCTGAAATGACTGTTGTAGTACGATTATCAGGTGACCCTTGTTGTGTATCATGATTTTGGTCGTCCTACACTGTATAATATTAACGCTATTGACGATTTTTCACAATAAAATTCCCCAAAAATATGCAAAAACACATTTTTCAGAAATAACTGTTGTAGTACGATTATCAGGTAACCCTTGTCGTGTAGCATGATTTTGGTCATCCTACACTGTATAATATTAACGCTATTGATGATTTTTCACAATAAAATTCCCCAAAAATATGCAAAAACACATTTTTCAGAAATAACTGTTGTAGTACGATTATCAGGTGACCCTTGTTGTGTAGCATGATTTTGGTCATCCTACACTGTATAATATTAACGCTATTGACGATTTTTCACAATAAAATTCCCCAAAAATACGCAAAATATTCTTTTTTTCAGAAATAACTGTTGTAGTACGATTATCAGGTGACCCTTGTTGTGTAGCATGATTTTGGTCATCCTACACTCTATAATAGTAACGCTATTGATGATTTTTCACAATAAAATTCCCCAAAAATATGCAAAAACACATTTTTCAGAAATAACTGTTGTAGTACGATTATCAGGTGACCCTTGTTGTGTAGCATGATTTTGGTCATCCTACACTGTATAATATTAACGCTATTGACGATTTTTCACAATAAAATTCCCCAAAAATATGCAAAATATTTTTTTTTCAGAAATAACTGTTGTAGTACGATTATCAGGTGACCCTTGTTGTGTAGCATGATTTTTGTCATCCTACACTGTATAATATTAACGCTATTGACGATTTTTCACAATAAAATTCCCCAAAAATATGCAAATACATTTTTTTTTTCTGAAATGACTGTTGTAGTACGATTATCAGGTGACCCTTGTTGTGTATCATGATTTTGGTCGTCCTACACTGTATAATATTAACGCTATTGACGATTTTTCACAATAAAATTCCCCAAAAATATGCAAAAACACATTTTTCAGAAATAACTGTTGTAGTACGATTATCAGGTGACCCTTGTTGTGTAGCATGATTTTGTTCATCCTACACTCTATAATAGTAACGCTATTGACGATTTTTCACAATAAAATTCCCCAAAAATATGCAAAAACACATTTTTCAGAAATAACTGTTGTAGTACGATTATCAGGTAACCCTTGTCGTGTAGCATGATTTTGGTCATCCTACACTGTATAATATTAACGCTATTGACGATTTTTCACAATAAAATTCCCCAAAAATATGCAAAAACACATTTTTCAGAAATAACTGTTGTAGTACGATTATCAGGTGACCCTTGTTGTGTAGCATGATTTTGGTCATCCTACACTGTATAATATTAACGCTATTGACGATTTTTCACAATAAAATTCCCCAAAAATACGCAAAATATTCTTTTTTTCAGAAATAACTGTTGTAGTACGATTATCAGGTGACCCTTGTTGTGTAGCATGATTTTGGTCATCCTACACTCTATAATAGTAACGCTATTGACGATTTTTCACAATAAAATTCCCCAAAAATATGCAAAAACACATTTTTCAGAAATAACTGTTGTAGTACGATTATCAGGTGACCCTTGTTGTGTAGCATGATTTTGGTCATCCTACACTTTATAATATTAACGCTATTGACGATTTTTCACAATAAAATTCCCCAAAAATATGCAAAATATTTTTTTTTCAGAAATAACTGTTGTAGTACGATTATCAGGTGACCCTTGTTGTGTAGCATGATTTTTGTCATCCTACACTGTATAATATTAACGCTATTGACGATTTTTCACAATAAAATTCCCCAAAAATATGCAAATAAATTTTTTTTTTCTGAAATGACTGTTGTAGTACGATTATCAGGTGACCCTTGTTGTGTATCATGATTTTGGTCGTCCTACATTGTATAATATTAACGCTATTGACGATTTTTCACAATAAAATTCCCCAAAAATATGCAAATAAATTTTTTTTTTCTGAAATGACTGTTGTAGTACGATTATCAGGTGACCCTTGTTGTGTATCATGATTTTGGTCGTCCTACACTGTATAATATTAACGCTATTGACGATTTTTCACAATAAAATTCCCCAAAAATATGCAAAAACACATTTTTCAGAAATAACTGTTGTAGTACGATTATCAGGTAACCCTTGTCGTGTAGCATGATTTTGGTCATCCTACACTGTATAATATTAACGCTATTGACGATTATTCACAATAAAATTCCCCAAAAATATGCAAAAACACATTTTTCAGAAATAACTGTTGTAGTACGATTATCAGGTAACCCTTGTTGTGTATCATGATTTTGGTCATCCTACACTGTATAATATTAATGCTATTGATGATTTTTCACAATAAAATTCCCCAAAAAGATTTTTCTTCCTGAAATAACTGTTGTAGTACGATTATCAGGTGACCCTTGTTGTATATCATGATTTTGGTCATCCTACACTGTATAATATTGACGCTATTGACAATTTTTCACAATAAATTTCCCCAAAAATATGCAAAAACACATTTTTCAGAAATAACTGTTGTAGTACGATTATCAGGTGACCCTTGTTGTGTAGCATGATTTTGGTCATCCTACACTGTATAATATTAACGCTATTGACGATTTTTCACAATAAAATTCCCCAAAAATATGCAAAAAGATTTTTTTTTCTGAAATGACTGTTGTAGTACGATTATCAGGTAACCCTTGTCGTGTAGCATGATTTTGGTCATCCTACACTGTATAATATTAACGCTATTGACGATTTTTCACAATAAAATTCCCCAAAAATATGCAAAAACACATTTTTCAGAAATAACTGTTGTAGTACGATTATCAGGTGACCCTTGTTGTGTAGCATGATTTTGGTCATCCTACACTGTATAATATTAACGCTATTGACGATTTTTCACAATAAAATTCCCCAAAAATATGCAAAAAATTTTTTTTCAGAAATAACTGTTGTAGTACGATTATCAGGTGACCCTTGTTGTGTAGCATGATTTTTGTCATCCTACACTGTATAATATTAACGCTATTGACGATTTTTCACAATAAAATTCCCCAAAAATATGCAAATAAATTTTTTTTTTCTGAAATGACTGTTGTAGTACGATTATCAGGTGACCCTTGTTGTGTATCATGATTTTGGTCGTCCTACACTGTATAATATTAACGCTATTGACGATTTTTCACAATAAAATTCCCCAAAAATATGCAAAAACACATTTTTCAGAAATAACTGTTGTAGTACGATTATCAGGTAACCCTTGTCGTGTAGCATGATTTTGGTCATCCTACACTGTATAATATTAACGCTATTGATGATTTTTCACAATAAAATTCCCCAAAAATATGCAAAAACACATTTTTCAGAAATAACTGTTGTAGTACGATTATCAGGTGACCCTTGTTGTGTAGCATGATTTTGGTCATCCTACACTGTATAATATTAACGCTATTGACGATTTTTCACAATAAAATTCCCCAAAAATACGCAAAATATTCTTTTTTTCAGAAATAACTGTTGTAGTACGATTATCAGGTGACCCTTGTTGTGTAGCATGATTTTGGTCATCCTACACTCTATAATAGTAACGCTATTGATGATTTTTCACAATAAAATTCCCCAAAAATATGCAAAAACACATTTTTCAGAAATAACTGTTGTAGTACGATTATCAGGTGACCCTTGTTGTGTAGCATGATTTTGGTCATCCTACACTGTATAATATTAACGCTATTGACGATTTTTCACAATAAAATTCCCCAAAAATATGCAAAATATTTTTTTTTCAGAAATAACTGTTGTAGTACGATTATCAGGTGACCCTTGTTGTGTAGCATGATTTTTGTCATCCTACACTGTATAATATTAACGCTATTGACGATTTTTCACAATAAAATTCCCCAAAAATATGCAAATACATTTTTTTTTTTCTGAAATGACTGTTGTAGTACGATTATCAGGTGACCCTTGTTGTGTATCATGATTTTGGTCGTCCTACACTGTATAATATTAACGCTATTGACGATTTTTCACAATAAAATTCCCCAAAAATATGCAAAAACACATTTTTCAGAAATAACTGTTGTAGTACGATTATCAGGTGACCCTTGTTGTGTAGCATGATTTTGTTCATCCTACACTCTATAATAGTAACGCTATTGACGATTTTTCACAATAAAATTCCCCAAAAATATGCAAAAACACATTTTTCAGAAATAACTGTTGTAGTACGATTATCAGGTAACCCTTGTCGTGTAGCATGATTTTGGTCATCCTACACTGTATAATATTAACGCTATTGACGATTTTTCACAATAAAATTCCCCAAAAATATGCAAAAACACATTTTTCAGAAATAACTGTTGTAGTACGATTATCAGGTGACCCTTGTTGTGTAGCATGATTTTGGTCATCCTACACTGTATAATATTAACGCTATTGACGATTTTTCACAATAAAATTCCCCAAAAATACGCAAAATATTCTTTTTTTCAGAAATAACTGTTGTAGTACGATTATCAGGTGACCCTTGTTGTGTAGCATGATTTTGGTCATCCTACACTCTATAATAGTAACGCTATTGACGATTTTTCACAATAAAATTCCCCAAAAATATGCAAAAACACATTTTTCAGAAATAACTGTTGTAGTACGATTATCAGGTGACCCTTGTTGTGTAGCATGATTTTGGTCATCCTACACTTTATAATATTAACGCTATTGACGATTTTTCACAATAAAATTCCCCAAAAATATGCAAAATATTTTTTTTTCAGAAATAACTGTTGTAGTACGATTATCAGGTGACCCTTGTTGTGTAGCATGATTTTTGTCATCCTACACTGTATAATATTAACGCTATTGACGATTTTTCACAATAAAATTCCCCAAAAATATGCAAATAAATTTTTTTTTTCTGAAATGACTGTTGTAGTACGATTATCAGGTGACCCTTGTTGTGTATCATGATTTTGGTCGTCCTACATTGTATAATATTAACGCTATTGACGATTTTTCACAATAAAATTCCCCAAAAATATGCAAATAAATTTTTTTTTTCTGAAATGACTGTTGTAGTACGATTATCAGGTGACCCTTGTTGTGTATCATGATTTTGGTCGTCCTACACTGTATAATATTAACGCTATTGACGATTTTTCACAATAAAATTCCCCAAAAATATGCAAAAACACATTTTTCAGAAATAACTGTTGTAGTACGATTATCAGGTAACCCTTGTCGTGTAGCATGATTTTGGTCATCCTACACTGTATAATATTAACGCTATTGACGATTATTCACAATAAAATTCCCCAAAAATATGCAAAAACACATTTTTCAGAAATAACTGTTGTAGTACGATTATCAGGTGACCCTTGTTGTGTAGCATGATTTTGGTCATCCTACACTGTATAATATTAACGCTATTGACGATTTTTCACAATAAAATTCCCCAAAAATATGCAAAATATTTTTTTTTCAGAAATAACTGTTGTAGTACGATTATCAGGTGACCCTTGTTGTGTAGCATGATTTTTGTCATCCTACACTGTATAATATTAACGCTATTGACGATTTTTCACAATAAAATTCCCCAAAAATATGCAAATAAATTCTTTTTTTTCTGAAATGACTGTTGTAGTACGATTATCAGGTGACCCTTGTTGTGTATCATGATTTTGGTCGTCCTACACTGTATAATATTAACGCTATTGACGATTTTTCACAATAAAATTCCCCAAAAATATGCAAAAACACATTTTTCAGAAATAACTGTTGTAGTACGATTATCAGGTGACCCTTGTTGTGTAGCATGATTTTGTTCATCCTACACTCTATAATAGTAACGCTATTGACGATTTTTCACAATAAAATTCCCCAAAAATATGCAAAAACACATTTTTCAGAAATAACTGTTGTAGTACGATTATCAGGTAACCCTTGTCGTGTAGCATGATTTTGGTCATCCTACACTGTATAATATTAACGCTATTGACGATTTTTCACAATAAAATTCCCCAAAAATATGCAAAAACACATTTTTCAGAAATAACTGTTGTAGTACGATTATCAGGTGACCCTTGTTGTGTAGCATGATTTTGGTCATCCTACACTGTATAATATTAACGCTATTGACGATTTTTCACAATAAAATTCCCCAAAAATACGCAAAATATTCTTTTTTTCAGAAATAACTGTTGTAGTACGATTATCAGGTGACCCTTGTTGTGTAGCATGATTTTGGTCATCCTACACTCTATAATAGTAACGCTATTGACGATTTTTCACAATAAAATTCCCCAAAAATATGCAAAAACACATTTTTCAGAAATAACTGTTGTAGTACGATTATCAGGTGACCCTTGTTGTGTATCATGATTTTGGTCGTCCTACACTGTATAATATTAACGCTATTGATGATTTTTCACAATAAAATTCCCCAAAAATATGCAAAAACACATTTTTCAGAAATAACTGTTGTAGTACGATTATCAGGTGACCCTTGTTGTGTAGCATGATTTTGGTCATCCTACACTTTATAATATTAACGCTATTGACGATTTTTCACAATAAAATTCCCCAAAAATATGCAAAATATTTTTTTTTCAGAAATAACTGTTGTAGTACGATTATCAGGTGACCCTTGTTGTGTAGCATGATTTTTGTCATCCTACACTGTATAATATTAACGCTATTGACGATTTTTCACAATAAAATTCCCCAAAAATATGCAAATAAATTCTTTTTTTTCTGAAATGACTGTTGTAGTACGATTATCAGGTGACCCTTGTTGTGTATCATGATTTTGGTCGTCCTACACTGTATAATATTAACGCTATTGACGATTTTTCACAATAAAATTCCCCAAAAATATGCAAAAACACATTTTTCAGAAATAACTGTTGTAGTACGATTATCAGGTAACCCTTGTCGTGTAGCATGATTTTGGTCATCCTACACTGTATAATATTAACGCTATTGACGATTATTCACAATAAAATTCCCCAAAAATATGCAAAAACACATTTTTCAGAAATAACTGTTGTAGTACGATTATCAGGTGACCCTTGTTGTGTAGCATGATTTTGGTCATCCTACACTGTATAATATTAACGCTATTGACGATTTTTCACAATAAAATTCCCCAAAAATATGCAAAATATTTTTTTTTCAGAAATAACTGTTGTAGTACGATTATCAGGTGACCCTTGTTGTGTAGCATGATTTTTGTCATCCTACACTGTATAATATTAACGCTATTGACGATTTTTCACAATAAAATTCCCCAAAAATATGCAAATAAATTTTTTTTTTCTGAAATGACTGTTGTAGTACGATTATCAGGTGACCCTTGTTGTGTATCATGATTTTGGTCGTCCTACACTGTATAATATTAACGCTATTGACGATTTTTCACAATAAAATTCCCCAAAAATATGCAAAAACACATTTTTCAGAAATAACTGTTGTAGTACGATTATCAGGTGACCCTTGTTGTGTAGCATGATTTTGTTCATCCTACACTCTATAATAGTAACGCTATTGACGATTTTTCACAATAAAATTCCCCAAAAATATGCAAAAACTAATTTTTCAGAAATAACTGTTGTAGTACGATTATCAGGTAACCCTTGTCGTGTAGCATGATTTTGGTCATCCTACACTGTATAATATTAACGCTATTGACGATTTTTCACAATAAAATTCCCCAAAAATATGCAAAAACACATTTTTCAGAAATAACTGTTGTAGTACGATTATCAGGTGACCCTTGTTGTGTAGCATGATTTTGGTCATCCTACACTGTATAATATTAACGCTATTGACGATTTTTCACAATAAAATTCCCCAAAAATACGCAAAATATTCTTTTTTTCAGAAATAACTGTTGTAGTACGATTATCAGGTGACCCTTGTTGTGTAGCATGATTTTGGTCATCCTACACTCTATAATAGTAACGCTATTGACGATTTTTCACAATAAAATTCCCCAAAAATATGCAAAAACACATTTTTCAGAAATAACTGTTGTAGTACGATTATCAGGTGACCCTTGTTGTGTATCATGATTTTGGTCATCCTACACTGTATAATATTAACGCTATTGACGATTTTTCACAATAAAATTCCCCAAAAATATGCAAAAACACATTTTTCAGAAATAACTGTTGTAGTACGATTATCAGGTGACCCTTGTTGTGTAGCATGATTTTGGTCGTCCTACACTGTATAATATTAACGCTATTGACGATTTTTCACAATAAAATTCCCCAAAAATATGCAAAAACACATTTTTCAGAAATAACTGTTGTAGTACGATTATCAGGTGACCCTTGTTGTGTAGCATGATTTTGTTCATCCTACACTCTATAATAGTAACGCTATTGACGATTTTTCACAATAAAATTCCCCAAAAATATGCAAAAACACATTTTTCAGAAATAACTGTTGTAGTACGATTATCAGGTGACCCTTGTTGTGTATCATGATTTTGGTCATCCTACACTGTATAATATTAATGCTATTGATGATTTTTCACAATAAAATTCCCCAAAAAGATTTTTCTTCCTGAAATAACTGTTGTAGTACGATTATCAGGTGACCCTTATTGTATATCATGATTTTGGTCATCCTACACTGTATAATATTGACGCTATTGACAATTTTTCACAATAAAATTCCCCAAAAATATGCAAAAACACATTTTTCAGAAATAACTGTTGTAGTACGATTATCAGGTGACCCTTGTTATGTAGCATGATTTTGGTCATCCTACACTCTATAATAGTAACGCTATTGACGATTTTTCACAATAAAATTCCCCAAAAATATGCAAAAACACATTTTTCAGAAATAACTGTTGTAGTACGATTATCAGGTGACCCTTGTTGTGTATCATGATTTTGGTCATCCTACACTGTATAATATTAACGCTATTGACGATTTTTCACAATAAAATTCCCCAAAAATATGCAAAAACACATTTTTCAGAAATAACTGTTGTAGTACGATTATCAGGTGACCCTTGTTGTGTAGCATGATTTTGGTCATTCTACACTGTATAATATTAACGCTATTGACGATTTTTCACAATAAAATTCCCCAAAAATATGCAAAATATTTTTTTTTCAGAAATAACTGTTGTAGTACGATTATCAGGTGACCCTTGTTGTTTAGCATGATTTTTGTCATCCTACACTGTATAATATTAACGCTATTGACGATTTTTCACAATAAAATTCCCCAAAAATATGCAAATAAATTTTTTTTTTCTGAAATGACTGTTGTAGTACGATTATCAGGTGACCCTTGTTGTGTATCATGATTTTGGTCGTCCTACACTGTATAATATTAACGCTATTGACGATTTTTCACAATAAAATTCCCCAAAAATATGCAAAATATTTTTTTTTCAGAAATAACTGTTGTAGTACGATTATCAGGTGACCCTTGTTGTTTAGCATGATTTTTGTCATCCTACACTGTATAATATTAACGCTATTGACGATTTTTCACAATAAAATTCCCCAAAAATATGCAAATAAATTTTTTTTTTCTGAAATGACTGTTGTAGTACGATTATCAGGTGACCCTTGTTGTGTATCATGATTTTGGTCGTCCTACACTGTATAATATTAACGCTATTGACGATTTTTCACAATAAAATTCCCCAAAAATATGCAAATAAATTTTTTTTTTCTGAAATGACTGTTGTAGTACGATTATCAGGTGACCCTTGTTGTGTATCATGATTTTGGTCGTCCTACACTGTATAATATTAACGCTATTGATGATTTTTCACAATAAAATTCCCCAAAAATATGCAAAAACAGATTTTTCAGAAATAACTGTTGTAGTACGATTATCAGGTGACCCTTGTTGTGTAGCATGATTTTGGTCATCCTACACTCTATAATAGTAACGCTATTGACGATTTTTCACAATAAAATTCCCCAAAAATATGCAAAAACACATTTTTCAGAAATAACTGTTGTAGTACGATTATCAGGTGACCCTTGTTGTGTAGCATGATTTTGGTCATCCTACACTGTATAATATTAACGCTATTGACGATTTTTCACAATAAAATTCCCCAAAAATATGCAAAAACACATTTTTCAGAAATAACTGTTGTAGTACGATTATCAGATAACCCTTGTCGTGTAGCATGATTTTGGTCATCCTACACTGTATAATATTAACGCTATTGACGACTTTTTCACAATAAAATTCCCCAAAAATATGCAAAATATTTTTTTTCAGAAATAACTGTTGTAGTACGATTATCAGGTGACCCTTGTTGTGTAGCATGATTTTGGTCATCCTACACTGTATAATATTAACGCTATTGACGACTTTTTCACAATAAAATTCCCCAAAAATATGCAAAATATTTTTTTTCAGAAATAACTGTTGTAGTACGATTATCAGGTGACCCTTGTTGTGTAGCATGATTTTGGTCATCCTACACTGTATAATATTAACGCTATTGACGATTTTTCACAATAAAATTCCCCAAAAATATGCAAAAACACAATTTTTAGAAATAACTGTTGTAGTACGATTATCAGGTGACCCTTGTTGTGTAGCATGATTTTGGTCATCCTACACTGTATAATATTAACGCTATTGACGATTTTTCACAATAAAATTCCCCAAAAATATGCAAAAACACATTTTTCAGAAATAACTGTTGTAGTACGATTATCAGGTGACCCTTGTTGTGTATCATGATTTTGGTCATCCTACACTGTATAATATTAATGCTATTGATGATTTTTCACAATAAAATTCCCCAAACATATGCAAAAACACATTTTTCAGAAATAACTGTTGTAGTATGATTATCAGGTGACCCTTGTTGTGTATCATGATTTTGGTCATCCTACACTGTATAATTTTAACGCTATTGACGATTTTTCACAATAAAATTCCCCAAAAATATGCAAAAACACATTTTTCAGAAATAACTGTTGTAGTACGATTATCAGGTGACCCTTGTTGTGTATCATGATTTTGGTCATCCTACACTGTATAATATTAATGCTATTGATGATTTTTCACAATAAAATTCCCCAAAAAGATTTTTCTTCCTGAAATAACTGTTGTAGTACGATTATCAGGTGACCCTTATTGTATATCATGATTTTGGTCATCCTACACTGTATAATATTGACGCTATTGACAATTTTTCACAATAAAATTCCCCAAAAATATGCAAAAACACATTTTTCAGAAATAACTGTTGTAGTACGATTATCAGGTGACCCTTGTTGTGTAGCGTGATTTTTGTCATCCTACACTGTATAATATTAACGCTATTGACGATTTTTCACAATAAAATTCCCCAAAAATATGCAAATACATTTTTTTTTTCTGAAATGACTGTTGTAGTACGATTATCAGGTGACCCTTGTTGTGTATCATGATTTTGGTCGTCCTACACTGTATAATATTAACGCTATTGACGATTTTTCACAATAAAATTCCCCAAAAATATGCAAAAACACATTTTTCAGAAATAACTGTTGTAGTACGATTATCAGGTGACCCTTGTTGTGTAGCATGATTTTGGTCATCCTACACTCTATAATAGTAACGCTATTGACGATTTTTCACAATAAAATTCCCCAAAAATATGCAAAAACACATTTTTCAGAAATAACTGTTGTAGTACGATTATCAGGTAACCCTTGTCGTGTAGCATGATTTTGGTCATCCTACACTGTATAATATTAACGCTATTGACGATTTTTCACAATAAAATTCCCCAAAAATATGCAAAAACACATTTTTCAGAAATAACTGTTGTAGTACGATTATCAGGTGACCCTTGTTGTGTAGCATGATTTTGGTCATCCTACACTGTATAATATTAACGCTATTGACGATTTTTCACAATAAAATTCCCCAAAAATATGCAAAATATTTTTTTTTCAGAAATAACTGTTGTAGTACGATTATCAGGTGACCCTTGTTGTGTAGCATGATTTTGGTCATCCTACACTCTATAATATTAACGCTATTGACGATTATTCACAAGAAAATTCCCCAAAAATATGCAAAAAAACATTTTTCAGAAATAACTGTTGTAGTACGATTATCAGGTGACCCTTGTTGTGTAGCATGATTTTGGTCATCCTACACTGTATAATATTAACGCTATTGACGATTTTTCACAATAAAATTCCCCAAAAATATGCAAAAACACATTTTTCAGAAATAACTGTTGTAGTACGATTATCAGGTGACCCTTGTTGTGTAGCATGATTTTGGTCATCCTACACTGTATAATATTAACGCTATTGACGATTTTTCACAATAAAATTCCCCAAAAATATGCAAATAAATTTTTTTTTTCTGAAATGACTGTTGTAGTACGATTATCAGGTGACCCTTGTTGTGTAGCATGATTTTGGTCATCCTACACTCTATAATAGTAACGCTGTTGACGATTTTTCACAATAAAATTCCCCAAAAATATGCAAAATATTTTTTTTTCAGAAATAACTGTTGTAGTACGATTATCAGGTGACCCTTGTTGTGTAGCATGATTTTGGTCATCCTACACTGTATAATATTAACGCTATTGACGATTTTTCACAATAAAATTCCCCAAAAATATGCAAAAACACATTTTTCAGAAATAACTGTTGTAGTACGATTATCAGGTGACCCTTGTTGTGTAGCATGATTTTGGTCATCCTACACTGTATAATATTAACGCTATTGACGATTTTTCACAATAAAATTCCCCAAAAATATGCAAAATATTTTTTTTTCAGAAATAACTGTTGTAGTACGATTATCAGGTGACCCTTGTTGTGTAGCATGATTTTGGTCATCCTACACTCTATAATATTAACGCTATTGACGATTATTCACAAGAAAATTCCCCAAAAATATGCAAAAAAACATTTTTCAGAAATAACTGTTGTAGTACGATTATCAGGTGACCCTTGTTGTGTAGCATGATTTTGGTCATCCTACACTGTATAATATTAACGCTATTGACGATTTTTCACAATAAAATTCCCCAAAAATATGCAAAAACACATTTTTCAGAAATAACTGTTGTAGTACGATTATCAGGTGACCCTTGTTGTGTAGCATGATTTTGGTCATCCTACACTGTATAATATTAACGCTATTGACGATTTTTCACAATAAAATTCCCCAAAAATATGCAAATAAATTTTTTTTTTCTGAAATGACTGTTGTAGTACGATTATCAGGTGACCCTTGTTGTGTAGCATGATTTTGGTCATCCTACACTCTATAATAGTAACGCTGTTGACGATTTTTCACAATAAAATTCCCCAAAAATATGCAAAATATTTTTTTTTCAGAAATAACTGTTGTAGTACGATTATCAGGTGACCCTTGTTGTGTAGCATGATTTTGGTCATCCTACACTCTATAATATTAACGCTATTGACGATTATTCACAAGAAAATTCCCCAAAAATATGCAAAAAAACATTTTTCAGAAATAACTGTTGTAGTACGATTATCAGGTGACCCTTGTTATGTAGCATGATTTTGGTCATCCTACACTCTATAATAGTAACGCTATTGACGATTTTTCACAATAAAATTCCCCAAAAATATGCAAAAACACATTTTTCAGAAATAACTGTTGTAGTACGATTATCAGGTGACCCTTGTTGTGTATCATGATTTTGGTAATCCTACACTGTATAATATTAACGCTATTGACGATTTTCACAATAAAATTCCCCAAAAATATGCAAAATATTTTTTTTTCAGAAATAACTGTTGTAGTATGATTATCAGGTGACCCTTGTTGTGTATCATGATTTTGGTCATCCTACACTGTATAATTTTAACGCTATTGACGATTTTTCACAATAAAATTCCCCAAAAATATGCAAAAACACATTTTTCAGAAATAACTGTTGTAGTACGATTATCAGGTGACCCTTGTTGTGTAGCATGATTTTGGTCATCCTACACTCTATAATATTAACGCTATTGACGATTATTCACAAGAAAATTCCCCAAAAATATGCAAAAAAACATTTTTCAGAAATAACTGTTGTAGTACGATTATCAGGTGACCCTTGTTATGTAGCATGATTTTGGTCATCCTACACTCTATAATAGTAACGCTATTGACGATTTTTCACAATAAAATTCCCCAAAAATATGCAAAAACACATTTTTCAGAAATAACTGTTGTAGTACGATTATCAGGTGACCCTTGTTGTGTATCATGATTTTGGTAATCCTACACTGTATAATATTAACGCTATTGACGATTTTCACAATAAAATTCCCCAAAAATATGCAAAATATTTTTTTTTCAGAAATAACTGTTGTAGTATGATTATCAGGTGACCCTTGTTGTGTATCATGATTTTGGTCATCCTACACTGTATAATTTTAACGCTATTGACGATTTTTCACAATAAAATTCCCCAAAAATATGCAAAAACACATTTTTCAGAAATAACTGTTGTAGTACGATTATCAGGTGACCCTTCTTGTGTATCATGATTTTGGTCATCCTACACTGTATAATATTAATGCTATTGATGATTTTTCACAATAAAATTCCCCAAAAAGATTTTTCTTCCTGAAATAACTGTTGTAGTACGATTATCAGGTGACCCTTATTGTATATCATGATTTTGGTCATCCTACACTCTATAATAGTAACGCTATTGACGATTTTTCACAATAAAATTCCCCAAAAATATGCAAAAACACATTTTTCAGAAATAACTGTTGTAGTACGAGTATCAGGTAACCCTTGTCGTGTAGCATGATTTTGGTCATCCTACACTGTATAATATTAACGCTATTGACGATTTTTCACAATAAAATTCCCCAAAAATATGCAAAAACACATTTTTCAGAAATAACTGTTGTAGTACGATTATCAGGTGACCCTTGTTGTGTAGCATGATTTTGGTCATCCTACACTGTATAATATTAACGCTATTGACGATTTTTCACAATAAAATTCCCCAAAAATATGCAAAATATTTTTTTTTCAGAAATAACTGTTGTAGTACGATTATCAGGTGACCCTTGTTGTGTAGCATGATTTTGGTCATCCTACACTCTATAATATTAACGCTATTGACGATTATTCACAAGAAAATTCCCCAAAAATATGCAAAAAAACATTTTTCAGAAATAACTGTTGTAGTACGATTATCAGGTGACCCTTGTTGTGTAGCATGATTTTGGTCATCCTACACTGTATAATATTAACGCTATTGACGATTTTTCACAATAAAATTCCCCAAAAATATGCAAAAACACATTTTTCAGAAATAACTGTTGTAGTACGATTATCAGGTGACCCTTGTTGTGTAGCATGATTTTGGTCATCCTACACTGTATAATATTAACGCTATTGACGATTTTTCACAATAAAATTCCCCAAAAATATGCAAATTAAATTTTTTTTTTCTGAAATGACTGTTGTAGTACGATTATCAGGTGACCCTTGTTGTGTAGCATGATTTTGGTCATCCTACACTCTATAATAGTAACGCTGTTGACGATTTTTCACAATAAAATTCCCCAAAAATATGCAAAATATTTTTTTTTCAGAAATAACTGTTGTAGTACGATTATCAGGTGACCCTTGTTGTGTAGCATGATTTTGGTCATCCTACACTGTATAATATTAACGCTATTGACGATTTTTCACAATAAAATTCCCCAAAAATATGCAAAAACACATTTTTCAGAAATAACTGTTGTAGTACGATTATCAGGTGACCCTTGTTGTGTAGCATGATTTTGGTCATCCTACACTCTATAATAGTAACGCTGTTGACGATTTTTCACAATAAAATTCCCCAAAAATATGCAAAATATTTTTTTTTCAGAAATAACTGTTGTAGTACGATTATCAGGTGACCCTTGTTGTGTAGCATGATTTTGGTCATCCTACACTGTATAATATTAACGCTATTGACGATTTTTCACAATAAAATTCCCCAAAAATATGCAAAAACACATTTTTCAGAAATAACTGTTGTAGTACGATTATCAGGTGACCCTTGTTGTGTAGCATGATTTTGGTCATCCTACACTGTATAATATTAACGCTATTGACGATTTTTCACAATAAAATTCCCCAAAAATATGCAAAATATTTTTTTTTCAGAAATAACTGTTGTAGTACGATTATCAGGTGACCCTTGTTGTGTAGCATGATTTTGGTCATCCTACACTCTATAATATTAACGCTATTGACGATTATTCACAAGAAAATTCCCCAAAAATATGCAAAAAAACATTTTTCAGAAATAACTGTTGTAGTACGATTATCAGGTGACCCTTGTTGTGTAGCATGATTTTGGTCATCCTACACTGTATAATATTAACGCTATTGACGATTTTTCACAATAAAATTCCCCAAAAATATGCAAAAACACATTTTTCAGAAATAACTGTTGTAGTACGATTATCAGGTGACCCTTGTTGTGTAGCATGATTTTGGTCATCCTACACTGTATAATATTAACGCTATTGACGATTTTTCACAATAAAATTCCCCAAAAATATGCAAATAAATTTTTTTTTTCTGAAATGACTGTTGTAGTACGATTATCAGGTGACCCTTGTTGTGTAGCATGATTTTGGTCATCCTACACTCTATAATAGTAACGCTGTTGACGATTTTTCACAATAAAATTCCCCAAAAATATGCAAAATATTTTTTTTTCAGAAATAACTGTTGTAGTACGATTATCAGGTGACCCTTGTTGTGTAGCATGATTTTGGTCATCCTACACTCTATAATATTAACGCTATTGACGATTATTCACAAGAAAATTCCCCAAAAATATGCAAAAAAACATTTTTCAGAAATAACTGTTGTAGTACGATTATCAGGTGACCCTTGTTATGTAGCATGATTTTGGTCATCCTACACTCTATAATAGTAACGCTATTGACGATTTTTCACAATAAAATTCCCCAAAAATATGCAAAAACACATTTTTCAGAAATAACTGTTGTAGTACGATTATCAGGTGACCCTTGTTGTGTATCATGATTTTGGTAATCCTACACTGTATAATATTAACGCTATTGACGATTTTCACAATAAAATTCCCCAAAAATATGCAAAATATTTTTTTTTCAGAAATAACTGTTGTAGTATGATTATCAGGTGACCCTTGTTGTGTATCATGATTTTGGTCATCCTACACTGTATAATTTTAACGCTATTGACGATTTTTCACAATAAAATTCCCCAAAAATATGCAAAAACACATTTTTCAGAAATAACTGTTGTAGTACGATTATCAGGTGACCCTTGTTGTGTAGCATGATTTTGGTCATCCTACACTCTATAATATTAACGCTATTGACGATTATTCACAAGAAAATTCCCCAAAAATATGCAAAAAAACATTTTTCAGAAATAACTGTTGTAGTACGATTATCAGGTGACCCTTGTTATGTAGCATGATTTTGGTCATCCTACACTCTATAATAGTAACGCTATTGACGATTTTTCACAATAAAATTCCCCAAAAATATGCAAAAACACATTTTTCAGAAATAACTGTTGTAGTACGACTATCAGGTGACCCTTGTTGTGTATCATGATTTTGGTAATCCTACACTGTATAATATTAACGCTATTGACGATTTTCACAATAAAATTCCCCAAAAATATGCAAAATATTTTTTTTTCAGAAATAACTGTTGTAGTATGATTATCAGGTGACCCTTGTTGTGTATCATGATTTTGGTCATCCTACACTGTATAATTTTAACGCTATTGACGATTTTTCACAATAAAATTCCTCAAAAATATGCAAAAACACATTTTTCAGAAATAACTGTTGTAGTACGATTATCAGGTGACCCTTCTTGTGTATCATGATTTTGGTCATCCTACACTGTATAATATTAATGCTATTGATGATTTTTCACAATAAAATTCCCCAAAAAGATTTTTCTTCCTGAAATAACTGTTGTAGTACGATTATCAGGTGACCCTTATTGTATATCATGATTTTGGTCATCCTACACTGTATAATATTGACGCTATTGACAATTTTTCACAATAAAATTCCCCAAAAATATGCAAAAACACATTTTTCAGAAATAACTGTTGTAGTACGATTATCAGGTGACCCTTGTTGTGTAGCGTGATTTTTGTCATCCTACACTGTATAATATTAACGCTATTGACGATTTTTCACAATAAAATTCCCCAAAAATATGCAAATAAATTTTTTTTTTCTGAAATGACTGTTGTAGTACGATTATCAGGTGACCCTTGTTGTGTATCATGATTTTGGTCGCCCTACACTGTATAATATTAACGCTATTGACGATTTTTCACAATAAAATTCCCCAAAAATATGCAAATAAATTTTTCTTTTCTGAAATGACTGTTGTAGTACGATTATCAGGTGACCCTTGTTGTGTAGCATGATTTTGGTCATCCTACACTGTATAATATTAACGCTATTGACGATTATTCACAAGAAAATTCCCCAAAAATATGCAAAAACACATTTTTCAGAAATAACTGTTGTAGTACGATTATCAGGTGACCCTTGTTGTGTAGCATGATTTTGGTCATCCTACACTCTATAATATTAACGCTATTGACGATTATTCACAAGAAAATTCCCCAAAAATATGCAAAAAAACATTTTTCAGAAATAACTGTTGTAGTACGATTATCAGGTGACCCTTGTTGTGTAGCATGATTTTGGTCATCCTACACTCTATAATAGTAACGCTATTGACGATTTTTCACAATAAAATTCCCCAAAAATATGCAAAAACACATTTTTCAGAAATAACTGTTGTAGTACGATTATCAGGTAACCCTTGTCGTGTAGCATGATTTTGGTCATCCTACACTGTATAATATTAATGCTATTGATGATTTTTCACAATAAAATTCCCCAAAAAGATTTTTCTTCCTGAAATAACTGTTGTAGTACGATTATCAGGTGACCCTTGTTGTATATCATGATTTTGGTCATCCTACACTGTATAATATTAACGCTATTGATGATTTTTCACAATAAAATTCCCCAAAAATATGCAAATACATTTTTTTTTTCTGAAATGACTGTTGTAGTACGATTATCAGGTGACCCTTGTTGTGTAGCATGATTTTGGTCATCCTACACTCTATAATAGTAACGCTATTGACGATTTTTCACAATAAAATTCCCCAAAAATATGCAAAAACACATTTTTCAGAAATAACTGTTGTAGTACGATTATCAGGTGACCCTTGTTGTGTAGCATGATTTTGGTCATCCTACACTGTATAATATTAACGCTATTGACGATTATTCACAAGAAAATTCCCCAAAAATATGCAAAAAAACATTTTTCAGAAATAACTGTTGTAGTACGATTATCAGGTGACCCTTGTTATGTAGCGTGATTTTGGTCATCCTACACTCTATAATAGTAACGCTATTGACGATTTTTCACAATAAAATTCCCCAAAAATATGCAAAAACACATTTTTCAGAAATAACTGTTGTAGTACGATTATCAGGTGACCCTTGTTGTGTATCATGATTTTGGTCGTCCTACACTGTATAATATTAACGCTATTGACGATTTTTCACAATAAAATTCCCCAAAAATATGCAAAAACACATTTTTCAGAAATAACTGTTGTAGTACGATTATCAGGTGACCCTTGTTGTGTAGCATGATTTTGGTCATCCTACACTGTATAATATTAACGCTATTGACGATTTTTCACAATAAAATTCCCCAAAAATATGCAAATACATTTTTTTTTTCTGAAATGACTGTTGTAGTACGATTATCAGGTGACCCTTGTTGTGTATCATGATTTTGGTCGTCCTACACTGTATAATATTAACGGTATTGATGATTTTTCACAATAAAATTCCCCAAAAATATGCAAAAACACATTTTTCAGAAATAACTGTTGTAGTACGATTATCAGGTGACCCTTGTTGTGTAGCATGATTTTGGTCATCCTACACTGTATAATATTAACGCTATTGACGATTTTTCACAATAAAATTCCCCAAAAATATGCAAAATATTTTTTTTTCAGAAATAACTGTTGTAGTACGATTATCAGGTGACCCCTCTTGTGTAGCATGATTTTTGTCATCCTACACTGTATAATATTAACGCTATTGACGATTTTTCACAATAAAATTCCCCAAAAATATGCAAAAACACATTTTTCAGAAATAACTGTTGTAGTACGATTATCAGGTGACCCTTGTTGTGTAGCATGATTTTGGTCATCCTACACTGTATAATATTAACGCTATTGACGATTTTTCACAATAAAATTCCCCAAAAATATGCAAAATATTTTTTTTTCAGAAATAACTGTTGTAGTACGATTATCAGGTGACCCTTGTTGTGTAGCATGATTTTTGTCATCCTACACTGTATAATATTAATGCTATTGACGATTTTTCACAATAAAATTCCCCAAAAATATGCAAAAACACATTTTTCAGAAATAACTGTTGTAGTACGATTATCAGGTAACCCTTGTCGTGTAGCATGATTTTGGTCATCCTACACTGTATAATATTAACGCTATTGACGATTTTTCACAATAAAATTCCCCAAAAATATGCAAAAACACATTTTTCAGAAATAACTGTTGTAGTACGATTATCAGGTGACCCTTGTTGTGTAGCATGATTCTGGTCATCCTACACTGTATAATATTAACGCTATTGACGATTTTTCACAATAAAATTCCCCAAAAATATGCAAAATATTTTTTTTTCAGAAATAACTGTTGTAGTACGATTATCAGGTGACCCCTTGTTGTGTAGCATGATTTTGGTCATCCTACACTCTATAATAGTAACGCTATTGACGATTTTTCACAATAAAATTCCCCAAAAATATGCAAAAACACATTTTTCAGAAATAACTGTTGTAGTACGATTATCAGGTAACCCTTGTCGTGTAGCATGATTTTGGTCATCCTACACTGTATAATATTAACGCTATTGACGATTTTTCACAATAAAATTCCCCAAAAATATGCAAAAACACATTTTTCAGAAATAACTGTTGTAGTACGATTATCAGGTGACCCTTGTTGTGTAGCATGATTTTGGTCATCCTACACTGTATAATATTAACGCTATTGACGATTATTCACAAGAAAATTCCCCAAAAATATGCAAAAAAACATTTTTCAGAAATAACTGTTGTAGTACGATTATCAGGTGACCCTTGTTATGTAGCATGATTTTGGTCATCCTACACTCTATAATAGTAACGCTATTGACGATTTTTCACAATAAAATTCCCCAAAAATATGCAAAAACACATTTTTCAGAAATAACTGTTGTAGTACGATTATCAGGTGACCCTTGTTGTGTATCATGATTTTGGTCATCCTACACTGTATAATATTAACGCTATTGACGATTTTTCACAATAAAATTCCCCAAAAATATGCAAAAAAACATTTTTCAGAAATAACTGTTGTAGTACGATTATCAGGTGACCATTGTTATGTAGCATGATTTTGGTCATCCTACACTGTATAATATTAATGCTATTGATGATTTTTCACAATAAAATTCCCCAAAAAGATTTTTCTTCCTGAAATAACTGTTGTAGTACGATTATCAGGTGACCCTTGTTGTATATCATGATTTTGGTCATCCTACACTGTATAATATTAACGCTATTGACGATTTTTCACAATAAAATTCCCCAAAAATATGCAAATAAATTTTTCTTTTCTGAAATGACTGTTGTAGTACGATTATCAGGTGACCCTTGTTGTGTATCATGATTTTGGTCGTCCTGAACTGTATAATATTAACGCTATTGACGATTTTTCACAATAAAATTCCCCAAAAATATGCAAAAACAGATTTTTCAGAAATAACTGTTGTAGTACGATTATCAGGTGACCCTTGTTGTGTAGCATGATTTTGGTCATCCTACAATCTATAATAGTAACGCTATTGACGATTTTTCACAATAAAATTCCCCAAAAATATGCAAAAACACATTTTTCAGAAATAACTGTTGTAGTACGATTATCAGGTAACCCTTGTCGTGTAGCATGATTTTGGTCATCCTACACTGTATAATATTAACGCTATTGACGATTTTTCACAATAAAATTCCCCAAAAATATGCAAAAACACATTTTTCAGAAATAACTGTTGTAGTACGATTATCAGGTGACCCTTGTTGTGTAGCATGATTTTGGTCATCCTACACTGTATAATATTAACGCTATTGACGATTTTTCACAATAAAATTCCCCAAAAATATGCAAAATATTTTTTTTTCAGAAATAACTGTTGTAGTACGATTATCAGGTGACCCTTGTTGTGTAGCATGATTTTGGTCATCCTACACTCTATAATAGTAACGCTATTGATGATTTTTCACAATAAAATTCCCCAAAAATATGCAAAAACACATTTTTCAGAAATAACTGTTGTAGTACGATTATCAGGTGACCCTTGTTGTGTAGCATGATTTTGGTCATCCTACACTCTATAATAGTAACGCTATTGACGATTTTTCACAATAAAATTCCCCAAAAATATGCAAAAACACATTTTTCAGAAATAACTGTTGTAGTACGATTATCAGGTGACCCTTGTTGTGTAGCATGATTTTGGTCATCCTACACTCTATAATAGTAACGGTATTGACGATTTTTCACAATAAAATTCCCCAAAAATATGCAAAAACACATTTTTCAGAAATAACTGTTGTAATATAATTATCAGGTGACCCTTGTTGTGTAGCATGATTTTGGTCATCCTACACTGTATAATTTTAACGCTATTGACGATTTTTCACAATAAAATTCCCCAAAAATATGCAAAAACACATTTTTCAGAAATAACTGTTGTAGTATAATTATCAGGTGACTCTTGTTGTGTAGCATGATTTTGGTTATCCTACACTGTATAATATTAACGCTATTGACGATTTTTCACAATAAAATTCCCCAAAAATATGCAAAAAAACATTTTTCAGAAATAACTGTTGTAGTACGATTATCAGGTGACCATTGTTATGTAGCATGATTTTGGTCATCCTACACTCTATAATAGTAACGCTATTGACGATTTTTCACAATAAAATTCCCCAAAAATATGCAAAAATACATTTTTCAGAAATAACTGTTGTAGTACGATTATCAGGTGACCCTTGTTGTGTATCATGATTTTGGTCATCCTACACTGTATAATATTAATGCTATTGATGATTTTTCACAATAAAATTCCCCAAAAAAAATTTTCTTCCTGAAATAACTGTTGTAGTACGATTATCAGGTGACCCTTGTTGTATATCATGATTTTGGTCATCCTACACTGTATAATATTAACGCTATTGACGATTTTTCACAATAAAATTCCACAAAAATATGCAAATACATTTTTTTTTTCTGAAATGACTGTTGTAGTACGATTATCAGGTGACCCTTGTTGTGTATCATGATTTTGGTCGTCCTACACTGTATAATATTAACGCTATTGATGATTTTTCACAATAAAATTCCCCAAAAATATGCAAAAACAGATTTTTCAGAAATAACTGTTGTAGTACGATTATCAGGTGACCCTTGTTGTGTAGCATGATTTTGGTCATCCTACACTCTATAATAGTAACGCTATTGACGATTTTTCACAATAAAATTCCCCAAAAATATGCAAAAACACATTTTTCAGAAATAACTGTTGTAGTACGATTATCAGGTAACCCTTGTTGTGTAGCATGATTTTGGTCATCCTACACTGTATAATATTAACGCTATTGACGATTTTTCACAATAAAATTCCCCAAAAATATGCAAAAACACATTTTTCAGAAATAACTGTTGTAGTACGATTATCAGGTGACCCTTGTTGTGTAGCATGATTTTGGTCATCCTACACTGTATAATATTAACGCTATTGACGATTTTTCACAATAAAATTCCCCAAAAATATGCAAAAACACATTTTTTTTTCAGAAATAACTGTTGTAGTACGATTATCAGGTGACCCTTGTTGTGTAGCATGATTTTGGTCATCCTACACTGTATAATATTAACGCTATTGACGATTTTTCACAATAAAATTCCCCAAAAATATGCAAAATATTTTTTTTTTCAGAAATAACTGTTGTAGTACGATTATCAGGTGACCCTTGTTGTGTAGCATGATTTTGGTCATCCTACACTGTATAATTTTAACGCTATTGACGATTTTTCACAATAAAATTCCCCAAAAATATGCAAAAACACATTTTTCAGAAATAACTGTTGTAGTATAATTATCAGGTGACTCTTGTTGTGTAGCATGATTTTGGTTATCCTACACTGTATAATATTAACGCTATTGACGATTTTTCACAATAAAATTCCCCAAAAATATGCAAAAAAACATTTTTCAGAAATAACTGTTGTAGTACGATTATCAGGTGACCATTGTTATGTAGCATGATTTTGGTCATCCTACACTCTATAATAGTAACGCTATTGACGATTTTTCACAATAAAATTCCCCAAAAATATGCAAAAACACATTTTTCAGAAATAACTGTTGTAGTACGATTATCAGGTGACCCTTGTTGTGTATCATGATTTTGGTCATCCTACACTGTATAATATTAACGCTATTGACGATTTTTCACAATAAAATTCCCCAAAAATATGCAAAAAAACATTTTTCAGAAATAACTGTTGTAGTACGATTATCAGGTGACCATTGTTATGTAGCATGATTTTGGTCATCCTACACTCTATAATAGTAACGCTATTGACGATTTTTCACAATAAAATTCCCCAAAAATATGCAAAAATACATTTTTCAGAAATAACTGTTGTAGTACGATTATCAGGTGACCCTTGTTGTGTATCATGATTTTGGTCATCCTACACTGTATAATATTAATGCTATTGATGATTTTTCACAATAAAATTCCCCAAAAAGATTTTTCTTCCTGAAATAACTGTTGTAGTACGATTATCAGGTGACCCTTGTTGTATATCATGATTTTGGTCATCCTACACTGTATAATATTAACGCTATTGACGATTTTTCACAATAAAATTCCCCAAAAATATGCAAATACATTTTTTTTTTCTGAAATGACTGTTGTAGTACGATTATCAGGTGACCCTTGTTGTGTATCATGATTTTGGTCGTCCTATACTGTATAATATTAACGCTATTGATGATTTTTCACAATAAAATTCCCCAAAAATATGCAAAAACAGATTTTTCAGAAATAACTGTTGTAGTACGATTATCAGGTGACCCTTGTTGTGTAGCATGATTTTGGTCATCCTACACTCTATAATAGTAACGCTATTGACGATTTTTCACAATAAAATTCCCCAAAAATATGCAAAAACACATTTTTCAGAAATAACTGTTGTAGTACGATTATCAGGTAACCCTTGTTGTGTAGCATGATTTTGGTCATCCTACACTGTATAATATTAACGCTATTGACGATTTTTCACAATAAAATTCCCCAAAAATATGCAAAAACACATTTTTCAGAAATAACTGTTGTAGTACGATTATCAGGTGACCCTTGTTGTGTAGCATGATTTTGGTCATCCTACACTCTATAATAGTAACGCTATTGACGATTTTTCACAATAAAATTCCCCAAAAATATGCAAAAACACATTTTTCAGAAATAACTGTTGTAGTACGATTATCAGGTGACCCTTGTTGTGTATCATGATTTTGGTCATCCTACACTGTATAATATTAACGCTATTGACGATTTTTCACAATAAAATTCCCCAAAAATATGCAAAAATACATTTTTCAGAAATAACTGTTGTAGTACGATTATCAGGTGACCCTTGTTGTGTATCATGATTTTGGTCATCCTACACTGTATAATATTAATGCTATTGATGATTTTTCACAATAAAATTCCCCAAAAAGATTTTTCTTCCTGAAATAACTGTTGTAGTACGATTATCAGGTGACCCTTGTTGTGTAGCATGATTTTGGTCATCCTACACTGTATAATATTAACGCTATTGACGATTTTTCACAATAAAATTCCCCAAAAATATGCAAAATATTTTTTTTTCAGAAATAACTGTTGTAGTACGATTATCAGGTGACCCTTGTTGTGTAGCATGATTTTGGTCATCCTACACTCTATAATAGTAACGCTATTGATGATTTTTCACAATAAAATTCCCCAAAAATATGCAAAAACACATTTTTCAGAAATAACTGTTGTAGTACGATTATCAGGTGACCCTTGTTGTGTAGCATGATTTTGGTCATCCTACACTCTATAATAGTAACGCTATTGACGATTTTTCACAATAAAATTCCCCAAAAATATGCAAAAACACATTTTTCAGAAATAACTGTTGTAGTACGATTATCAGGTGACCCTTGTTGTGTAGCATGATTTTGGTCATCCTACACTCTATAATAGTAACGGTATTGACGATTTTTCACAATAAAATTCCCCAAAAATATGCAAAAACACATTTTTCAGAAATAACTGTTGTAATATAATTATCAGGTGACCCTTGTTGTGTAGCATGATTTTGGTCATCCTACACTGTATAATTTTAACGCTATTGACGATTTTTCACAATAAAATTCCCCAAAAATATGCAAAAACACATTTTTCAGAAATAACTGTTGTAGTATAATTATCAGGTGACTCTTGTTGTGTAGCATGATTTTGGTTATCCTACACTGTATAATATTAACGCTATTGACGATTTTTCACAATAAAATTCCCCAAAAATATGCAAAAAAACATTTTTCAGAAATAACTGTTGTAGTACGATTATCAGGTGACCATTGTTATGTAGCATGATTTTGGTCATCCTACACTCTATAATAGTAACGCTATTGACGATTTTTCACAATAAAATTCCCCAAAAATATGCAAAAATACATTTTTCAGAAATAACTGTTGTAGTACGATTATCAGGTGACCCTTGTTGTGTATCATGATTTTGGTCATCCTACACTGTATAATATTAACGCTATTGACGATTTTTCACAATAAAATTCCCCAAAAATATGCAAAAACACATTTTTTTTTCAGAAATAACTGTTGTAGTACGATTATCAGGTGACCCTTGTTGTGTATCATGATTTTGGTCGTCCTACACTGTATAATATTAACGCTATTGATGATTTTTCACAATAAAATTCCCCAAAAATATGCAAAAACAGATTTTTCAGAAATAACTGTTGTAGTACGATTATCAGGTGACCCTTGTTGTGTAGCATGATTTTGGTCATCCTACACTCTATAATAGTAACGCTATTGACGATTTTTCACAATAAAATTCCCCAAAAATATGCAAAAACACATTTTTCAGAAATAACTGTTGTAGTACGATTATCAGGTAACCCTTGTTGTGTAGCATGATTTTGGTCATCCTACACTGTATAATATTAACGCTATTGACGATTTTTCACAATAAAATTCCCCAAAAATATGCAAAAACACATTTTTCAGAAATAACTGTTGTAGTACGATTATCAGGTGACCCTTGTTGTGTAGCATGATTTTGGTCATCCTACACTGTATAATATTAACGCTATTGACGATTTTTCACAATAAAATTCCCCAAAAATATGCAAAAACACATTTTTTTTTCAGAAATAACTGTTGTAGTACGATTATCAGGTGACCCTTGTTGTGTAGCATGATTTTGGTCATCCTACACTGTATAATATTAACGCTATTGACGATTTTTCACAATAAAATTCCCCAAAAATATGCAAAATTTTTTTTTTTTCAGAAATAACTGTTGTAGTACGATTATCAGGTGACCCTTGTTGTGTAGCATGATTTTGGTCATCCTACACTGTATAATTTTAACGCTATTGACGATTTTTCACAATAAAATTCCCCAAAAATATGCAAAAACACATTTTTCAGAAATAACTGTTGTAGTATAATTATCAGGTGACTCTTGTTGTGTAGCATGATTTTGGTTATCCTACACTGTATAATATTAACGCTATTGACGATTTTTCACAATAAAATTCCCCAAAAATATGCAAAAAAACATTTTTCAGAAATAACTGTTGTAGTACGATTATCAGGTGACCATTGTTATGTAGCATGATTTTGGTCATCCTACACTCTATAATAGTAACGCTATTGACGATTTTTCACAATAAAATTCCCCAAAAATATGCAAAAACACATTTTTCAGAAATAACTGTTGTAGTACGATTATCAGGTGACCCTTGTTGTGTATCATGATTTTGGTCATCCTACACTGTATAATATTAACGCTATTGACGATTTTTCACAATAAAATTCCCCAAAAATATGCAAAAATACATTTTTCAGAAATAACTGTTGTAGTACGATTATCAGGTGACCCTTGTTGTGTATCATGATTTTGGTCATCCTACACTGTATAATATTAATGCTATTGATGATTTTTCACAATAAAATTCCCCAAAAAGATTTTTCTTCCTGAAATAACTGTTGTAGTACGATTATCAGGTGACCCTTGTTGTATATCATGATTTTGGTCATCCTACACTGTATAATATTAACGCTATTGACGATTTTTCACAATAAAATTCCCCAAAAATATGCAAATACATTTTTTTTTTCTGAAATGACTGTTGTAGTACGATTATCAGGTGACCCTTGTTGTGTATCATGATTTTGGTCGTCCTACACTGTATAATATTAACGCTATTGATGATTTTTCACAATAAAATTCCCCAAAAATATGCAAAAACAGATTTTTCAGAAATAACTGTTGTAGTACGATTATCAGGTGACCCTTGTTGTGTAGCATGATTTTGGTCATCCTACACTCTATAATAGTAACGCTATTGATGATTTTTCACAATAAAATTCCCCAAAAATATGCAAAAACACATTTTTCAGAAATAACTGTTGTAGTACGATTATCAGGTAACCCTTGTTGTGTAGCATGATTTTGGTCATCCTACACTGTATAATATTAACGCTATTGACGATTTTTCACAATAAAATTCCCCAAAAATATGCAAAAACACATTTTTCAGAAATAACTGTTGTAGTACGATTATCAGGTGACCCTTGTTGTGTAGCATGATTTTGGTCATCCTACACTGTATAATATTAACGCTATTGACGATTTTTCACAATAAAATTCCCCAAAAATATGCAAAATATTTTTTTTTCAGAAATAACTGTTGTAGTACGATTATCAGGTGACCCTTGTTGTGTAGCATGATTTTGGTCATCCTACACTCTATAATAGTAACGCTATTGACGATTTTTCACAATAAAATTCCCCAAAAATATGCAAAAACACATTTTTCAGAAATAACTGTTGTAGTACGATTATCAGGTAACCCTTGTTGTGTAGCATGATTTTGGTCATCCTACACTGTATAATATTAACGCTATTGACGATTATTCACAAGAAAATTCCCCAAAAATATGCAAAAAAACATTTTTCAGAAATAACTGTTGTAGTACGATTATCATGTGACCCTTGTTATGTAGCATGATTTTGGTCATCCTACACTCTATAATAGTAACGCTATTGACGATTTTTCACGATAAAATTCCCCAAAAATATGCAAAAACACATTTTTCAGAAATAACTGTTGTAGTACGATTATCAGGTGACCCTTGTTGTGTATCATGATTTTGGTCATCCTACACTGTATAATATTAACGCTATTGACGATTTTTCACAATAAAATTCCCCAAAAATATGCAAAAACACATTTTTCAGAAATAACTGTTGTAGTACGATTATCAGGTGACCCTTGTTGTGTAGCATGATTTTGGTCATCCTACACTGTATAATATTAACGCTATTGACGATTTTTCACAATAAAATTCCCCAAAAATATGCAAAATATTTTTTTTCAGAAATAACTGTTGTAGTACGATTATCAGGTGACCCTTGTTGTGTAGCATGATTTTTGTCATCCTACACTGTATAATATTAACGCTATTGACGATTTTTCACAATAAAATTCCCCAAAAATATGCAAAAACACATTTTTCAGAAATAACTGTTGTAGTACGATTATCAGGTGACCCTTGTTGTGTAGCATGATTTTGGTCATCCTACACTGTATAATATTAACGCTATTGACGATTTTTCACAATAAAATTCCCCAAAAATATGCAAAATATTTTTTTTTCAGAAATAACTGTTGTAGTACGATTATCAGGTGACCCTTGTTGTGTAGCATGATTTTTGTCATCCTACACTGTATAATATTAATGCTATTGACGATTTTTCACAATAAAATTCCCCAAAAATATGCAAAAACACATTTTTCAGAAATAACTGTTGTAGTACGATTATCAGGTAACCCTTGTCGTGTAGCATGATTTTGGTCATCCTACACTGTATAATATTAACGCTATTGACGATTTTTCACAATAAAATTCCCCAAAAATATGCAAAAACACATTTTTCAGAAATAACTGTTGTAGTACGATTATCAGGTGACCCTTGTTGTGTAGCATGATTTTGGTCATCCTACACTGTATAATATTAACGCTATTGACGATTTTTCACAATAAAATTCCCCAAAAATATGCAAAATATTTTTTTTTCAGAAATAACTGTTGTAGTACGATTATCAGGTGACCCTTGTTGTGTAGCATGATTTTGGTCATCCTACACTCTATAATAGTAACGCTATTGACGATTTTTCACAATAAAATTCCCCAAAAATATGCAAAAACACATTTTTCAGAAATAACTGTTGTAGTACGATTATCAGGTAACCCTTGTCGTGTAGCATGATTTTGGTAATCCTACACTGTATAATATTAACGCTATTGACGATTTTTCACAATAAAATTCCCCAAAAATATGCAAAAACACATTTTTCAGAAATAACTGTTGTAGTACGATTATCAGGTGACCCTTGTTGTGTAGCATGATTTTGGTCATCCTACACTGTATAATATTAACGCTATTGACGATTATTCACAAGAAAATTCCCCAAAAATATGCAAAAACACATTTTTCAGAAATAACTGTTGTAGTACGATTATCAGGTGACCATTGTTATGTAGCATGATTTTGGTCATCCTACACTCTATAATAGTAACGCTATTGACGATTTTTCACAATAAAATTCCCCAAAAATATGCAAAAACACATTTTTCAGAAATAACTGTTGTAGTATAATTATCAGGTGACCCTTGTTGTATATCATGATTTTGGTCATCCTACACTGTATAATATTAACGCTATTGACGATTTTTCACAATAAAATTCCCCAAAAATATGCAAATAAATTTTTCTTTTCTGAAATGACTGTTGTAGTACGATTATCAGGTGACCCTTGTTGTGTATCATGATTTTGGTCGTCCTGAACTGTATAATATTAACGCTATTGACGATTTTTCACAATAAAATTCCCCAAAAATATGCAAAAACAGATTTTTCAGAAATAACTGTTGTAGTACGATTATCAGGTGACCCTTATGTGTAGCATGATTTTGGTCATCCTACACTCTATAATAGTAACGCTATTGACGATTTTTCACAATAAAATTCCCCAAAAATATGCAAAAACACATTTTTCAGAAATAACTGTTGTAGTACGATTATCAGGTAACCCTTGTCGTGTAGCATGATTTTGGTCATCCTACACTGTATAATATTAACGCTATTGACGATTTTTCACAATAAAATTCCCCAAAAATATGCAAAAACACATTTTTCAGAAATAACTGTTGTAGTACGATTATCAGGTGACCCTTGTTGTGTAGCATGATTTTGGTCATCCTACACTGTATAATATTAACGCTATTGACGATTTTTCACAATAAAATTCCCCAAAAATATGCAAAATATTTTTTTTTCAGAAATAACTGTTCTAGTACGATTATCAGGTGACCCTTGTTGTGTAGCATGATTTTGGTCATCCTACACTCTATAATAGTAACGCTATTGATGATTTTTCACAATAAAATTCCCCAAAAATATGCAAAAACACATTTTTCAGAAATAACTGTTGTAGTACGATTATCAGGTGACCCTTGTTGTGTAGCATGATTTTGGTCATCCTACACTCTATAATAGTAACGCTATTGACGATTTTTCACAATAAAATTCCCCAAAAATATGCAAAAACACATTTTTCAGAAATAACTGTTGTAGTATAATTATCAGGTGACCCTTGTTGTGTAGCATGATTTTGGTCATCCTACACTGTATAATTTTAACGCTATTGACGATTTTTCACAAGAAAATTCCCCAAAAATATGCAAAAACAAATTTTTCAGAAATAACTGTTGTAGTATAATTATCAGGTGACTCTTGTTGTGTAGCATGATTTTGGTTATCCTACACTGTATAATATTAACGCTATTGACGATTTTTCACAATAAAATTCCCCAAAAATATGCAAAAAAACATTTTTCAGAAATAACTGTTGTAGTACGATTATCAGGTGACCATTGTTATGTAGCATGATTTTGGTCATCCTACACTCTATAATAGTAACGCTATTGACGATTTTTCACAATAAAATTCCCCAAAAATATGCAAAAACACATTTTTCAGAAATAACTGTTGTAGTACGATTATCAGGTGACCCTTGTTGTGTATCATGATTTTGGTCATCCTACACTGTATAATATTAACGCTATTGACGATTTTTCACAATAAAATTCCCCAAAAATATGCAAAAATACATTTTTCAGAAATAACTGTTGTAGTACGATTATCAGGTGACCCTTGTTGTGTATCATGATTTTGGTCATCCTACACTGTATAATATTAATGCTATTGATGATTTTTCACAATAAAATTCCCCAAAAAGATTTTTCTTCCTGAAATAACTGTTGTAGTACGATTATCAGGTGACCCTTGTTGTATATCATGATTTTGGTCATCCTACACTGTATAATATTAACGCTATTGACGATTTTTCACAATAAAATTCCCCAAAAATATGCAAATACATTTTTTTTCTTCTGAAATGACTGTTGTAGTACGATTATCAGGTGACCCTTGTTGTGTATCATGATTTTGGTCGTCCTACACTGTATAATATTAACGCTATTGACGATTTTTCACAATAAAATTCCCCAAAAATATGCAAAAACAGATTTTTCAGAAATAACTGTTGTAGTACGATTATCAGGTGACCCTTGTTGTGTAGCATGATTTTGGTCATCCTACACTCTATAATATTAACGCTATTGACGATTTTTCACAATAAAATTCCCCAAAAATATGCAAAAACACATTTTTCAGAAATAACTGTTGTAGTATAATTATCAGGTGACCCTTGTTGTATATCATGATTTTGGTCATCCTACACTGTATAATATTAACGCTATTGACGATTTTTCACAATAAAATTCCCCAAAAATATGCAAATAAATTTTTCTTTTCTGAAATGACTGTTGTAGTACGATTATCAGGTGACCCTTGTTGTGTATCATGATTTTGGTCGTCCTGAACTGTATAATATTAACGCTATTGACGATTTTTCACAATAAAATTCCCCAAAAATATGCAAAAACAGATTTTTCAGAAATAACTGTTGTAGTACGATTATCAGGTGACCCTTGTTGTGTAGCATGATTTTGGTCATCCTACACTCTATAATAGTAACGCTATTGACGATTTTTCACAATAAAATTCCCCAAAAATATGCAAAAACACATTTTTCAGAAATAACTGTTGTAGTACGATTATCAGGTAACCCTTGTCGTGTAGCATGATTTTGGTCATCCTACACTGTATAATATTAACGCTATTGACGATTTTTCACAATAAAATTCCCCAAAAATATGCAAAAACACATTTTTCAGAAATAACTGTTGTAGTACGATTATCAGGTGACCCTTGTTGTGTAGCATGATTTTGGTCATCCTACACTGTATAATATTAACGCTATTGACGATTTTTCACAATAAAATTCCCCAAAAATATGCAAAATATTTTTTTTTCAGAAATAACTGTTGTAGTACGATTATCAGGTGACCCTTGTTGTGTAGCATGATTTTGGTCATCCTACACTCTATAATAGTAACGCTATTGATGATTTTTCACAATAAAATTCCCCAAAAATATGCAAAAACACATTTTTCAGAAATAACTGTTGTAGTACGATTATCAGGTGACCCTTGTTGTGTAGCATGATTTTGGTCATCCTACACTGTATAATATTAACGCTATTGACGATTTTTCACAAGAAAATTCCCCAAAAATATGCAAAAACACATTTTTCAGAAATAACTGTTGTAGTATAATTATCAGGTGACTCTTGTTGTGTAGCATGATTTTGGTTATCCTACACTGTATAATATTAACGCTATTGACGATTTTTCACAATAAAATTGCCCAAAAATATGCAAAAAAACATTTTTCAGAAATAACTGTTGTAGTACGATTATCAGGTGACCATTGTTATGTAGCATGATTTTGGTCATCCTACACTCTATAATAGTAACGCTATTGACGATTTTTCACAATAAAATTCCCCAAAAATATGCAAAAACACATTTTTCAGAAATAACTGTTGTAGTACGATTATCAGGTGACCCTTGTTGTGTATCATGATTTTGGTCATCCTACACTGTATAATATTAACGCTATTGACGATTTTTCACAATAAAATTCCCCAAAAATATGCAAAAATACATTTTTCAGAAATAACTGTTGTAGTACGATTATCAGGTGACCCTTGTTGTGTATCATGATTTTGGTCATCCTACACTGTATAATATTAATGCTATTGATGATTTTTCACAATAAAATTCCCCAAAAAGATTTTTCTTCCTGAAATAACTGTTGTAGTACGATTATCAGGTGACCCTTGTTGTATATCATGATTTTGGTCATCCTACACTGTATAATATTAACGCTATTGACGATTTTTCACAATAAAATTCCCCAAAAATATGCAAATACATTTTTTTTCTTCTGAAATGACTGTTGTAGTACGATTATCAGGTGACCCTTGTTGTGTATCATGATTTTGGTCGTCCTACACTGTATAATATTAACGCTATTGACGATTTTTCACAATAAAATTCCCCAAAAATATGCAAAAACAGATTTTTCAGAAATAACTGTTGTAGTACGATTATCAGGTGACCCTTGTTGTGTAGCATGATTTTGGTCATCCTACACTCTATAATATTAACGCTATTGACGATTTTTCACAATAAAATTCCCCAAAAATATGCAAAAACACATTTTTCAGAAATAACTGTTGTAGTATAATTATCAGGTGACCCTTGTTGTATATCATGATTTTGGTCATCCTACACTGTATAATATTAACGCTATTGACGATTTTTCACAATAAAATTCCCCAAAAATATGCAAATAAATTTTTCTTTTCTGAAATGACTGTTGTAGTACGATTATCAGGTGACCCTTGTTGTGTATCATGATTTTGGTCGTCCTGAACTGTATAATATTAACGCTATTGACGATTTTTCACAATAAAATTCCCCAAAAATATGCAAAAACAGATTTTTCAGAAATAACTGTTGTAGTACGATTATCAGGTGACCCTTGTTGTGTAGCATGATTTTGGTCATCCTACACTCTATAATAGTAACGCTATTGACGATTTTTCACAATAAAATTCCCCAAAAATATGCAAAAACACATTTTTCAGAAATAACTGTTGTAGTACGATTATCAGGTAACCCTTGTCGTGTAGCATGATTTTGGTCATCCTACACTGTATAATATTAACGCTATTGACGATTTTTCACAATAAAATTCCCCAAAAATATGCAAAAACACATTTTTCAGAAATAACTGTTGTAGTACGATTATCAGGTGACCCTTGTTGTGTAGCATGATTTTGGTCATCCTACACTGTATAATATTAACGCTATTGACGATTTTTCACAATAAAATTCCCCAAAAATATGCAAAATATTTTTTTTTCAGAAATAACTGTTGTAGTACGATTATCAGGTGACCCTTGTTGTGTAGCATGATTTTGGTCATCCTACACTCTATAATAGTAACGCTATTGATGATTTTTCACAATAAAATTCCCCAAAAATATGCAAAAACACATTTTTCAGAAATAACTGTTGTAGTACGATTATCAGGTGACCCTTGTTGTGTAGCATGATTTTGGTCATCCTACACTCTATAATAGTAACGCTATTGACGATTTTTCACAATAAAATTCCCCAAAAATATGCAAAAACACATTTTTCAGAAATAACTGTTGTAGTACGATTATCAGGTGACCCTTGTTGTGTAGCATGATTTTGGTCATCCTACACTCTATAATAGTAACGCTATTGACGATTTTTCACAATAAAATTCCCCAAAAATATGCAAAAACACATTTTTCAGAAATAACTGTTGTAGTATAATTATCAGGTGACCCTTGTTGTGTAGCATGATTTTGGTCATCCTACACTGTATAATTTTAACGCTATTGACGATTTTTCACAAGAAAATTCCCCAAAAATATGCAAAAACACATTTTTCAGAAATAACTGTTGTAGTATAATTATCAGGTGACTCTTGTTGTGTAGCATGATTTTGGTTATCCTACACTGTATAATATTAACGCTATTGACGATTTTTCACAATAAAATTCCCCAAAAATATGCAAAAAAACATTTTTCAGAAATAACTGTTGTAGTACGATTATCAGGTGACCATTGTTATGTAGCATGATTTTGGTCATCCTACACTCTATAATAGTAACGCTATTGACGATTTTTCACAATAAAATTCCCCAAAAATATGCAAAAACACATTTTTCAGAAATAACTGTTGTAGTACGATTATCAGGTGACCCTTGTTGTGTATCATGATTTTGGTCATCCTACACTGTATAATATTAACGCTATTGACGATTTTTCACAATAAAATTCCCCAAAAATATGCAAAAATACATTTTTCAGAAATAACTGTTGTAGTACGATTATCAGGTGACCCTTGTTGTGTATCATGATTTTGGTCATCCTACACTGTATAATATTAATGCTATTGATGATTTTTCACAATAAAATTCCCCAAAAAGATTTTTCTTCCTGAAATAACTGTTGTAGTACGATTATCAGGTGACCCTTGTTGTATATCATGATTTTGGTCATCCTACACTGTATAATATTAACGCTATTGACGATTTTTCACAATAAAATTCCCCAAAAATATGCAAATACATTTTTTTTCTTCTGAAATGACTGTTGTAGTACGATTATCAGGTGACCCTTGTTGTGTATCATGATTTTGGTCGTCCTACACTGTATAATATTAACGCTATTGACGATTTTTCACAATAAAATTCCCCAAAAATATGCAAAAACAGATTTTTCAGAAATAACTGTTGTAGTACGATTATCAGGTGACCCTTGTTGTGTAGCATGATTTTGGTCATCCTACACTGTATAATATTAACGCTATTGACGATTTTTCACAATAAAATTCCCCAAAAATATGCAAAAACACATTTTTCAGAAATAACTGTTGTAGTACGATTATCAGGTAACCCTTGTCGTGTAGCATGATTTTGGTCATCCTACACTGTATAATATTAACGCTATTGACAATTTTTCACAATAAAATTCCCCAAAAATATGCAAAAACACATTTTTCAGAAATAACTGTTGTAGTACGATTATCAGGTAACCCTTGTCGTGTAGCATGATTTTGGTCATCCTACACTGTATAATATTAACGCTATTGACGATTTTTCACAATAAAATTCCCCAAAAATATGCAAAAACACATTTTTCAGAAATAACTGTTGTAGTACGATTATCAGGTGACCCTTGTTGTGTAGCATGATTTTGGTCATCCTACACTGTATAATATTAACGCTATTGATGATTTTTCACAATAAAATTCCCCAAAAATATGCAAAAACACATTTTTCAGAAATAACTGTTGTAGTACGATTATCAGGTGACCCTTGTTGTGTAGCATGATTTTGGTCATCCTACACTGTATAATATTAACGCTATTGACGATTATTCACAAGAAAATTCCCCAAAAATATGCAAAAAAACATTTTTCAGAAATAACTGTTGTAGTACGATTATCAGGTAACCCTTGTCGTGTAGCATGATTTTGGTCATCCTACACTGTATAATATTAACGCTATTGACGATTTTTCACAATAAAATTCCCCAAAAATATGCAAAAACACATTTTTCAGAAATAACTGTTGTAGTACGATTATCAGGTAACCCTTGTCGTGTAGCATGATTTTGGTCATCCTACACTCTATAATATTAACGCTATTGACGATTTTTCACAATAAAATTCCCCAAAAATATGCAAAAACACATTTTTCAGAAATAACTGTTGTAGTACGATTATCAGGTAACCCTTGTCGTGTAGCATGATTTTGGTCATCCTACACTGTATAATATTAACGCTATTGACGATTTTTCACAATAAAATTCCCCAAAAATATGCAAAAACACATTTTTCAGAAATAACTGTTGTAGTACGATTATCAGGTAACCCTTGTCGTGTAGCATGATTTTGGTCATCCTACACTGTATAATATTAACGCTATTGACGATTTTTCACAATAAAATTCCCCAAAAATATGCAAAAACACATTTTTCAGAAATAACTGTTGTAGTACGATTATCAGGTGACCCTTGTTGTGTAGCATGATTTTGGTCATCCTACACTGTATAATATTAACGCTATTGATGATTTTTCACAATAAAATTCCCCAAAAATATGCAAAAACACATTTTTCAGAAATAACTGTTGTAGTACGATTATCAGGTGACCCTTGTTGTGTAGCATGATTTTGGTCATCCTACACTGTATAATATTAACGCTATTGACGATTATTCACAAGAAAATTCCCCAAAAATATGCAAAAAAACATTTTTCAGAAATAACTGTTGTAGTACGATTATCAGGTAACCCTTGTCGTGTAGCATGATTTTGGTCATCCTACACTGTATAATATTAACGCTATTGACGATTTTTCACAATAAAATTCCCCAAAAATATGCAAAAACACATTTTTCAGAAATAACTGTTGTAGTACGATTATCAGGTAACCCTTGTCGTGTAGCATGATTTTGGTCATCCTACACTCTATAATAGTAACGCTATTGACGATTATTCACAATAAAATTCCCCAAAAGTATGCAAAAACACATTTTTCAGAAATAACTGTTGTAGTACGATTATCAGGTGACCCTTGTTGTGTATCATGATTTTGGTCATCCTACACTGTATAATATTAACGCTATTGACGATTTTTCACAATAAAATTCCCCAAAAATATGCAAAAAAACATTTTTCAGAAATAACTGTTGTAGTACGATTATCAGGTGACCATTGTTATGTAGCATGATTTTGGTCATCCTACACTCTATAATAGTAACGCTATTGACGATTTTTCACAATAAAATTCCCCAAAAATATGCAAAAACACATTTTTCAGAAATAACTGTTGTAGTACGATTATCAGGTGACCCTTGTTGTGTATCATGATTTTGGTCATCCTACACTGTATAATATTAACGCTATTGACGATTTTTCACAATAAAATTCCCCAAAAATATGCAAAAACACATTTTTCAGAAATAACTGTTGTAGTACGATTATCAGGTGACCCTTGTTGTGTATCATGATTTTGGTCATCCTACACTGTATAATATTAATGCTATTGATGATTTTTCACAATAAAATTCCCCAAAAAGATTTTTCTTCCTGAAATAACTGTTGTAGTACGATTATCAGGTGACCCTTGTTGTGTATCATGATTTTGGTCGTCCTACACTGTATAATATTAACGCTATTGACGATTTTTCACAATAAAATTCCCCAAAAATATGCAAAAACACATTTTTCAGAAATAACTGTTGTAGTACGATTATCAGGTGACCCTTGTTGTGTAGCATGATTTTGGTCATCCTACACTCTATAATAGTAACGCTATTGACGATTTTTCACAATAAAATTCCCCAAAAATATGCAAAAACACATTTTTCAGAAATAACTGTTGTAGTACGATTATCAGGTAACCCTTGTCGTGTAGCATGATTTTGGTCATCCTACACTGTATAATATTAACGCTATTGACGATTTTTCACAATAAAATTCCCCAAAAATATGCAAAAACACATTTTTCAGAAATAACTGTTGTAGTACGATTATCAGGTGACCCTGGTTGTGTAGCATGATTTTGGTCATCCTACACTCTATAATATTAACGCTATTGACGATTTTTCACAATAAAATTCCCCAAAAATATGCAAAATATTTTTTTTTCAGAAATAACTGTTGTAGTACGATTATCAGGTGACCCTTGTTGTGTAGCATGATTTTGGTCATCCTACACTCTATAATATTAACGCTATTGACGATTATTCACAAGAAAATTCCCCAAAAATATGCAAAAAAACATTTTTCAGAAATAACTGTTGTAGTACGATTATCAGGTGACCCTTGTTATGTAGCATGATTTTGGTCATCCTACACTCTATAATAGTAACGCTATTGACGATTTTTCACAATAAAATTCCCCAAAAATATGCAAAAACACATTTTTCAGAAATAACTGTTGTAGTACGATTATCAGGTGACCCTTGTTGTGTATCATGATTTTGGTCATCCTACACTGTATAATATTAACGCTATTGACGATTTTTCACAATAAAATTCCCCAAAAATATGCAAAATTTTTTTTTTTTCAGAAATAACTGTTGTAGTACGATTATCAGGTGACCCTTGTTGTGTAGCATGATTTTTGTCATCCTACACTGTATAATATTAACGCTATTGACGATTTTTCACAATAAAATTCCCCAAAAATATGCAAATACATTTTTTTTTTCTGAAATGACTGTTGTAGTACGATTATCAGGTGACCCTTGTTGTGTATCATGATTTTGGTCATCCTACACTGTATAATATTAACGCTATTGATGATTTTTCACAATAAAATTCCCCAAAAATATGCAAAAACACATTTTTCAGAAATAACTGTTGTAGTACGATTATCAGGTGACCCTTGTTGTGTAGCATGATTTTGGTCATCCTACACTCTATAATAGTAACGCTATTGACGATTTTTCACAATAAAATTCCCCAAAAATATGCAAAAACACATTTTTCAGAAATAACTGTTGTAGTACGATTATCAGGTAACCCTTGTTGTGTAGCATGATTTTGGTCATCCTACACTGTATAATATTAACGCTATTGACGATTTTTCACAATAAAATTCCCCAAAAATATGCAAAATATTTTTTTTTCAGAAATAACTGTTGTAGTACGATTATCAGGTGACCCTTGTTGTGTAGCATGATTTTTGTCATCCTACACTGTATAATATTAACGCTATTGACGATTTTTCACAAGAAAATTCCCCAAAAATATGCAAAAACACATTTTTCAGAAATAACTGTTGTAGTATAATTATCAGGTGACTCTTGTTGTGTAGCATGATTTTGGTTATCCTACACTGTATAATATTAACGCTATTGACGATTTTTCACAATAAAATTCCCCAAAAATATGCAAAAAAACATTTTTCAGAAATAACTGTTGTAGTACGATTATCAGGTGACCATTGTTATGTAGCATGATTTTGGTCATCCTACACTCTATAATAGTAACGCTATTGACGATTTTTCACAATAAAATTCCCCAAAAATATGCAAAAACACATTTTTCAGAAATAACTGTTGTAGTACGATTATCAGGTGACCCTTGTTGTGTAGCATGATTTTGGTCATCCTACACTCTATAATATTAACGCTATTGACGATTATTCACAAGAAAATTCCCCAAAAATATGCAAAAAAACATTTTTCAGAAATAACTGCTGTAGTACGATTATCAGGTGACCCTTGTTATGTAGCATGATTTTGGTCATCCTACACTCTATAATAGTAACGCTATTGACGATTTTTCACAATAAAATTCCCCAAAAATATGCAAAAACACATTTTTCAGAAATAACTGTTGTAGTACGATTATCAGGTGACCCTTGTTGTGTATCATGATTTTGGTCATCCTACACTGTATAATATTAACGCTATTGACGATTTTTCACAATAAAATTCCCCAAAAATATGCAAAATATTTTTTTTTCAGAAATAACTGTTGTAGTACGATTATCAGGTGACCCTTGTTGTGTATCATGATTTTGGTCATCCTACACTGTATAATATTAACGCTATTGACGATTTTTCACAATAAAATTCCCCAAAAATATGCAAAAAAACATTTTTCAGAAATAACTGTTGTAGTACGATTATCAGGTAACCCTTGTCGTGTAGCATGATTTTGGTCATCCTACACTGTATAATATTAACGCTATTGACGATTTTTCACAATAAAATTCCCCAAAAATATGCAAAAACACATTTTTCAGAAATAACTGTTGTAGTACGATTATCAGGTAACCCTTGTCGTGTAGCATGATTTTGGTCATCCTACACTCTATAATAGTAACGCTATTGACGATTATTCACAATAAAATTCCCCAAAAGTATGCAAAAACACATTTTTCAGAAATAACTGTTGTAGTACGATTATCAGGTGACCCTTGTTGTGTATCATGATTTTGGTCATCCTACACTGTATAATATTAACGCTATTGACGATTTTTCACAATAAAATTCCCCAAAAATATGCAAAAAAACATTTTTCAGAAATAACTGTTGTAGTACGATTATCAGGTGACCATTGTTATGTAGCATGATTTTGGTCATCCTACACTCTATAATAGTAACGCTATTGACGATTTTTCACAATAAAATTCCCCAAAAATATGCAAAAACACATTTTTCAGAAATAACTGTTGTAGTACGATTATCAGGTGACCCTTGTTGTGTATCATGATTTTGGTCATCCTACACTGTATAATATTAACGCTATTGACGATTTTTCACAATAAAATTCCCCAAAAATATGCAAAAACACATTTTTCAGAAATAACTGTTGTAGTACGATTATCAGGTGACCCTTGTTGTGTATCATGATTTTGGTCATCCTACACTGTATAATATTAATGCTATTGATGATTTTTCACAATAAAATTCCCCAAAAAGATTTTTCTTCCTGAAATAACTGTTGTAGTACGATTATCAGGTGACCCTTGTTGTGTATCATGATTTTGGTCGTCCTACACTGTATAATATTAACGCTATTGACGATTTTTCACAATAAAATTCCCCAAAAATATGCAAAAACACATTTTTCAGAAATAACTGTTGTAGTACGATTATCAGGTGACCCTTGTTGTGTAGCATGATTTTGGTCATCCTACACTCTATAATAGTAACGCTATTGACGATTTTTCACAATAAAATTCCCCAAAAATATGCAAAAACACATTTTTCAGAAATAACTGTTGTAGTACGATTATCAGGTAACCCTTGTCGTGTAGCATGATTTTGGTCATCCTACACTGTATAATATTAACGCTATTGACGATTTTTCACAATAAAATTCCCCAAAAATATGCAAAAACACATTTTTCAGAAATAACTGTTGTAGTACGATTATCAGGTGACCCTGGTTGTGTAGCATGATTTTGGTCATCCTACACTCTATAATATTAACGCTATTGACGATTTTTCACAATAAAATTCCCCAAAAATATGCAAAATATTTTTTTTTCAGAAATAACTGTTGTAGTACGATTATCAGGTGACCCTTGTTGTGTAGCATGATTTTGGTCATCCTACACTCTATAATATTAACGCTATTGACGATTATTCACAAGAAAATTCCCCAAAAATATGCAAAAAAACATTTTTCAGAAATAACTGTTGTAGTACGATTATCAGGTGACCCTTGTTATGTAGCATGATTTTGGTCATCCTACACTCTATAATAGTAACGCTATTGACGATTTTTCACAATAAAATTCCCCAAAAATATGCAAAAACACATTTTTCAGAAATAACTGTTGTAGTACGATTATCAGGTGACCCTTGTTGTGTATCATGATTTTGGTCATCCTACACTGTATAATATTAACGCTATTGACGATTTTTCACAATAAAATTCCCCAAAAATATGCAAAATTTTTTTTTTTTCAGAAATAACTGTTGTAGTACGATTATCAGGTGACCCTTGTTGTGTAGCATGATTTTTGTCATCCTACACTGTATAATATTAACGCTATTGACGATTTTTCACAATAAAATTCCCCAAAAATATGCAAATACATTTTTTTTTTCTGAAATGACTGTTGTAGTACGATTATCAGGTGACCCTTGTTGTGTATCATGATTTTGGTCATCCTACACTGTATAATATTAACGCTATTGATGATTTTTCACAATAAAATTCCCCAAAAATATGCAAAAACACATTTTTCAGAAATAACTGTTGTAGTACGATTATCAGGTGACCCTTGTTGTGTAGCATGATTTTGGTCATCCTACACTCTATAATAGTAACGCTATTGACGATTTTTCACAATAAAATTCCCCAAAAATATGCAAAAACACATTTTTCAGAAATAACTGTTGTAGTACGATTATCAGGTAACCCTTGTTGTGTAGCATGATTTTGGTCATCCTACACTGTATAATATTAACGCTATTGACGATTTTTCACAATAAAATTCCCCAAAAATATGCAAAATATTTTTTTTTCAGAAATAACTGTTGTAGTACGATTATCAGGTGACCCTTGTTGTGTAGCATGATTTTTGTCATCCTACACTGTATAATATTAACGCTATTGACGATTTTTCACAAGAAAATTCCCCAAAAATATGCAAAAACACATTTTTCAGAAATAACTGTTGTAGTATAATTATCAGGTGACTCTTGTTGTGTAGCATGATTTTGGTTATCCTACACTGTATAATATTAACGCTATTGACGATTTTTCACAATAAAATTCCCCAAAAATATGCAAAAAAAACATTTTTCAGAAATAACTGTTGTAGTACGATTATCAGGTGACCATTGTTATGTAGCATGATTTTGGTCATCCTACACTCTATAATAGTAACGCTATTGACGATTTTTCACAATAAAATTCCCCAAAAATATGCAAAAACACATTTTTCAGAAATAACTGTTGTAGTACGATTATCAGGTGACCCTTGTTGTGTATCATGATTTTGGTCATCCTACACTGTATAATATTAACGCTATTGACGATTTTTCACAATAAAATTCCCCAAAAATATGCAAAAATACATTTTTCAGAAATAACTGTTGTAGTACGATTATCAGGTGACCCTTGTTGTGTATCATGATTTTGGTCATCCTACACTGTATAATATTAATGCTATTGATGATTTTTCACAATAAAATTCCCCAAAAAGATTTTTCTTCCTGAAATAACTGTTGTAGTACGATTATCAGGTGACCCTTGTTGTATATCATGATTTTGGTCATCCTACACTGTATAATATTAACGCTATTGACGATTTTTCACAATAAAATTCCCCAAAAATATGCAAATACATTTTTTTTCTTCTGAAATGACTGTTGTAGTACGATTATCAGGTGACCCTTGTTGTGTATCATGATTTTGGTCGTCCTACACTGTATAATATTAACGCTATTGACGATTTTTCACAATAAAATTCCCCAAAAATATGCAAAAACAGATTTTTCAGAAATAACTGTTGTAGTACGATTATCAGGTGACCCTTGTTGTGTAGCATGATTTTGGTCATCCTACACTCTATAATATTAACGCTATTGACGATTTTTCACAATAAAATTCCCCAAAAATATGCAAAAACACATTTTTCAGAAATAACTGTTGTAGTACGATTATCAGGTAACCCTTGTCGTGTAGCATGATTTTGGTCATCCTACACTGTATAATATTAACGCTATTGACGATTTTTCACAATAAAATTCCCCAAAAATATGCAAAAACACATTTTTCAGAAATAACTGTTGTAGTACGATTATCAGGTAACCCTTGTCGTGTAGCATGATTTTGGTCATCCTACACTGTATAATATTAACGCTATTGACGATTTTTCACAATAAAATTCCCCAAAAATATGCAAAAACACATTTTTCAGAAATAACTGTTGTAGTACGATTATCAGGTGACCCTTGTTGTGTAGCATGATTTTGGTCATCCTACACTGTATAATATTAACGCTATTGATGATTTTTCACAATAAAATTCCCCAAAAATATGCAAAAACACATTTTTCAGAAATAACTGTTGTAGTACGATTATCAGGTGACCCTTGTTGTGTAGCATGATTTTGGTCATCCTACACTGTATAATATTAACGCTATTGACGATTATTCACAAGAAAATTCCCCAAAAATATGCAAAAAAACATTTTTCAGAAATAACTGTTGTAGTACGATTATCAGGTAACCCTTGTCGTGTAGCATGATTTTGGTCATCCTACACTGTATAATATTAACGCTATTGACGATTTTTCACAATAAAATTCCCCAAAAATATGCAAAAACACATTTTTCAGAAATAACTGTTGTAGTACGATTATCAGGTAACCCTTGTCGTGTAGCATGATTTTGGTCATCCTACACTCTATAATATTAACGCTATTGACGATTTTTCACAATAAAATTCCCCAAAAATATGCAAAAACACATTTTTCAGAAATAACTGTTGTAGTACGATTATCAGGTAACCCTTGTCGTGTAGCATGATTTTGGTCATCCTACACTGTATAATATTAACGCTATTGACGATTTTTCACAATAAAATTCCCCAAAAATATGCAAAAACACATTTTTCAGAAATAACTGTTGTAGTACGATTATCAGGTAACCCTTGTCGTGTAGCATGATTTTGGTCATCCTACACTGTATAATATTAACGCTATTGACGATTTTTCACAATAAAATTCCCCAAAAATATGCAAAAACACATTTTTCAGAAATAACTGTTGTAGTACGATTATCAGGTGACCCTTGTTGTGTAGCATGATTTTGGTCATCCTACACTGTATAATATTAACGCTATTGATGATTTTTCACAATAAAATTCCCCAAAAATATGCAAAAACACATTTTTCAGAAATAACTGTTGTAGTACGATTATCAGGTGACCCTTGTTGTGTAGCATGATTTTGGTCATCCTACACTGTATAATATTAACGCTATTGACGATTATTCACAAGAAAATTCCCCAAAAATATGCAAAAAAACATTTTTCAGAAATAACTGTTGTAGTACGATTATCAGGTAACCCTTGTCGTGTAGCATGATTTTGGTCATCCTACACTGTATAATTTTAACGCTATTGACGATTTTTCACAATAAAATTCCCCAAAAATATGCAAAAACACATTTTTCAGAAATAACTGTTGTAGTACGATTATCAGGTAACCCTTGTCGTGTAGCATGATTTTGGTCATCCTACACTCTATAATAGTAACGCTATTGACGATTATTCACAATAAAATTCCCCAAAAGTATGCAAAAACACATTTTTCAGAAATAACTGTTGTAGTACGATTATCAGGTGACCCTTGTTGTGTATCATGATTTTGGTCATCCTACACTGTATAATATTAACGCTATTGACGATTTTTCACAATAAAATTCCCCAAAAATATGCAAAAAAACATTTTTCAGAAATAACTGTTGTAGTACGATTATCAGGTGACCATTGTTATGTAGCATGATTTTGGTCATCCTACACTCTATAATAGTAACGCTATTGACGATTTTTCACAATAAAATTCCCCAAAAATATGCAAAAACACATTTTTCAGAAATAACTGTTGTAGTACGATTATCAGGTGACCCTTGTTGTGTATCATGATTTTGGTCATCCTACACTGTATAATATTAACGCTATTGACGATTTTTCACAATAAAATTCCCCAAAAATATGCAAAAACACATTTTTCAGAAATAACTGTTGTAGTACGATTATCAGGTGACCCTTGTTGTGTATCATGATTTTGGTCATCCTACACTGTATAATATTAATGCTATTGATGATTTTTCACAATAAAATTCCCCAAAAAGATTTTTCTTCCTGAAATAACTGTTGTAGTACGATTATCAGGTGACCCTTGTTGTGTATCATGATTTTGGTCGTCCTACACTGTATAATATTAACGCTATTGACGATTTTTCACAATAAAATTCCCCAAAAATATGCAAAAACACATTTTTCAGAAATAACTGTTGTAGTACGATTATCAGGTGACCCTTGTTGTGTAGCATGATTTTGGTCATCCTACACTCTATAATAGTAACGCTATTGACGATTTTTCACAATAAAATTCCCCAAAAATATGCAAAAACACATTTTTCAGAAATAACTGTTGTAGTACGATTATCAGGTAACCCTTGTCGTGTAGCATGATTTTGGTCATCCTACACTGTATAATATTAACGCTATTGACGATTTTTCACAATAAAATTCCCCAAAAATATGCAAAAACACATTTTTCAGAAATAACTGTTGTAGTACGATTATCAGGTGACCCTGGTTGTGTAGCATGATTTTGGTCATCCTACACTCTATAATATTAACGCTATTGACGATTTTTCACAATAAAATTCCCCAAAAATATGCAAAATATTTTTTTTTCAGAAATAACTGTTGTAGTACGATTATCAGGTGACCCTTGTTGTGTAGCATGATTTTGGTCATCCTACACTCTATAATATTAACGCTATTGACGATTATTCACAAGAAAATTCCCCAAAAATATGCAAAAAAACATTTTTCAGAAATAACTGCTGTAGTACGATTATCAGGTGACCCTTGTTATGTAGCATGATTTTGGTCATCCTACACTCTATAATAGTAACGCTATTGACGATTTTTCACAATAAAATTCCCCAAAAATATGCAAAAACACATTTTTCAGAAATAACTGTTGTAGTACGATTATCAGGTGACCCTTGTTGTGTATCATGATTTTGGTCATCCTACACTGTATAATATTAACGCTATTGACGATTTTTCACAATAAAATTCCCCAAAAATATGCAAAATATTTTTTTTTCAGAAATAACTGTTGTAGTACGATTATCAGGTGACCCTTGTTGTGTATCATGATTTTGGTCATCCTACACTGTATAATATTAACGCTATTGATGATTTTTCACAATAAAATTCCCCAAAAATATGCAAAAACACATTTTTCAGAAATAACTGTTGTAGTACGATTATCAGGTGACCCTTGTTGTGTAGCATGATTTTGGTCATCCTACACTCTATAATAGTAACGCTATTGACGATTTTTCACAATAAAATTCCCCAAAAATATGCAAAAACACATTTTTCAGAAATAACTGTTGTAGTACGATTATCAGGTAACCCTTGTTGTGTAGCATGATTTTGGTCATCCTACACTGTATAATATTAACGCTATTGACGATTTTTCACAATAAAATTCCCCAAAAATATGCAAAATATTTTTTTTTCAGAAATAACTGTTGTAGTACGATTATCAGGTGACCCTTGTTGTGTAGCATGATTTTTGTCATCCTACACTGTATAATATTAACGCTATTGACGATTTTTCACAATAAAATTCCCCAAAAATATGCAAATAAATTTTTTTTTTCTGAAATGACTGTTGTAGTACGATTATCAGGTGACCCTTGTTGTGTATCATGATTTTGGTCGTCCTACACTGTATAATATCAACGCTATTGACGATTTTTCACAATAAAATTCCCCAAAAATATGCAAAAACACATTTTTCAGAAATAACTGTTGTAGTACGATTATCAGGTGACCCTTGTTGTGTAGCATGATTTTGGTCATCCTACACTCTATAATAGTAACGCTATTGACGATTTTTCACAATAAAATTCCCCAAAAATATGCAAAAACACATTTTTCAGAAATAACTGTTGTAGTACGATTATCAGGTAACCCTTGTCGTGTAGCATGATTTTGGTCATCCTACACTGTATAATATTAACGCTATTGACGATTTTTCACAATAAAATTCCCCAAAAATATGCAAAAACACATTTTTCAGAAATAACTGTTGTAGTACGATTATCAGGTGACCCTTGTTGTGTAGCATGATTTTGGTCATCCTACACTGTATAATATTAACGCTATTGACGATTTTTCACAATAAAATTCCCCAAAAATATGCAAAATATTTTTTTTTCAGAAATAACTGTTGTAGTACGATTATCAGGTGACCCCTTGTTGTGTAGCATGATTTTGGTCATCCTACACTCTATAATAGTAACGCTATTGACGATTTTTCACAATAAAATTCCCCAAAAATATGCAAAAACACATTTTTCAGAAATAACTGTTGTAGTACGATTATCAGGTGACCCTTGTTATGTAGCATGATTTTGGTCATCCTACACTCTATAATAATAACGCTATTGACGATTTTTCACAATAAAATTCCCCAAAAATATGCAAAAACACATTTTTCAGAAATAACTGTTGTAGTACGATTATCAGGTGACCCTTGTTGTGTAGCATGATTTTGGTCATCCTACACTGTATAATATTAACGCTATTGACGATTTTTCACAATAAAATTCCCCAAAAATATGCAAAAACACATTTTTCAGAAATAACTGTTGTAGTACGATTATCAGGTGACCATTGTTATGTAGCATGATTTTGGTCATTCTACACTCTATAATAGTAACGCTATTGACGATTTTTCACAATAAAATTCCCCAAAAATATGCAAAAACACATTTTTCAGAAATAACTGTTGTAGTACGATTATCAGGTGACCCTTGTTGTGTATCATGATTTTGGTCATCCTACACTGTATAATGTTAACGCTATTGACGATTTTTCACAATAAAATTCCCCAAAAATATGCAAAAACACATTTTTCAGAAATAACTGTTGTAGTACGATTATCAGGTGACCCTTGTTGTGTATCATGATTTTGGTCATCCTACACTGTATAATATTAATGCTATTGATGATTTTTCACAATAAAATTCCCCAAAAAGATTTTTCTTCCTGAAATAACTGTTGTAGTACGATTATCAGGTGACCCTTGTTGTATATCATGATTTTGGTCATCCTACACTGTATAATATTAACGCTATTGACGATTTTTCACAATAAAATTCCCCAAAAATATGCAAATACATTTTTTTTTTCTGAAATGACTGTTGTAGTACGATTATCAGGTGACCCTTGTTGTGTATCATGATTTTGGTCGTCCTACACTGTATAATATTAACGCTATTGACGATTTTTCACAATAAAATTCCCCAAAAATATGCAAAAACACATTTTTCAGAAATAACTGTTGTAGTACGATTATCAGGTAACCCTTGTCGTGTAGCATGATTTTGGTCATCCTACACTGTATAATATTAACGCTATTGACGATTTTTCACAATAAAATTCCCCAAAAATATGCAAAAACACATTTTTCAGAAATAACTGTTGTAGTACGATTATCAGGTGACCCTTGTTGTGTAGCATGATTTTGGTCATCCTACACTCTATAATAGTAACGCTATTGACGATTTTTCACAATAAAATTCCCCAAAAATATGCAAAAACACATTTTTCAGAAATAACTGTTGTAGTATAATTATCAGGTGACCCTTGTTGTGTAGCATGATTTTGGTCATCCTACACTGTATAATTTTAACGCTATTGACGATTTTTCACAATAAAATTCCCCAAAAATATGCAAAAAAACATTTTTCAGAAATAACTGTTGTAGTACGATTATCAGGTGACCATTGTTATGTAGCATGATTTTGGTCATCCTACACTCTATAATAGTAACGCTATTGACGATTTTTCACAATAAAATTCCCCAAAAATATGCAAAAACACATTTTTCAGAAATAACTGTTGTAGTACGATTATCAGGTGACCCTTGTTGTGTATCATGATTTTGGTCATCCTACACTGTATAATATTAACGCTATTGACGATTTTTCACAATAAAATTCCCCAAAAATATGCAAAAATACATTTTTCAGAAATAACTGTTGTAGTACGATTATCAGGTGACCCTTGTTGTGTATCATGATTTTGGTCATCCTACACTGTATAATATTAATGCTATTGATGATTTTTCACAATAAAATTCCCCAAAAAGATTTTTCTTCCTGAAATAACTGTTGTAGTACGATTATCAGGTGACCCTTGTTGTATATCATGATTTTGGTCATCCTACACTGTATAATATTAACGCTATTGACGATTTTTCACAATAAAATTCCCCAAAAATATGCAAAAACAGATTTTTCAGAAATAACTGTTGTAGTACGATTATCAGGTGACCCTTGTTGTGTAGCATGATTTTGGTCATCCTACACTGTATAATGTTAACGCTATTGACGATTTTTCACAATAAAATTCCCCAAAAATATGCAAAAACACATTTTTCAGAAATAACTGTTGTAGTACGATTATCAGGTGACCCTTGTTGTGTATCATGATTTTGGTCATCCTACACTGTATAATATTAATGCTATTGATGATTTTTCACAATAAAATTCCCCAAAAAGATTTTTCTTCCTGAAATAACTGTTGTAGTACGATTATCAGGTGACCCTTGTTGTATATCATGATTTTGGTCATCCTACACTGTATAATATTAACGCTATTGACGATTTTTCACAATAAAATTCCCCAAAAATATGCAAATACATTTTTTTTTTCTGAAATGACTGTTGTAGTACGATTATCAGGTGACCCTTGTTGTGTATCATGATTTTGGTCGTCCTACACTGTATAATATTAACGCTATTGACGATTTTTCACAATAAAATTCCCCAAAAATATGCAAAAACACATTTTTCAGAAATAACTGTTGTAGTACGATTATCAGGTAACCCTTGTCGTGTAGCATGATTTTGGTCATCCTACACTGTATAATATTAACGCTATTGACGATTTTTCACAATAAAATTCCCCAAAAATATGCAAAAACACATTTTTCAGAAATAACTGTTGTAGTACGATTATCAGGTGACCCTTGTTGTGTAGCATGATTTTGGTCATCCTACACTCTATAATAGTAACGCTATTGACGATTTTTCACAATAAAATTCCCCAAAAATATGCAAAAACACATTTTTCAGAAATAACTGTTGTAGTATAATTATCAGGTGACCCTTGTTGTGTAGCATGATTTTGGTCATCCTACACTGTATAATTTTAACGCTATTGACGATTTTTCACAATAAAATTCCCCAAAAATATGCAAAAAAACATTTTTCAGAAATAACTGTTGTAGTACGATTATCAGGTGACCATTGTTATGTAGCATGATTTTGGTCATCCTACACTCTATAATAGTAACGCTATTGACGATTTTTCACAATAAAATTCCCCAAAAATATGCAAAAACACATTTTTCAGAAATAACTGTTGTAGTACGATTATCAGGTGACCCTTGTTGTGTATCATGATTTTGGTCATCCTACACTGTATAATATTAACGCTATTGACGATTTTTCACAATAAAATTCCCCAAAAATATGCAAAAATACATTTTTCAGAAATAACTGTTGTAGTACGATTATCAGGTGACCCTTGTTGTGTATCATGATTTTGGTCATCCTACACTGTATAATATTAATGCTATTGATGATTTTTCACAATAAAATTCCCCAAAAAGATTTTTCTTCCTGAAATAACTGTTGTAGTACGATTATCAGGTGACCCTTGTTGTATATCATGATTTTGGTCATCCTACACTGTATAATATTAACGCTATTGACGATTTTTCACAATAAAATTCCCCAAAAATATGCAAAAACAGATTTTTCAGAAATAACTGTTGTAGTACGATTATCAGGTGACCCTTGTTGTGTAGCATGATTTTGGTCATCCTACACTCTATAATAGTAACGCTATTGACGATTTTTCACAATAAAATTCCCCAAAAATATGCAAAAACACATTTTTCAGAAATAACTGTTGTAGTACGATTATCAGGTAACCCTTGTCGTGTAGCATGATTTTGGTCATCCTACACTGTATAATATTAACGCTATTGACGATTTTTCACAATAAAATTCCCCAAAAATATGCAAAAACACATTTTTCAGAAATAACTGTTGTAGTACGATTATCAGGTGACCCTTGTTGTGTAGCATGATTTTGGTCATCCTACACTGTATAATATTAACGCTATTGACGATTTTTCACAATAAAATTCCCCAAAAATATGCAAAATATTTTTTTTTCAGAAATAACTGTTGTAGTACGATTATCAGGTGACCCTTGTTGTGTAGCATGATTTTTGTCATCCTACACTGTATAATATTAACGCTATTGACGATTTTTCACAATAAAATTCCCCAAAAATATGCAAATAAATTTTTTTTTTCTGAAATGACTGTTGTAGTACGATTATCAGGTGACCCTTGTTGTGTATCATGATTTTGGTCATCCTACACTCTATAATAGTAACGCTATTGACGATTTTTCACAATAAAATTCCCCAAAAATATGCAAAAACACATTTTTCAGAAATAACTGTTGTAGTACGATTATCAGGTAACCCTTGTCGTGTAGCATGATTTTGGTCATCCTACACTGTATAATATTAACGCTATTGACGATTTTTCACAATAAAATTCCCCAAAAATATGCAAAAACACATTTTTCAGAAATAACTGTTGTAGTACGATTATCAGGTGACCCTTGTTGTGTAGCATGATTTTGGTCATCCTACACTGTATAATATTAACGCTATTGACGATTTTTCACAATAAAATTCCCCAAAAATATGCAAAATATTTTTTTTTCAGAAATAACTGTTGTAGTACGATTATCAGGTGACCCCTTGTTGTGTAGCATGATTTTGGTCATCCTACACTCTATAATAGTAACGCTATTGACGATTTTTCACAATAAAATTCCCCAAAAATATGCAAAAACACATTTTTCAGAAATAACTGTTGTAGTACGATTATCAGGTGACCCTTGTTGTGTAGCATGATTTTGGTCATCCTACACTGTATAATATTAACGCTATTGACGATTTTTCACAATAAAATTCCCCAAAAATATGCAAAAAAACATTTTTCAGAAATAACTGTTGTAGTACGATTATCAGGTGACCATTGTTATGTAGCATGATTTTGGTCATCCTACACTCTATAATAGTAACGCTATTGACGATTTTTCACAATAAAATTCCCCAAAAATATGCAAAAACACATTTTTCAGAAATAACTGTTGTAGTACGATTATCAGGTGACCCTTGTTGTGTATCATGATTTTGGTCATCCTACACTGTATAATATTAACGCTATTGACGATTTTTCACAATAAAATTCCCCAAAAATATGCAAAAACACATTTTTCAGAAATAACTGTTGTAGTACGATTATCAGGTGACCCTTGTTGTGTATCATGATTTTGGTCATCCTACACTGTATAATATTAATGCTATTGATGATTTTTCACAATAAAATTCCCCAAAAAGATTTTTCTTCCTGAAATAACTGTTGTAGTACGATTATCAGGTGACCCTTGTTGTATATCATGATTTTGGTCATCCTACACTGTATAATATTAACGCTATTGACGATTTTTCACAATAAAATTCCCCAAAAATATGCAAATAAATTTTTTTTTTCTGAAATGACTGTTGTAGTACGATTATCAGGTGACCCTTGTTGTGTATCATGATTTTGGTCGTCCTACACTGTATAATATCAACGCTATTGACGATTTTTCACAATAAAATTCCCCAAAAATATGCAAAAACAGATTTTTCAGAAATAACTGTTGTAGTACGATTATCAGGTGACCCTTGTTGTGTAGCATGATTTTGGTCATCCTACACTCTATAATAGTAACGCTATTGACGATTTTTCACAATAAAATTCCCCAAAAATATGCAAAAACACATTTTTCAGAAATAACTGTTGTAGTACGATTATCAGGTAACCCTTGTCGTGTAGCATGATTTTGGTCATCCTACACTGTATAATATTAACGCTATTGACGATTTTTCACAATAAAATTCCCCAAAAATATGCAAAAACACATTTTTCAGAAATAACTGTTGTAGTACGATTATCAGGTGACCCTTGTTGTGTAGCATGATTTTGGTCATCCTACACTGTATAATATTAACGCTATTGACGATTTTTCACAATAAAATTCCCCAAAAATATGCAAAAACACATTTTTCAGAAATAACTGTTGTAGTACGATTATCAGGTGACCCTTGTTGTGTAGCATGATTTTGTTCATCCTACACTGTATAATATTAACGCTATTGACGATTTTTCACAATAAAATTCCCCAAAAATATGCAAAATATTTTTTTTTCAGAAATAACTGTTGTAGTACGATTATCAGGTGACCCCTTGTTGTGTAGCATGATTTTGGTCATCCTACACTCTATAATAGTAACGCTATTGACGATTTTTCACAATAAAATTCCCCAAAAATATGCAAAAACACATTTTTCAGAAATAACTGTTGTAGTACGATTATCAGGTGACCCTTGTTGTGTATCATGATTTTGGTCATCCTACACTGTATAATATTAACGCTATTGACGATTTTTCACAATAAAATTCCCCAAAAATATGCAAAAAAACATTTTTCAGAAATAACTGTTGTATTACGATTATCAGGTGACCATTGTTATGTAGCATGATTTTGGTCATCCTACACTCTATAATAGTAACGCAATTGACGAATTTTCACAATAAAATTCCCCAAAAATATGCAAAAACACATTTTTCAGAAATAACTGTTGTAGTACGATTATCAGGTGACCCCTTGTTGTGTATCATGATTTTGGTCATCCTACACTGTATAATATTAACGCTATTGACGATTTTTCACAATAAAATTCCCCAAAAATATGCAAAAACACATTTTTCAGAAATAACTGTTGTAGTACGATTATCAGGTGACCCTTGTTGTGTATCATGATTTTGGTCATCCTACACTGTATAATATTAATGCTATTGATGATTTTTCACAATAAAATTCCCCAAAAAGATTTTTCTTCCTGAAATAACTGTTGTAGTACGATTATCAGGTGACCCTTGTTGTGTATCATGATTTTGGTCATCCTACACTGTATAATATTAACGCTATTGACGATTTTTCACAATAAAATTCCCCAAAAATATGCAAATAAATTTTTTTTTTCTGAAATGACTGTTGTAGTACGATTATCAGGTGACCCTTGTTGTGTATCATGATTTTGGTCGTCCTACACTGTATAATATTAACGCTATTGACGATTTTTCACAATAAAATTCCCCAAAAATATGCAAAAACAGATTTTTCAGAAATAACTGTTGTAGTACGATTATCAGGTGACCCTTGTTGTGTAGCATGATTTTGGTCATCCTACACTGTATAATATTAACGCTATTGACGATTTTTCACAATAAAATTCCCCAAAAATATGCAAAAACACATTTTTCAGAAATAACTGTTGTAGTACGATTATCAGGTAACCCTTGTCGTGTAGCATGATTTTGGTCATCCTACACTCTATAATAGTAACGCTATTGACGATTTTTCACAATAAAATTCCCCAAAAATATGCAAAAACACATTTTTCAGAAATAACTGTTGTAGTACGATTATCAGGTGACCCTTGTTGTGTATCATGATTTTGGTCATCCTACACTGTATAATATTAACGCTATTGACGATTTTTCACAAGAAAATTCCCCAAAAATATGCAAAAACACATTTTTCAGAAATAACTGTTGTAGTACGATTATCAGGTGACCCTTGTTGTGTATCATGATTTTGGTCATCCTACACTGTATAATATTAATGCTATTGGTGATTTTTCACAATAAAATTCCCCAAAAAGATTTTTCTTCCTGAAATAACTGTTGTAGTACGATTATCAGGTGACCCTTGTTGTATATCATGATTTTGGTCATCCTACACTGTATAATATTAACGCTATTGACGATTTTTCACAATAAAATTCCCCAAAAATATGCAAATACATTTTTTTTTTCTGAAATGACTGTTGTAGTACGATTATCAGGTGACCCTTGTTGTGTATCATGATTTTGGTCGTCCTACACTGTATAATATTAACGCTATTGACGATTTTTCACAATAAAATTCCCCAAAAATATGCAAAAACAGATTTTTCAGAAATAACTGTTGTAGTACGATTATCAGGTGACCCTTGTTGTGTAGCATGATTTTGGTCATCCTACACTCTATAATAGTAACGCTATTGACGATTTTTCACAATAAAATTCCCCAAAAATATGCAAAAACACATTTTTCAGAAATAACTGTTGTAGTACGATTATCAGGTGACCCTTGTTGTGTAGCATGATTTTGGTCATCCTACACTGTATAATATTAACGCTATTGACGATTTTTCACAATAAAATTCCCCAAAAATATGCAAAATATTTTTTTTTCAGAAATAACTGTTGTAGTACGATTATCAGGTGACCCTTGTTGTGTAGCATGATTTTGGTCATCCTACACTCTATAATAGTAACGCTATTGATGATTTTTCACAATAAAATTCCCCAAAAATATGCAAAAACACATTTTTCAGAAATAACTGTTGTAGTACGATTATCAGGTGACCCTTGTTGTGTAGCATGATTTTGGTCATCCTACACTGTATAATATTAACGCTATTGACGATTATTCACAAGAAAATTCCCCAAAAATATGCAAAAAAACATTTTTCAGAAATAACTGTTGTAGTACGATTATCAGGTGACCCTTGTTGTGTAGCATGATTTTGGTCATCCTACACTGTATAATAGTAACGCTATTGACGATTTTTCACAATAAAATTCCCCAAAAATATGCAAAAACACATTTTTCAGAAATAACTGTTGTAGTACGATTATCAGGTGACCCTTGTTGTGTAGCATGATTTTGGTCATCCTACACTGTATAATATTAACGCTATTGACGATTTTTCACAATAAAATTCCCCAAAAATATGCAAAAACAGATTTTTCAGAAATAACTGTTGTAGTACGATTATCAGGTGACCCTTGTTGTGTAGCATGATTTTGGTCATCCTACACTCTATAATAGTAACGCTATTGACGATTTTTTCACAATAAAATTCCCCAAAAATATGCAAAAACACATTTTTCAGAAATAACTGTTGTAGTACGATTATCAGGTAACCCTTGTCGTGTAGCATGATTTTGGTCATCCTACACTGTATAATATTAACGCTATTGACGATTTTTCACAATAAAATTCCCCAAAAATATGCAAAAACACATTTTTCAGAAATAACTGTTGTAGTACGATTATCAGGTGACCCTTGTTGTGTAGCATGATTTTGGTCATCCTACACTGTATAATATTAACGCTATTGACGATTTTTCACAATAAAATTCCCCAAAAATATGCAAAAACACATTTTTCAGAAATAACTGTTGTAGTACGATTATCAGGTGACCCTTGTTGTGTAGCATGATTTTGTTCATCCTACACTGTATAATATTAACGCTATTGACGATTTTTCACAATAAAATTCCCCAAAAATATGCAAAATATTTTTTTTTCAGAAATAACTGTTGTAGTACGATTATCAGGTGACCCCTTGTTGTGTAGCATGATTTTGGTCATCCTACACTCTATAATAGTAACGCTATTGACGATTTTTCACAATAAAATTCCCCAAAAATATGCAAAAACACATTTTTCAGAAATAACTGTTGTAGTACGATTATCAGGTGACCCTTGTTGTGTATCATGATTTTGGTCATCCTACACTGTATAATATTAACGCTATTGACGATTTTTTCACAATAAAATTCCCCAAAAATATGCAAAAAAACATTTTTCAGAAATAACTGTTGTATTACGATTATCAGGTGACCATTGTTATGTAGCATGATTTTGGTCATCCTACACTCTATAATAGTAACGCAATTGACGAATTTTCACAATAAAATTCCCCAAAAATATGCAAAAACACATTTTTCAGAAATAACTGTTGTAGTACGATTATCAGGTGACCCCTTGTTGTGTATCATGATTTTGGTCATCCTACACTGTATAATATTAACGCTATTGACGATTTTTCACAATAAAATTCCCCAAAAATATGCAAAAACACATTTTTCAGAAATAACTGTTGTAGTACGATTATCAGGTGACCCTTGTTGTGTATCATGATTTTTGGTCATCCTACACTGTATAATATTAATGCTATTGATGATTTTTCACAATAAAATTCCCCAAAAAGATTTTTCTTCCTGAAATAACTGTTGTAGTACGATTATCAGGTGACCCTTGTTGTGTATCATGATTTTGGTCATCCTACACTGTATAATATTAACGCTATTGACGATTTTTCACAATAAAATTCCCCAAAAATATGCAAATAAATTTTTTTTTTCTGAAATGACTGTTGTAGTACGATTATCAGGTGACCCTTGTTGTGTATCATGATTTTGGTCGTCCTACACTGTATAATATTAACGCTATTGACGATTTTTCACAATAAAATTCCCCAAAATATGCAAAAACAGATTTTTCAGAAATAACTGTTGTAGTACGATTATCAGGTGACCCTTGTTGTGTAGCATGATTTTGGTCATCCTACACTCTATAATAGTAACGCTATTGACGATTTTTCACAATAAAATTCCCCAAAAATATGCAAAAACACATTTTTCAGAAATAACTGTTGTAGTACGATTATCAGGTAACCCTTGTCGTGTAGCATGATTTTGGTCATCCTACACTGTATAATATTAACGCTATTGACGATTTTTCACAATAAAATTCCCCAAAAATATGCAAAAACACATTTTTCAGAAATAACTGTTGTAGTACGATTATCAGGTGACCCTTGTTGTGTAGCATGATTTTGGTCATCCTACACTGTATAATATTAACGCTATTGACGATTATTCACAAGAAAATTCCCCAAAAAATATGCAAAAAAACATTTTTCAGAAATAACTGTTGTAGTACGATTATCAGGTAACCCTTGTCGTGTAGCATGATTTTGGTCATCCTACACTGTATAATATTAACGTTATTGACGATTTTTCACAATAAAATTCCCCAAAAATATGCAAAAACACATTTTTCAGAAATAACTGTTGTAGTACGATTATCAGGTAACCCTTGTCGTGTAGCATGATTTTGGTCATCCTACACTCTATAATAGTAACGCTATTGACGATTTTTCACAATAAAATTCCCCAAAAATATGCAAAAACACATTTTTCAGAAATAACTGTTGTAGTACGATTATCAGGTGACCCTTGTTGTGTATCATGATTTTGGTCATCCTACACTGTATAATATTAATGCTATTGATGATTTTTCACAATAAAATTCCCCAAAAAGATTTTTCTTCCTGAAATAACTGTTGTAGTACGATTATCAGGTGACCCTTGTTGTGTATCATGATTTTGGTCATCCTACACTGTATAATATTAACGCTATTGACGATTTTTCACAATAAAATTCCCCAAAAATATGCAAATAAATTTTTTTTTTCTGAAATGACTGTTGTAGTACGATTATCAGGTGACCCTTGTTGTGTATCATGATTTTGGTCGTCCTACACTGTATAATATTAACGCTATTGACGATTTTTCACAATAAAATTCCCCAAAAATATGCAAAAACAGATTTTTCAGAAATAACTGTTGTAGTACGATTATCAGGTGACCCTTGTTGTGTAGCATGATTTTGGTCATCCTACACTGTATAATATTAACGCTATTGACGATTTTTCACAATAAAATTCCCCAAAAATATGCAAAAACACATTTTTCAGAAATAACTGTTGTAGTACGATTATCAGGTAACCCTTGTCGTGTAGCATGATTTTGGTCATCCTACACTCTATAATAGTAACGCTATTGACGATTTTTCACAATAAAATTCCCCAAAAATATGCAAAAACACATTTTTCAGAAATAACTGTTGTAGTACGATTATCAGGTGACCCTTGTTGTGTATCATGATTTTGGTCATCCTACACTGTATAATATTAACGCTATTGACGATTTTTCACAAGAAAATTCCCCAAAAATATGCAAAAACACATTTTTCAGAAATAACTGTTGTAGTACGATTATCAGGTGACCCTTGTTGTGTATCATGATTTTGGTCATCCTACACTGTATAATATTAATGCTATTGGTGATTTTTCACAATAAAATTCCCCAAAAAGATTTTTCTTCCTGAAATAACTGTTGTAGTACGATTATCAGGTGACCCTTGTTGTATATCATGATTTTGGTCATCCTACACTGTATAATATTAACGCTATTGACGATTTTTCACAATAAAATTCCCCAAAAATATGCAAATACATTTTTTTTTTCTGAAATGACTGTTGTAGTACGATTATCAGGTGACCCTTGTTGTGTATCATGATTTTGGTCGTCCTACACTGTATAATATTAACGCTATTGATGATTTTTCACAATAAAATTCCCCAAAAATATGCAAAAACAGATTTTTCAGAAATAACTGTTGTAGTACGATTATCAGGTGACCCTTGTTGTGTAGCATGATTTTGGTCATCCTACACTCTATAATAGTAACGCTATTGACGATTTTTCACAATAAAATTCCCCAAAAATATGCAAAAACACATTTTTCAGAAATAACTGTTGTAGTACGATTATCAGGTGACCCTTGTTGTGTAGCATGATTTTGGTCATCCTACACTGTATAATATTAACGCTATTGACGATTTTTCACAATAAAATTCCCCAAAAATATGCAAAATATTTTTTTTTCAGAAATAACTGTTGTAGTACGATTATCAGGTGACCCTTGTTGTGTAGCATGATTTTGGTCATCCTACACTCTATAATAGTAACGCTATTGATGATTTTTCACAATAAAATTCCCCAAAAATATGCAAAAACACATTTTTCAGAAATAACTGTTGTAGTACGATTATCAGGTGACCCTTGTTGTGTAGCATGATTTTGGTCATCCTACACTGTATAATATTAACGCTATTGACGATTATTCACAAGAAAATTCCCCAAAAATATGCAAAAAAACATTTTTCAGAAATAACTGTTGTAGTACGATTATCAGGTGACCCTTGTTGTGTAGCATGATTTTGGTCATCCTACACTGTATAATAGTAACGCTATTGACGATTTTTCACAATAAAATTCCCCAAAAATATGCAAAAACACATTTTTCAGAAATAACTGTTGTAGTACGATTATCAGGTGACCCTTGTTGTGTAGCATGATTTTGGTCATCCTACACTGTATAATATTAACGCTATTGACGATTTTTCACAATAAAATTCCCCAAAAATATGCAAAAACAGATTTTTCAGAAATAACTGTTGTAGTACGATTATCAGGTGACCCTTGTTGTGTAGCATGATTTTGGTCATCCTACACTCTATAATAGTAACGCTATTGACGATTTTTCACAATAAAATTCCCCAAAAATATGCAAAAACACATTTTTCAGAAATAACTGTTGTAGTACGATTATCAGGTAACCCTTGTCGTGTAGCATGATTTTGGTCATCCTACACTGTATAATATTAACGCTATTGACGATTTTTCACAATAAAATTCCCCAAAAATATGCAAAAACACATTTTTCAGAAATAACTGTTGTAGTACGATTATCAGGTGACCCTTGTTGTGTAGCATGATTTTGGTCATCCTACACTGTATAATATTAACGCTATTGACGATTTTTCACAATAAAATTCCCCAAAAATATGCAAAAACACATTTTTCAGAAATAACTGTTGTAGTACGATTATCAGGTGACCCTTGTTGTGTAGCATGATTTTGTTCATCCTACACTGTATAATATTAACGCTATTGACGATTTTTCACAATAAAATTCCCCAAAAATATGCAAAATATTTTTTTTTCAGAAATAACTGTTGTAGTACGATTATCAGGTGACCCCTTGTTGTGTAGCATGATTTTGGTCATCCTACACTCTATAATAGTAACGCTATTGACGATTTTTCACAATAAAATTCCCCAAAAATATGCAAAAACACATTTTTCAGAAATAACTGTTGTAGTACGATTATCAGGTGACCCTTGTTGTGTATCATGATTTTGGTCATCCTACACTGTATAATATTAACGCTATTGACGATTTTTCACAATAAAATTCCCCAAAAATATGCAAAAAAACATTTTTCAGAAATAACTGTTGTATTACGATTATCAGGTGACCATTGTTATGTAGCATGATTTTGGTCATCCTACACTCTATAATAGTAACGCAATTGACGAATTTTCACAATAAAATTCCCCAAAAATATGCAAAAACACATTTTTCAGAAATAACTGTTGTAGTACGATTATCAGGTGACCCCTTGTTGTGTATCATGATTTTGGTCATCCTACACTGTATAATATTAACGCTATTGACGATTTTTCACAATAAAATTCCCCAAAAATATGCAAAAACACATTTTTCAGAAATAACTGTTGTAGTACGATTATCAGGTGACCCTTGTTGTGTATCATGATTTTGGTCATCCTACACTGTATAATATTAATGCTATTGATGATTTTTCACAATAAAATTCCCCAAAAAGATTTTTCTTCCTGAAATAACTGTTGTAGTACGATTATCAGGTGACCCTTGTTGTGTATCATGATTTTGGTCATCCTACACTGTATAATATTAACGCTATTGACGATTTTTCACAATAAAATTCCCCAAAAATATGCAAATAAATTTTTTTTTTCTGAAATGACTGTTGTAGTACGATTATCAGGTGACCCTTGTTGTGTATCATGATTTTGGTCGTCCTACACTGTATAATATTAACGCTATTGACGATTTTTCACAATAAAATTCCCCAAAAATATGCAAAAACAGATTTTTCAGAAATAACTGTTGTAGTACGATTATCAGGTGACCCTTGTTGTGTAGCATGATTTTGGTCATCCTACATTCTATAATAGTAACGCTATTGACGATTTTTCACAATAAAATTCCCCAAAAATATGCAAAAACACATTTTTCAGAAATAACTGTTGTAGTACGATTATCAGGTAACCCTTGTCGTGTAGCATGATTTTGGTCATCCTACACTGTATAATATTAACGCTATTGACGATTTTTCACAATAAAATTCCCCAAAAATATGCAAAAACACATTTTTCAGAAATAACTGTTGTAGTACGATTATCAGGTGACCCTTGTTGTGTAGCATGATTTTGGTCATCCTACACTGTATAATATTAACGCTATTGACGATTATTCACAAGAAAATTCCCCAAAAATATGCAAAAAAACATTTTTCAGAAATAACTGTTGTAGTACGATTATCAGGTAACCCTTGTCGTGTAGCATGATTTTGGTCATCCTACACTGTATAATATTAACGCTATTGACGATTTTTCACAATAAAATTCCCCAAAAATATGCAAAAACACATTTTTCAGAAATAACTGTTGTAGTACGATTATCAGGTAACCCTTGTCGTGTAGCATGATTTTGGTCATCCTACACTCTATAATAGTAACGCTATTGACGATTTTTCACAATAAAATTCCCCAAAAATATGCAAAAACACATTTTTCAGAAATAACTGTTGTAGTACGATTATCAGGTGACCCTTGTTGTGTATCATGATTTTGGTCATCCTACACTGTATAATATTAACGCTATTGACGATTTTTCACAAGAAAATTCCCCAAAAATATGCAAAAACACATTTTTCAGAAATAACTGTTGTAGTACGATTATCAGGTGACCCTTGTTGTGTATCATGATTTTGGTCATCCTACACTGTATAATATTAATGCTATTGGTGATTTTTCACAATAAAATTCCCCAAAAAGATTTTTCTTCCTGAAATAACTGTTGTAGTACGATTATCAGGTGACCCTTGTTGTATATCATGATTTTGGTCATCCTACACTGTATAATATTAACGCTATTGACGATTTTTCACAATAAAATTCCCCAAAAATATGCAAATACATTTTTTTTTTCTGAAATGACTGTTGTAGTACGATTATCAGGTGACCCTTGTTGTGTATCATGATTTTGGTCGTCCTACACTGTATAATATTAACGCTATTGACGATTTTTCACAATAAAATTCCCCAAAAATATGCAAAAACAGATTTTTCAGAAATAACTGTTGTAGTACGATTATCAGGTGACCCTTGTTGTGTAGCATGATTTTGGTCATCCTACACTCTATAATAGTAACGCTATTGACGATTTTTCACAATAAAATTCCCCAAAAATATGCAAAAACACATTTTTCAGAAATAACTGTTGTAGTACGATTATCAGGTGACCCTTGTTGTGTAGCATGATTTTGGTCATCCTACACTGTATAATATTAACGCTATTGACGATTTTTCACAATAAAATTCCCCAAAAATATGCAAAATATTTTTTTTTCAGAAATAACTGTTGTAGTACGATTATCAGGTGACCCTTGTTGTGTAGCATGATTTTTGTCATCCTACACTGTATAATATTAACGCTATTGACGATTTTTCACAATAAAATTCCCCAAAAATATGCAAATACATTTTTTTTTCTGAAATGACTGTTGTAGTACGATTATCAGGTAACCCTTGTCGTGTAGTATGATTTTGGTCATCCTACACTCTATAATAGTAACGCTATTGACGATTTTTCACAATAAAATTCCCCAAAAATATGCAAAAACACATTTTTCAGAAATAACTGTTGTAGTACGATTATCAGGTGACCCTTGTTGTGTAGCATGATTTTGTTCATCCTACACTGTATAATATTAACGCTATTGACGATTTTTCACAATAAAATTCCCCAAAAATATGCAAAATATTTTTTTTTCAGAAATAACTGTTGTAGTACGATTATCAGGTGACCCCTTGTTGTTTAGCATGATTTTGGTCATCCTACACTGTATAATATTAACGCTATTGACGATTTTTCACAATAAAATTCCCCAAAAATATGCAAAATATTTTTTTTTCAGAAATAACTGTTGTAGTACGATTATCAGGTGACCCTTGTTGTGTATCATGATTTTGGTCATCCTACACTGTATAATATTAACGCTATTGACGATTTTTCACAAGAAAATTCCCCAAAAATATGCAAAAACACATTTTTCAGAAATAACTGTTGTAGTACGATTATCAGGTGACCCTTGTTGTGTATCATGATTTTGTTCATCCTACACTGTATAATATTAACGCTATTGACGATTTTTCACAATAAAATTCCCCAAAAATATGCAAAATATTTTTTTTTCAGAAATAACTGTTGTAGTACGATTATCAGGTGACCCTTGTTGTGTAGCATGATTTTGTTCATCCTACACTGTATAATATTAACGCTATTGACGATTTTTCACAATAAAATTCCCCAAAAATATGCAAAATATTTTTTTTTCAGAAATAACTGTTGTAGTACGATTATCAGGTGACCCCTTGTTGTTTAGCATGATTTTGGTCATCCTACACTCTATAATAGTAACGCTATTGACGATTTTTCACAATAAAATTCCCCAAAAATATGCAAAAACACATTTTTCAGAAATAACTGTTGTAGTACGATTATCAGGTGACCCTTGTTGTGTATCATGATTTTGGTGATCCTACACTGTATAATATTAATGCTATTGATGATTTTTCACAATAAAATTCCCCAAAAAGATTTTTCTTCCTGAAATAACTGTTGTAGTACGATTATCAGGTGACCCTTGTTGTATATCATGATTTTGGTCATCCTACACTGTATAATATTGACGCTATTGACAATTTTTCACAATAAAATTCCCCAAAAATATGCAAAAACACATTTTTCAGAAATAACTGTTGTAGTACGATTATCAGGTGACCCTTGTTGTGTAGCATGATTTTGGTCATCCTACACTCTATAATATTAACGCTATTGACGATTTTTCACAATAAAATTCCCCAAAAATATGCAAATAAATATTTTTTTTTCTGAAATGACTGTTGTAGTACGATTATCAGGTGACCCTTGTTGTGTATCATGATTTTGGTCGTCCTACACTGTATAATATTAACGCTATTGACGATTTTTCACAATAAAATTCCCCAAAAATATGCAAAAACACATTTTTCAGAAATAACTGTTGTAGTACGATTATCAGGTGACCCTTGTTGTGTAGCATGATTTTGGTCATCCTACACTCTATAATAGTAACGCTATTGACGATTTTTCACAAGAAAATTCCCCAAAAATATGCAAAAACACATTTTTCAGAAATAACTGTTGTAGTATAATTATCAGGTGACCCTTGTTGTGTAGCATGATTTTGGTCATCCTACACTGTATAATATTGACGCTATTGACAATTTTTCACAATAAAATTCCCCAAAAATATGCAAAAACACATTTTTCAGAAATAACTGTTGTAGTACGATTATCAGGTGACCCTTGTTGTGTAGCATGATTTTGGTCATCCTACACTCTATAATAGTAACGCTATTGACGATTTTTCACAATAAAATTCCCCAAAAATATGCAAAAACACATTTTTCAGAAATAACTGTTGTAGTACGATTATCAGGTAACCCTTGTCGTGTAGCATGATTTTGGTCATCCTACACTGTATAATATTAACGCTATTGACGATTTTTCACAATAAAATTCCCCAAAAATATGCAAAATATTTTTTTTCAGAAATAACTGTTGTAGTACGATTATCAGGTGACCCTTGTTGTGTAGCATGATTTTTGTCATCCTACACTGTATAATATTAACGCTATTGACGATTTTTCACAATAAAATTCCCCAAAAATATGCAAATACATTTTTTTTTTCTGAAATGACTGTTGTAGTACGATTATCAGGTGACCCTTGTTGTGTATCATGATTTTGGTCGTCCTACACTGTATAATATTAACGCTATTGACGATTTTTCACAATAAAATTCCCCAAAAATATGCAAAAACACATTTTTCAGAAATAACTGTTGTAGTACGATTATCAGGTGACCCTTGTTGTGTAGCATGATTTTGGTCATCCTACACTCTATAATAGTAACGCTATTGACGATTTTTCACAATAAAATTCCCCAAAAATATGCAAAAACACATTTTTCAGAAATAACTGTTGTAGTACGATTATCAGGTAACCCTTGTCGTGTAGCATGATTTTGGTCATCCTACACTGTATAATATTAACGCTATTGACGATTTTTCACAATAAAATTCCCCAAAAATATGCAAAAACACATTTTTCAGAAATAACTGTTGTAGTACGATTATCAGGTGACCCTTGTTGTGTAGCATGATTTTGTTCATCCTACACTGTATAATATTAACGCTATTGACGATTTTTCACAATAAAATTCCCCAAAAATATGCAAAATATTTTTTTTTCAGAAATAACTGTTGTAGTACGATTATCAGGTGACCCCTTGTTGTGTAGCATGATTTTGGTCATCCTACACTCTATAATAGTAACGCTATTGACGATTTTTCACAATAAAATTCCCCAAAAATATGCAAAAACACATTTTTCAGAAATAACTGTTGTAGTACGATTATCAGGTGACCCTTGTTGTGTATCATGATTTTGGTGATCCTACACTGTATAATATTAATGCTATTGATGATTTTTCACAATAAAATTCCCCAAAAAGATTTTTCTTCCTGAAATAACTGTTGTAGTACGATTATCAGGTGACCCTTGTTGTATATCATGATTTTGGTCATCCTACACTGTATAATATTGACGCTATTGACAATTTTTCACAATAAAATTCCCCAAAAATATGCAAAAACACATTTTTCAGAAATAACTGTTGTAGTACGATTATCAGGTGACCCTTGTTGTGTAGCATGATTTTGGTCATCCTACACTCTATAATATTAACGCTATTGACGATTTTTCACAATAAAATTCCCCAAAAATATGCAAATAAATTTTTTTTTTCTGAAATGACTGTTGTAGTACGATTATCAGGTGACCCTTGTTGTGTATCATGATTTTGGTCGTCCTACACTGTATAATATTAACGCTATTGACGATTTTTCACAATAAAATTCCCCAAAAATATGCAAAAACACATTTTTCAGAAATAACTGTTGTAGTACGATTATCAGGTGACCCTTGTTGTGTAGCATGATTTTGGTCATCCTACACTCTATAATAGTAACGCTATTGACGATTTTTCACAAGAAAATTCCCCAAAAATATGCAAAAACACATTTTTCAGAAATAACTGTTGTAGTATAATTATCAGGTGACCCTTGTTGTGTAGCATGATTTTGGTCATCCTACACTGTATAATTTTAACGCTATTGATGATTTTTCACAAGAAAATTCCCCAAAAATATGCAAAAACACATTTTTCAGAAATAACTGTTGTAGTATAATTATCAGGTGACTCTTGTTGTGTAGCATGATTTTGGTTATCCTGCACTGTATAATATTAACGCTATTGACGATTTTTCACAATAAAATTCCCCAAAAATATGCAAAAAAACATTTTTCAGAAATAACTGTTGTAGTACGATTATCAGGTGACCCTTGTTATGTAGCATGATTTTGGTCATCCTACACTCTATAATAGTAACGCTATTGACGATTTTTCACAATAAAATTCCCCAAAAATATGCAAAAACACATTTTTCAGAAATAACTGTTGTAGTACGATTATCAGGTGACCCTTGTTGTGTATCATGATTTTGGTCATCCTACACTGTATAATATTAATGCTATTGATGATTTTTCACAATAAAATTCCCCAAAAAGATTTTTCTTCCTGAAATAACTGTTGTAGTACGATTATCAGGTGACCCTTGTTGTATATCATGATTTTGGTCATCCTACACTGTATAATATTGACGCTATTGACAATTTTTCACAAGAAAATTCCCCAAAAATATGCAAAAACACATTTTTCAGAAATAACTGTTGTAGTACGATTATCAGGTGACCCTTGTTGTGTAGCATGATTTTGGTCATCCTACACTCTATAATAGTAACGCTATTGACGATTTTTCACAATAAAATTCCCCAAAAATATGCAAAAACACATTTTTCAGAAATAATTGTTGTAGTATAATTATCAGGTGACCCTTGTTGTGTAGCATGATTTTGGTCATCCTACACTGTATAATATTAACGCTATTGACGATTTTTCACAATAAAATTCCCCAAAAATATGCAAATACATTTTTTTTTTCTGAAATGACTGTTGTAGTACGATTATCAGGTGACCCTTGTTGTGTATCATGATTTTGGTCGTCCTACACTGTATAATATTAACGCTATTGACGATTTTTCACAATAAAATTCCCCAAAAATATGCAAAAACACATTTTTCAGAAATAACTGTTGTAGTACGATTATCAGGTGACCCTTGTTGTGTAGCATGATTTTGGTCATCCTACACATTATAATAGTAACGCTATTGACGATTTTTCACAAGAAAATTCCCCAAAAATATGCAAAAACACATTTTTCAGAAATAATTGTTGTAGTATAATTATCAGGTGACCCTTGTTGTGTAGCATGATTTTGGTCATCCTACACTGTATAATTTTAACGCTATTGATGATTTTTCACAAGAAAATTCCCCAAAAATATGCAAAAACACATTTTTCAGAAATAACTGTTGTAGTATAATTATCAGGTGACTCTTGTTGTGTAGCATGATTTTGGTTATCCTGCACTGTATAATATTAACGCTATTGACGATTTTTCACAATAAAATTCCCCAAAAATATGCAAAAAAACATTTTTCAGAAATAACTGTTGTAGTACGATTATCAGGTGACCCTTGTTATGTAGCATGATTTTGGTCATCCTACACTCTATAATAGTAACGCTATTGACGATTTTTCACAATAAAATTCCCCAAAAATATGCAAAAACACATTTTTCAGAAATAACTGTTGTAGTACGATTATCAGGTGACTCTTGTTGTGTAGCATGATTTTGGTCATCCTACACTGTATAATATTAACGCTATTGACGATTTTTCACAATAAAATTCCCCAAAAATATGCAAAATATTTTTTTTTCAGAAATAACTGTTGTAGTACGATTATCAGGTGACCCTTGTTGTGTAGCATGATTTTGGTCATCCTACACTCTATAATAGTAACGCTATTGACGATTTTTCACAATAAAATTCCCCAAAAATATGCAAAAACACATTTTTCAGAAATAACTGTTGTAGTACGATTATCAGGTGACCCTTGTTGTGTAGCATGATTTTTGTCATCCTACACTGTATAATATTAACGCTATTGACGATTATTCACAAGAAAATTCCCCAAAAATATGCAAAAAAACATTTTTCAGAAATAACTGTTGTAGTACGATTATCAGGTGACCCTTGTTATGTAGCATGATTTTGGTCATCCTACACTCTATAATAGTAACGCTATTGACGATTTTTCACAATAAAATTCCCCAAAAATATGCAAAAACACATTTTTCAGAAATAACTGTTGTAGTACGATTATCAGGTGACCCTTGTTGTGTATCATGATTTTGGTCATCCTACACTGTATAATATTAACGCTATTGACGATTTTTCACATTAAAATTCCCCAAAAATATGCAAAAACACATTTTTCAGAAATAACTGTTGTAGTACGATTATCAGGTGACCCTTGTTGTGTAGCATGATTTTGGTCATCCTACACTGTATAATATTAACGCTATTGACGATTTTTCACAATAAAATTCCCCAAAAATATGCAAATACATTTTTTTTTTCTGAAATGACTGTTGTAGTACGATTATCAGGTGACCCTTGTTGTGTATCATGATTTTGGTCGTCCTACACTGTATAATATTAACGCTATTGACGATTTTTCACAATAAAATTCCCCAAAAATATGCAAAAACAGATTTTTCAGAAATAACTGTTGTAGTACGATTATCAGGTGACCCTTGTTGTGTAGCATGATTTTGGTCATCCTACACTCTATAATATTAACGCTATTGACGATTTTTCACAATAAAATTCCCCAAAAATATGCAAAAACACATTTTTCAGAAATAACTGTTGTAGTACGATTATCAGGTGACCCTTGTTGTGTAGCATGATTTTGGTCATCCTACACTGTATAATATTAACGCTATTGACGATTTTTCACAATAAAATTCCCCAAAAATATGCAAATAAATTTTTTTTCTTCTGAAATGACTGTTGTAGTACGATTATCAGGTGACCCTTGTTGTGTATCATGATTTTGGTCGTCCTACACTGTATAATATTAACGCTATTGACGATTTTTCACAATAAAATTCCCCAAAAATATGCAAAAACAGATTTTTCAGAAATAACTGTTGTAGTACGATTATCAGGTGACCCTTGTTGTGTAGCATGATTTTGGTCATCCTACACTCTATAATAGTAACGCTATTGACGATTTTTCACAATAAAATTCCCCAAAAATATGCAAAAACACATTTTTCAGAAATAACTGTTGTAGTACGATTATCAGGTAACCCTTGTCGTGTAGCATGATTTTGGTCATCCTACACTGTATAATATTAACGCTATTGACGATTTTTCACAATAAAATTCCCCAAAAATATGCAAAAACACATTTTTCAGAAATAACTGTTGTAGTACGATTATCAGGTGACCCTTGTTGTGTAGCATGATTTTGGTCATCCTACACTCTATAATAGTAACGCTATTGACGATTTTTCACAAGAAAATTCCCCAAAAATATGCAAAAACACATTTTTCAGAAATAATTGTTGTAGTATAATTATCAGGTGACCCTTGTTGTGTAGCATGATTTTGGTCATCCTACACTGTATAATTTTAACGCTATTGATGATTTTTCACAAGAAAATTCCCCAAAAATATGCAAAAACACATTTTTCAGAAATAACTGTTGTAGTATAATTATCAGGTGACTCTTGTTGTGTAGCATGATTTTGGTTATCCTGCACTGTATAATATTAACGCTATTGACGATTTTTCACAATAAAATTCCCCAAAAATATGCAAAAAAACATTTTTCAGAAATAACTGTTGTAGTACGATTATCAGGTGACCCTTGTTATGTAGCATGATTTTGGTCATCCTACACTCTATAATAGTAACGCTATTGACGATTTTTCACAATAAAATTCCCCAAAAATATGCAAAAACACATTTTTCAGAAATAACTGTTGTAGTACGATTATCAGGTGACCCTTGTTGTGTATCATGATTTTGGTCATCCTACACTGTATAATATTAACGCTATTGACGATTTTTCACAATAAAATTCCCCAAAAATATGCAAAAACACATTTTTCAGAAATAACTGTTGTAGTACGATTATCAGGTGACCCTTGTTGTGTATCATTATTTTGGTCATCCTACACTGTATAATATTAATGCTATTGATGATTTTTCACAATAAAATTCCCCAAAAAGATTTTTCTTCCTGAAATAACTGTTGTAGTACGATTATCAGGTGACCCTTGTTGTATATCATGATTTTGGTCATCCTACACTGTATAATATTAACGCTATTGACGATTTTTCACAATAAAATTCCCCAAAAATATGCAAAAACACATTTTTCAGAAATAACTGTTGTAGTACGATTATCAGGTAACCCTTGTTGTGTAGCATGATTTTGGTCATCCTACACTGTATAATATTAACGCTATTGACGATTTTTCACAATAAAATTCCCCAAAAATATGCAAAAACACATTTTTCAGAAATAACTGTTGTAGTACGATTATCAGGTGACCCTTGTTGTGTAGCATGATTTTGGTCATCCTACACTGTATAATATTAACGCTATTGACGATTTTTCACAATAAAATTCCCCAAAAATATGCAAAATATTTTTTTTTCAGAAATAACTGTTGTAGTACGATTATCAGGTGACCCTTGTTGTGTAGCATGATTTTGGTCATCCTACACTCTATAATAGTAACGCTATTGACGATTTTTCACAATAAAATTCCCCAAAAATATGCAAAAACACATTTTTCAGAAATAACTGTTGTAGTACGATTATCAGGTGACCCTTGTTGTGTAGCATGATTTTGGTCATCCTACACTCTATAATAGTAACGCTATTGACGATTTTTCACAATAAAATTCCCCAAAAATATGCAAAAACACATTTTTCAGAAATAACTGTTGTAGTATAATTATCAGGTGACCCTTGTTGTGTAGCATGATTTTGGTCATCCTACACTGTATAATTTTAACGCTATTGACGATTTTTCACAAGAAAATTCCCCAAAAATATGCAAAAACACATTTTTCAGAAATAACTGTTGTAGTATAATTATCAGGTGACTCTTGTTGTGTAGCATGATTTTGGTTATCCTACACTGTATAATATTAACGCTATTGACGATTTTTCACAATAAAATTCCCCAAAAATATACAAAAAAACATTTTTCAGAAATAACTGTTGTAGTACGATTATCAGGTGACCATTGTTATGTAGCATGATTTTGGTCATCCTACACTCTATAATAGTAACGCTATTGACGATTTTTCACAATAAAATTCCCCAAAAATATGCAAAAACACATTTTTCAGAAATAACTGTTGTAGTACGATTATCAGGTGACCCTTGTTGTGTATCATGATTTTGGTCATCCTACACTGTATAATATTAACGCTATTGACGATTTTTCACAATAAAATTCCCCAAAAATATGCAAAAATACATTTTTCAGAAATAACTGTTGTAGTACGATTATCAGGTGACCCTTGTTGTGTATCATGATTTTGGTCATCCTACACTGTATAATATTAATGCTATTGATGATTTTTCACAATAAAATTCCCCAAAAAGATTTTTCTTCCTGAAATAACTGTTGTAGTACGATTATCAGGTGACCCTTGTTGTATATCATGATTTTGGTCATCCTACACTGTATAATATTAACGCTATTGACGATTTTTCACAATAAAATTCCCCAAAAATATGCAAATACATTTTTTTTCTTCTGAAATGACTGTTGTAGTACGATTATCAGGTGACCCTTGTTGTGTATCATGATTTTGGTCGTCCTACACTGTATAATATTAACGCTATTGACGATTGTTCACAATAAAACTCCCCAAAAATATGCAAAAACAGATTTTTCAGAAATAACTGTTGTAGTACGATTATCAGGTGACCCTTGTTGTGTAGCATGATTTTGGTCATCCTACACTGTATAATATTAACGCTATTGACGATTTTTCACAATAAAATTCCCCAAAAATATGCAAAATATTTTTTTTTTCAGAAATAACTGTTGTAGTACGATTATCAGGTGACCCTTGTTGTGTAGCATGATTTTGGTCATCCTACACTCTATAATAGTAACGCTATTGACGATTTTTTCACAATAAAATTCCCCAAAAATATGCAAAAACACATTTTTCAGAAATAACTGTTGTAGTACGATTATCAGGTGACCCTTGTTATGTAGCATGATTTTGGTCATCCTACACTCTATAATAGTAACGCTATTGACGATTTTTCACAATAAAATTCCCCAAAAATATGCAAAATATTTTTTTTTCAGAAATAACTGTTGTAGTACGATTATCAGGTGACCCTTGTTGTGTAGCATGATTTTGGTCATCCTACACTCTATAATAGTAACGCTATTGACGATTTTTCACAATAAAATTCCCCAAAAATATGCAAAAACACATTTTTCAGAAATAACTGTTGTAGTACGATTATCAGGTGACCCTTGTTGTGTAGCATGATTTTGGTCATCCTACACTGTATAATATTAACGCTATTGACGATTATTCACAAGAAAATTCCCCAAAAATATGCAAAAAAACATTTTTCAGAAATAACTGTTGTAGTACGATTATCAGGTGACCCTTGTTATGTAGCATGATTTTGGTCATCCTACACTCTATAATAGTAACGCTATTGACGATTTTTCACAATAAAATTCCCCAAAAATATGCAAAAACACATTTTTCAGAAATAACTGTTGTAGTACGATTATCAGGTGACCCTTGTTGTGTATCATGATTTTGGTCATCCTACACTGTATAATATTAATGCTATTGATGATTTTTCACAATAAAATTCCCCAAAAATATGCAAAAACACATTTTTCAGAAATAACTGTTGTAGTACGATTATCAGGTGACCCTTGTTGTGTATCATGATTTTGGTCATCCTACACTGTATAATATTAATGCTATTGATGATTCTTCACAATAAAATTCCCCAAAAATATGCAAAAACACATTTTTCAGAAATAACTGTTGTAGTATGATTATCAGGTGACCCTTGTTGTGTATCATGATTTTGGTCATCCTACACTGTATAATATTAATGCTATTGATGATTCTTCACAATAAAATTCCCCAAAAATATGCAAAAACACATTTTTCAGAAATAACTGTTGTAGTATGATTATCAGGTGACCCTTGTTGTGTACCATGATTTTGGTCATCCTACACTGTATAATTTTAACGCTATTGACGATTTTTCACAATAATATTCCCCAAAAATATGCAAAAACACATTTTTCAGAAATAACTGTTGTAGTACGATTATCAGGTGACCCTTGTTATGTAGCATGATTTTGGTCATCCTACACTCTATAATAGTAACGCTATTGACGATTTTTCACAAGAAAATTCCCAAAAAATATGCAAAAACACATTTTTCAGAAATAATTGTTGTAGTATAATTATCAGGTGACCCTTGTTGTGTAGCATGATTTTGGTCATCCTACACTGTATAATATTAACGCTATTGACGATTTTTCACAATAAAATTCCCCAAAAATATGCAAATAAATTTTTTTTTTCTGAAATGACTGTTGTAGTACGATTATCAGGTGACCCTTGTTGTGTATCATGATTTTGGTCGTCCTACACTGTATAATATTAACGCTATTGACGATTTTTCACAAGAAAATTCCCCAAAAATATGCAAAAACACATTTTTCAGAAATAATTGTTGTAGTATAATTATCAGGTGACCCTTGTTGTGTAGCATGATTTTGGTCATCCTACACTGTATAATTTTAACGCTATTGATGATTTTTCACAAGAAAATTCCCCAAAAATATGCAAAAACACATTTTTCAGAAATAACTGTTGTAGTATAATTATCAGGTGACTCTTGTTGTGTAGCATGATTTTGGTTATCCTGCACTGTATAATATTAACGCTATTGACGATTTTTCACAATAAAATTCCCCAAAAATATGCAAAAAAACATTTTTCAGAAATAACTGTTGTAGTACGATTATCAGGTGACCCTTGTTATGTAGCATGATTTTGGTCATCCTACACTCTATAATAGTAACGCTATTGACGATTTTTCACAATAAAATTCCCCAAAAATATGCAAAAACACATTTTTCAGAAATAACTGTTGTAGTACGATTATCAGGTGACCCTTGTTGTGTAGCATGATTTTGGTCATCCTACACTCTATAATAGTAACGCTATTGACGATTTTTCACAAGAAAATTCCCCAAAAATATGCAAAAACACATTTTTCAGAAATAATTGTTGTAGTATAATTATCAGGTGACCCTTGTCGTGTAGCATGATTTTGGTCATCCTACACTGTATAATATTAACGCTATTGACGATTTTTCACAAGAAAATTCCCCAAAAATATGCAAAAAAACATTTTTCAGAAATAACTGTTGTAGTACGATTATCAGGTGACCCTTGTTGTGTAGCATGATTTTGGTCATCCTACACTGTATAATATTAACGCTATTGACGATTATTCACAAGAAAATTCCCCAAAAATATGCAAAAAAACATTTTTCAGAAATAACTGTTGTAGTACGATTATAAGGTGACCCTTGTTATGTAGCATGATTTTGGTCATCCTACACTCTATAATAGTAACGCTATTGACGATTTTTCACAATAAAATTCCCCAAAAATATGCAAAAACACATTTTTCAGAAAGAACTGTTGTAGTACGATTATCAGGTGACCCTTGTTGTGTATCATGATTTTGGTCATCCTACACTGTATAATATTAATGCTATTGATGATTTTTCACAATAAAATTCCCCAAAAATATGCAAAAACACATTTTTCAGAAATAACTGTTGTAGTACGATTATCAGGTGACCTTTGTTGTGTATCATGATTTTGGTCATCCTACACTGTATAATATTAATGCTATTGATGATTCTTCACAATAAAATTCCCCAAAAATATGCAAAAACACATTTTTCAGAAATAACTGTTGTAGTATGATTATCAGGTGACCCTTGTTGTGTAGCATGATTTTGGTCATCCTACACTGTATAATTTTAACGCTATTGATGATTTTTCACAAGAAAATTCCCCAAAAATATGCAAAAACACATTTTTCAGAAATAACTGTTGTAGTATAATTATCAGGTGACTCTTGTTGTGTAGCATGATTTTGGTTATCCTGCACTGTATAATATTAACGCTATTGACGATTTTTCACAATAAAATTCCCCAAAAATATGCAAAAAAACATTTTTCAGAAATAACTGTTGTAGTACGATTATCAGGTGACCCTTGTTATGTAGCATGACTTTGGTCATCCTACACTCTATAATAGTAACGCTATTGACGATTTTTCACAATAAAATTCCCCAAAAATATGCAAAAACACATTTTTCAGAAATAACTGTTGTAGTACGATTATCAGGTGACCCTTGTTGTGTATCATGATTTTGGTCATCCTACACTGTATAATATTAATGCTATTGATGATTTTTCACAATAAAATTCCCCAAAAAGATTTTTCTTCCTGAAATAACTGTTGTAGTACGATTATCAGGTGACCCTTGTTGTATATCATGATTTTGGTCATCCTACACTGTATAATATTGACGCTATTGACAATTTTTCACAATAAAATTCCCCAAAAATATGCAAAAACACATTTTTCAGAAATAATTGTTGTAGTATAATTATCAGGTGACCCTTGTTGTGTAGCATGATTTTGGTCATCCTACACTGTATAATATTAACGCTATTGACGATTTTTCACAATAAAATTCCCCAAAAATATGCAAATAAATTTTTTTTTTCTGAAATGACTGTTGTAGTACGATTATCGGGTGACCCTTGTTGTGTATCATGATTTTGGTCGTCCTACACTGTATAATATTAACGCTATTGACGATTTTTCACAAGAAAATTCCCCAAAAATATGCAAAAACACATTTTTCAGAAATAATTGTTGTAGTATAACTATCAGGTGACCCTTGTTGTGTAGCATGATTTTGGTCATCCTACACTGTATAATTTTAACGCTATTGATGATTTTTCACAAGAAAATTCCCCAAAAATATGCAAAAACACATTTTTCAGAAATAACTGTTGTAGTATAATTATCAGGTGACTCTTGTTGTGTAGCATGATTTTGGTTATCCTGCACTGTATAATATTAACGCTATTGACGATTTTTCACAATAAAATTCCCCAAAAATATGCAAAAAAACATTTTTCAGAAATAACTGTTGTAGTACGATTATCAGGTGACCCTTGTTATGTAGCATGATTTTGGTCATCCTACACTCTATAATAGTAACGCTATTGACGATTTTTCACAATAAAATTCCCCAAAAATATGCAAAAACACATTTTTCAGAAATAACTGTTGTAGTACGATTATCAGGTGACCCTTGTTGTGTATCATGATTTTGGTCATCCTACACTGTAAAATATTAACGCTATTGACGATTATTCACAAGAAAATTCCCCAAAAATATGCAAAAAAACATTTTTCAGAAATAACTGTTGTAGTACGATTATCAGGTGACCCTTGTTATGTAGCATGATTTTGGTCATCCTACACTCTATAATAGTAACGCTATTGACGATTTTTCACAATAAAATTCCCCAAAAATATGCAAAAACACATTTTTCAGAAATAACTGTTGTAGTACGATTATCAGGTGACACTTGTTGTGTATCATGATTTTGGTCATCCTACACTGTATAATATTAACGCTATTGACGATTTTTCACAATAAAATTCCCCAAAAATATGCATAATTTTTTTTTTCAGAAATAACTGTTGTAGTACGATTATCAGGTGACCCTTGTTGTGTATCATGATTTTGGTCATCCTACACTGTATAATATTAACGCTATTGACGATTTTTCACAATAAAATTCCCCAAAAATATGCAAAAACATATTTTTCAGAAATAACTGTTGTAGTACGATTATCAGGTGACCCCTGTTGTGTAGCATGATTTTGGTCATCCTACACTGTATAATATTAACGCTATTGACGATTTTCACAATAAAATTCCCCAAAAATATGCAAAAATTTTTTTTTTCAGAAATAACTGTTGTAGTACGATTATCAGGTGACCCTTGTTGTGTATCATGATTTTGGTCATCCTACACTGTATAATATTAATGCTATTGACGATTTTTCACAATAAAATTCCCCAAAAATATGCAAAAACACATTTTTCAGAAATAACTGTTGTAGTACGATTATCAGGTGACCCTTGTTGTGTATCATGATTTTGGTCATCCTACACTGTATAATATTAATGCTATTGATGATTTTTCACAATAAAATTCCCCAAAAATATGCAAAAACACATTTTTCAGAAATAACTGTTGTAGTACGATTATCAGGTGACCTTGTTGTGTATCATGATTTTGGTCATCCTACACTGTATAATATTAACGCTATTGACGATTATTCACAAGAAAATTCCCCAAAAATATGCAAAAAAACATTTTTCAGAAATAACTGTTGTAGTACGATTATCAGGTGACCCTTGTTATGTAGCATGATTTTGGTCATCCTACACTCTATAATAGTAACGCTATTGACGATTTTTCACAATAAAATTCCCCAAAAATATGCAAAAACACATTTTTCAGAAATAACTGTTGTAGTACGATTATCAGGTGACCCTTGTTGTGTATCATGATTTTGGTCATCCTACACTGTATAATATTAACGCTATTGACGATTTTTCACAATAAAATTCCCCAAAAATATGCATAATTTTTTTTTTCAGAAATAACTGTTGTAGTACGATTATCAGGTGACCCTTGTTGTGTATCATGATTTTGGTCATCCTACACTGTATAATATTAACGCTATTGACGATTTTTCACAATAAAATTCCCCAAAAATATGCAAAAACATATTTTTCAGAAATAACTGTTGTAGTACGATTATCAGGTGACCCCTGTTGTGTAGCATGATTTTGGTCATCCTACACTGTATAATATTAACGCTATTGACGATTTTCACAATAAAATTCCCCAAAAATATGCAAAAAATTTTTTATTCAGAAATAACTGTTGTAGTACGATTATCAGGTGACCCTTGTTGTGTAGCATGATTTTGGTCATCCTACACTCTATAATAGTAACGCTATTGACGATTTTTCACAATAAAATTCCCCAAAAATATGCAAAAACACACTTTTCAGAAATAACTGTTGTAGTACGATTATCAGGTGCCCCTTGTTGTGTAGCATGATTTTCGTCATCCTACACTGTATAATATTAACGCTATTGACAATTATTCACAAGAAAATTCCCCAAAAATATGCAAAAAAACATTTTTCAGAAATGACTGTTGTAGTACGATTATCAGGTGACCCTTGTTATGTAGCATGATTTTGGTCATCCTACACTCTATAATAGTAACGCTATTGACGATTTTTCACAATAAAATTCCCCAAAAATATGCAAAAAAACATTTTTCAGAAATAACTGTTGTAGTACGATTATCAGGTGACCCTTGTTGTGTATCATGATTTTGGTCATCCTACACTGTATAATATTAATGCTATTGACGATTTTTCACAATAAAATTCCCCAAAAATATGCAAAAACACATTTTTCAGAAATAACTGTTGTAGTACGATTATCAGGTGACCCTTGTTGTGTATCATGATTTTGGTCATCCTACACTGTATAATATTAATGCTATTGATGATTCTTCACAATAAAATTCCCCAAAAATATGCAAAAACACATTTTTCAGAAATAACTGTTGTAGTATGATTATCAGGTGACCCTTGTTGTGTATCATGATTTTGGTCATCCTACACTGTATAATATTAATGCTATTGATGATTCTTCACAATAAAATTCCCCAAAAATATGCAAAAACACATTTTTCAGAAATAACTGTTGTAGTATGATTATCAGGTGACCCTTGTTGTGTACCATGATTTTGGTCATCCTACACTGTATAATTTTAACGCTATTGACGATTTTTCACAATAATATTCCCCAAAAATATGCAAAAACACATTTTTCAGAAATAACTGTTGTAGTACGATTATCAGGTGACCCTTGTTGTGTATCATGATTTTGGTCATCCTACACTGTATAATATTAATGCTATTGATGATTTTTCACAATGAAATTCCCCAAAAAGATTTTTCTTCCTGAAATAACTGTTGTAGTACGATTATCAGGTGACCCTTGTTGTATATCATGATTTTGGTCATCCTACACTGTATAATATTGACGCTATTGACAATTTTTCACAATAAAATTCCCCAAAAATATGCAAAAACACATTTTTCAGAAATAACTGTTGTAGTACGATTATCAGGTGACCCTTGTTGTGTAGCATGATTTTGGTCATCCTACACTCTATAATAGTAACGCTATTGACGATTTTTCACAAGAAAATTCCCCAAAAATATGCAAAAACACATTTTTCAGAAATAATTGTTGTATTATAATTATCAGGTGACCCTTGTTGTGTAGCATGATTTTGGTCATCCTACACTGTATAATTTTAACGCTATTGATGATTTTTCACAAGAAAATTCCCCAAAAATATGCAAAAACACATTTTTCAGAAATAACTGTTGTAGTATAATTATCAGGTGACTCTTGTTGTGTAGCATGATTTTGGTTATCCTGCACTGTATAATATTAACGCTATTGACGATTTTTCACAATAAAATTCCCCAAAAATATGCAAAAAAACATTTTTCAGAAATAACTGTTGTAGTACGATTATCAGGTGACCCTTGTTATGTAGCATGACTTTGGTCATCCTACACTCTATAATAGTAACGCTATTGACGATTTTTCACAATAAAATTCCCCAAAAATATGCAAAAACACATTTTTCAGAAATAACTGTTGTAGTACGATTATCAGGTGACCCTTGTTGTGTATCATGATTTTGGTCATCCTACACTGTATAATATTAATGCTATTGATGATTTTTCACAATAAAATTCCCCAAAAAGATTTTTCTTCCTGAAATAACTGTTGTAGTACGATTATCAGGTGACCCTTGTTGTATATCATGATTTTGGTCATCCTACACTGTATAATATTGACGCTATTGACAATTTTTCACAATAAAATTCCCCAAAAATATGCAAAAACACATTTTTCAGAAATAATTGTTGTAGTATAATTATCAGGTGACCCTTGTTGTGTAGCATGATTTTGGTCATCCTACACTGTATAATATTAACGCTATTGACGATTTTTCACAATAAAATTCCCCAAAAATATGCAAATAAATTTTTTTTTTCTGAAATGACTGTTGTAGTACGATTATCAGGTGACCCTTGTTATGTAGCATGATTTTGGTCATCCTACACTCTATAATAGTAACGCTATTGACGATTTTTCACAATAAAATTCCCCAAAAATATGCAAAAACACATTTTTCAGAAAGAACTGTTGTAGTACGATTATCAGGTGACCCTTGTTGTGTATCATGATTTTGGTCATCCTACACTGTATAATATTAATGCTATTGATGATTTTTCACAATAAAATTCCCCAAAAAGATTTTTCTTCCTGAAATAACTGTTGTAGTACGATTATCAGGTGACCCTTGTTGTGTAGCATGATTTTGGTCATCCTACACTGTATAATATTAACGCTATTGACGATTATTCACAAGAAAATTCCCCAAAAATATGCAAAAAAACATTTTTCAGAAATAACTGTTGTAGTACGATTATCAGGTGACCCTTGTTATGTAGCATGATTTTGGTCATCCTACACTCTATAATAGTAACGCTATTGACGATTTTTCACAATAAAATTCCCCAAAAATATGCAAAAACACATTTTTCAGAAATAACTGTTGTAGTACGATTATCAGGTGACACTTGTTGTGTATCATGATTTTGGTCATCCTACACTGTATAATATTAACGCTATTGACGATTTTTCACAATAAAATTCCCCAAAAATATGCAAAAATTTTTTTTTCAGAAATAACTGTTGTAGTACGATTATCAGGTGACCCTTGTTGTGTATCATGATTTTGGTCATCCTACACTGTATAATATTAACGCTATTGACGATTTTTCACAATAAAATTCCCCAAAAATATGCAAAAACATATTTTTCAGAAATAACTGTTGTAGTACGATTATCAGGTGACCCCTGTTGTGTAGCATGATTTTGGTCATCCTACACTGTATAATATTAACGCTATTGACGATTTTCACAATAAAATTCCCCAAAAATATGCAAAAATTTTTTTTTTCAGAAATAACTGTTGTAGTACGATTATCAGGTGACCCTTGTTGTGTAGCATGATTTTGGTCATCCTACACTCTATAATAGTAACGCTATTGACGATTTTTCACAATAAAATTCCCCAAAAATATGCAAAAACACACTTTTCAGAAATAACTGTTGTAGTACGATTATCAGGTGCCCCTTGTTGTGTAGCATGATTTTGGTCATCCTACACTGTATAATATTAACGCTATTGACAATTATTCACAAGAAAATTCCCCAAAAATATGCAAAAAAACATTTTTCAGAAATGACTGTTGTAGTACGATTATCAGGTGACCCTTGTTATGTAGCATGATTTTGGTCATCCTACACTCTATAATAGTAACGCTATTGACGATTTTTCACAATAAAATTCCCCAAAAATATGCAAAAAAACATTTTTCAGAAATAACTGTTGTAGTACGATTATCAGGTGACCCTTGTTGTGTATCATGATTTTGGTCATCCTACACTGTATAATATTAATGCTATTGATGATTTTTCACAATAAAATTCCCCAAAAATATGCAAAAACACATTTTTCAGAAATAACTGTTGTAGTATGATTATCAGGTGACCCTTGTTGTGTATCATGATTTTGGTCATCCTACACTGTATAATTTTAACGCTATTGACGATTTTTCACAATAAAATTCCCCAAAAATATGCAAAAACACATTTTTCAGAAATAACTGTTGTAGTACGATTATCAGGTGACCCTTGTTGTGTATCATGATTTTGGTCATCCTACACTGTATAATATTAATGCTATTGATGATTTTTCACAATAAAATTCCCCAAAAATATGCAAAAACACATTTTTCAGAAATAACTGTTGTAGTATGATTATCAGGTGACCCTTGTTGTGTATCATGATTTTGGTCATCCTACACTGTATAATTTTAACGCTATTGACGATTTTTCACAATAAAATTCCCCAAAAATATGCAAAAACACATTTTTCAGAAATAACTGTTGTAGTACGATTATCAGGTGACCCTTGTTGTGTATCATGATTTTGGTCATCCTACACTGTATAATATTAATGCTATTGATGATTTTTCACAATAAAATTCCCCAAAAAGATTTTTCTTCCTGAAATAACTGTTGTAGTACGATTATCAGGTGACCCTTGTTGTATATCATGATTTTGGTCATCCTACACTGTATAATATTGACGCTATTGACGATTATTCACAAGAAAATTCCCCAAAAATATGCAAAAACACATTTTTCAGAAATAACTGTTGTAGTACGATTATCAGGTGACCCTTGTTGTGTAGCATGATTTTTGTCATCCTACACTGTATAATATTAACGCTATTGATGACTTTTCACAATAAAATTCCCCAAAAATATGCAAATAAATTTTTTTTTTCTGAAATGACTGTTGTAGTACGATTATCAGGTGACCCTTGTTGTGTATCATGATTTTGGTCGTCCTACACTGTATAATATTAACGCTATTGACGATTTTTCACAATAAAATTCCCCAAAAATATGCAAAAACACATTTTTCAGAAATAATTGTTGTAGTATAATTATCAGGTGACCCTTGTTGTGTAGCATGATTTTGGTCATCCTACACTGTATAATTTTAACGCTATTGATGATTTTTCACAAGAAAATTCCCCAAAAATATGCAAAAACACATTTTTCAGAAATAACTGTTGTAGTATAATTATCAGGTGACTCTTGTTGTGTAGCATGATTTTGGTTATCCTACACTGTATAATATTAACGCTATTGACGATTTTTCACAATAAAATTCCCCAAAAATATGCAAAAAAACATTTTTCAGAAATAACTGTTGTAGTATGATTATCAGGTGACCCTTGTTGTGTAGCATGATTTTGGTCATCCTACACTCTATAATATTAACGCTATTGACGATTTTTCAAAATAAAATTCCCCAAAAATATGCAAAAACACATTTTTCAGAAATAACTGTTGTAGTACGATTATCAGGTGACACTTGTTGTGTATCATGATTTTGGTCATCCTACACTGTATAATATTAACGCTATTGACGATTTTTCACAATAAAATTCCCCAAAAATATGCAAAAACACATTTTTCAGAAATAATTGTTGTAGTATAATTATCAGGTGACCCTTGTTGTGTAGCATGATTTTGGTCATCCTACACTGTATAATTTTAACGCTATTGATGATTTTTCACAAGAAAATTACCCAAAAATATGCAAAAACACATTTTTCAGAAATAACTGTTGTAGTATAATTATCAGGTGACTCTTGTTGTGTAGCATGATTTTGGTTATCCTACACTGTATAATATTAATGCTATTGACGATTTTTCACAATAAAATTCCCCAAAAATATGCAAAAAAACATTTTACAGAAATAACTGTTGTAGTATGATTATCAGGTGACCCTTGTTGTGTAGCATGATTTTGGTCATCCTACACTCTATAATATTAACGCTATTGACGATTTTTCAAAATAAAATTCCCCAAAAATATGCAAAAAGATTTTTTTTTCTGAAATGACTGTTGTAGTACGATTATCAGGTGACCCTTGTTGTGTAGCATGATTTTGGTCATCCTACACTCTATAATATTAACGCTATTGACGATTTTTCAAAATAAAATTCCCCAAAAATATGCAAAAACACATTTTTCAGAAATAACTGTTGTAGTACGATTATCAGGTGACACTTGTTGTGTATCATGATTTTGGTCATCCTACACTGTATAATATTAACGCTATTGATGATTTTTCACAAGAAAATTCCCCAAAAATATGCAAAAACACATTTTTCAGAAATAACTGTTGTAGTATAATTATCAGGTGACTCTTGTGTTGTAGCATGATGTTGGTTATCCTACACTGTATAATATTAACGCTATTGACGATTTTTCACAATAAAATTCCCCAAAAATATGCAAAAAGATTTTTTTCTTCTGAAATGACTGTTGTAGTACGATTATCAGGTGACCCTTGTTGTGTCGCATGATTTTGGTAATCCTACACTCTATAATATTAACGCTATTGATGATTTTTCACAATAAAATTCCCCAAAAATATGCAAAAACACATTTTTCAGAAATAACTGTTGTAGTACGATTATCAGGTGACCCTTGTTGTGTAGCATGATTTTCGTCATCCTACACTGTATAATATTAACGCTATTGACGATTTTTCACAATACAATTTCCCAAAAATATGCAAAACGATTTTTTTTTCTGAAATGACTGTTGTATTATGATTATCAGGTGACTCTTGTTGTGTAGCATGATTTTGGTTATCCTACACTGTATAATATTAACGCTATTGACGATTTTTCACAATAAAATTCCCCAAAAATATGCAAAAAAACATTTTTCAGAAATAACTGTTGTAGTACGATTATCAGGAGACCCTTGTTGTGTAGCATGATTTTGGTCATCCTACACTGTATAATATTAACGCTATTGACGATTTTTCACAATAAAATTCCCCAAAAATATGCAAAAACACATTTTTCAGAAATAACTGTTGTAGTACGATTATCAGGTGACCCTTGTTGTGTAGCATGATTTTGGTCATCCTACACTGTATAATATTAACGCTATTGACGATTTTTCACAATAAAATTCCCCAAAAATATGCAAAAAGATGTTTTTTTTCTGAAATGACTTTTGTAGTACGATTATCAGGTGACCCTTGTTATGTATCATGATTTTGGTCATCCTACACTGTATAATATTAACGCTATTGACGAGTTTTTCACAATAAAATTCCCCAAAAATATGCAAAAACACATTTTTCAGAAATAACTGTTGTAGTACGATTATCAGGTGACCCTTGTTGTGTAGCATGATTTTGGTCATCCTACACTGTATAATATTAACGCTATAGACGATTTTTCACATTAAAATTCCCCAAACATATGCAAAAAGATTTTTTTTCCTGAAATAACTGTTGTAGTACGATTATCAGGTGACACTTGTTGTGTAGCATGATTTTGGTCATCCTACACTGTATAATATTAACGCTATTGACGATTTTTCACAAGAAAATTCCACAAAAATATTTTTTTTCCTGAAATAACTGTTGTAGTACGATTATCAGGTGACCCTTGTTGTGTAGCATGATTTTGGTCATCCTACACTGTATAATATTAACGCTATTGACGATTTTTCACAATAAAATTCCCCAAAAATATGCAAAAAGATGTTTTTTTTCTGAAATGACTTTTGTAGTACGATTATCAGGTGACCCTTGTTATGTGTCATGATTTTGGTCATCCTACACTGTATAATATTAACGCTATTGACGATTTTTCACAATAAAATTCCCCAAAAATATGCAAAACGATTTTTTTTTCAGAAATGACTGTTGTAGTACGATTATCAGGTGACCCTTGTTGTGTAGCATGATTTTGGTCATCCTACACTGTATAATATTAACGCTATTGACGATTTTTCACAATAAAATTCCCCAAAAATATGCAAAAAGATGTTTTTTTTCTGAAATGACTTTTGTAGTACGATTATCAGGTGACCCTTGTTATGTATCATGATTTTGGTCATCCTACACTGTTTAATATTAACGCTATTGACGAGTTTTTCACAATAAAATTCCCCAAAAATATGCAAAAACACATTTTTCAGAAATAACTGTTGTAGTACGATTATCAGGTGACCCTTGTTGTGTAGCATGATTTTGGTCATCCTACACTGTATAATATTAACGCTATTGACGATTTTTCACATTAAAATTCCCCAAACATATGCAAAAAGATTTTTTTTCCTCAAATAACTGTTGTAGTACGATTATCAGGTGACACTTGTTGTGTAGCATGATTTTGGTCATCCTACACTGTATAATATTAACGCTATTGACGATTTTTCACAAGAAAATTCCACAAAAATATTTTTTTTCCTGAAATAACTGTTGTAGTACGATTATCAGGTGACCCTTGTTGTGTAGCATGATTTTGGTCATCCTACACTGTATAATATTAACGCTATTGACGATTTTTCACAATAAAATTCCCCAAAAATATGCAAAAAGATGTTTTTTTTCTGAAATGACTTTTGTAGTACGATTATCAGGTGACCCTTGTTATGTGTCATGATTTTGGTCATCCTACACTGTATAATATTAACGCTATTGATGATTTTTCACAATAAAATTCCCCAAAAATATGCAAAACGATTTTTTTTTCAGAAATGACTGTTGTAGTACGATTATCAGGTTACCCTTGTTGTGTAGCATGATTTTGGTCATCCTACACTGTATAATATTAACGCTATTGACGATTTTTCACAATAAAATTCCCCAAAAATATGCAAAAAGATGTTTTTTTTCTGAAATGACTTTTGTAGTACGATTATCAGGTGACCCTTGTTATGTATCATGATTTTGGTCATCCTACACTGTATAATATTAATGCTATTGATGAGTTTTTCACAATAAAATTCCCCAAAAATATGCAAAAACACATTTTTCAGAAATAACTGTTGTAGTACGATTATCAGGTGACCCTTGTTGTGTAGCATGATTTTGGTCATCCTACACTGTATAATATTAACGCTATTGACGATTTTTCACAATAAAATTCCCCAAAAATATGCAAAAAAACATTTTTCAGAAATAACTGTTGTAGTACGATTATCAGGTGACCCTTGTTGTGTATCATGATTTTGGTCATCCTACACTGTATAATATTAATGCTATTGATGATTTTTCACAATAAAATTCCCCAAAAATATGCAAAAACACATTTTTCAGAAATAACTGTTGTAGTATAATTATCAGGTGACTCTTGTGTTGTATCATGATGTTGGTTATCCTACACTGTATAATATTAACGCTATTGACGATTTTTCACAATAAAATTCCCCAAAAATATGCAAAACGATTTTTTTTTCTGAAATGACTGTTGTAGTATGATTATCAGGTGACTCTTGTTGTGTAGCATGATTTTGGTTATCCTACACTGTATAATATTAACGCTATTGACGATTTTTCACAATAAAATTCCCCAAAAATATGCAAAAAAACATTTTTCAGAAATAACTGTTGTAGTACGATTATCAGGTGACCCTTGTTGTGTAGCATGATTTTGGTCATCCTACACTCTATAATAGTAACGCTATTGACGATTTTTCACAATATAATTCCCCAAAAATATGCAAAATCACATTTTTCAGAAATAACTGTTGTAGTACGATTATCAGGTGACCCTTGTTGTGTATCATGATTTTGGTCATCCTACACTGTATAATATTAATGCTATTGATGATTTTTCACAATAAAATTCCCCAAAAATATGCAAAAACACATTTTTCAGAAATAACTGTTGTAGTATGATTATCAGGTGACCCTTGTTGTGTATCATGATTTTGGTCATCCTACACTGTATAATTTTAACGCTATTGACGATTTTTCACAATAAAATTCCCCAAAAATATGCAAAAAAACATTTTTCAGAAATAACTGTTGTAGTACGATTATCAGGTGACCCTTGTTGTGTAGCATGATTTTGGTCATCCTACACTCTATAATATTAACGCTATTGATGATTTTTCACAATAAAATTCCCCAAAAATATGCAAAAACACATTTTTCAGAAATAACTGTTGTAGTACGATTATCAGGTGACCCTTGTTGTGTATCATGATTTTGGTCATCCTACACTGTATAATATTAACGCTATTGACGATTTTTCACAAGAAAATTCCCCAAAAATATGCAAAAACACATTTTTCAGAAATAACTGTTGTAGTATAATTATCAGGTGACCCTTGTTGTGTAGCATGATTTTGGTCATCCTACACTGTATAATTTTAACGCTATTGATGATTTTTCACAAGAAAATTCCCCAAAAATATGCAAAAACACATTTTTCTGAAATAACTGTTGTAGTATGATAATCAGGTGACTCTTGTGTTGTAGCATGATGTTGGTTATCCTACACTGTATAATATTAACGCTATTGACGATTTTTCACAATAAAATTCCCCAAAAATATGCAAAAAGATTTTTTTTTCTGAAATGACTGTTGTAGTACGATTATCAGGTGACCCTTGTTGTGTAGCATGATTTTGGTCATCCTACACCCTATAATAGTAACGCTATTGACGATTTTTCACAATAAAATTCCCCAAAAATATGCAAAAAAACATTTTTCAGAAATAACTGTTGTAGTACGATTATCAGGTGACCCTTGTTGTGTAGCATGATTTTGGTCATCCTACACTGTATAATAGTAACGCTATTGACGATTTTTCACAATAAAATTCCCCAAAAATATGCAAAAACACATTTTTCAGAAATAACTGTTGTAGTACGATTATCAGGTGACCCTTGTTGTGTATCATGATTTTGGTCATCCTACACTGTATAATATTAACGCTATTGACGATTTTTCACAATAAAATTCCCCAAAAATATGCAAAAAGATGTTTTTTTTCTGAAATGACTTTTGTAGTACGATTATCAGGTGACCCTTGTTGTGTATCATGATTTTGGTCATCCTACACTGTATAATATTAACGCTATTGACGATTTTTCACAATAAAATTCCCCAAAAATATGCAAAAAGATGTTTTTTTTCTGAAATGACTTTTGTAGTATGATTATCAGGTGACCCTTGTTGTGTATCATGATTTTGGTCATCCTACACTGTATAATATTAACGCTATTGACGATTTTTCCCAATAAAATTCCCCAAAAATATGCAAAAACACATTTTTCAGAAATAACTGTTGTAGTACGATTATCAGGTGACCCTTGTTGTGTAGCATGATTTTGGTCATCTTACACTGTATAATATTAACGCTATTGACGATTTTTCACAATAAAATTCCCCAAAAATATTTTTTTTCCTGAAATAACTGTTGTAGTATGATTATCAGGTGACCATTGTTGTGTTGCATGATTTTGGTCATCCTACACTGTATAATATTAACGCTATTGACGATTTTTCACAAGAAAATTCCCCAAAAATATGCAAAAACACATTTTTCAGGAATAACTGTTGTAGTATAATTATCAGGTGACTCTTGTTGTGTTGCATGATTTTGGTCATCCTACACTGTATAATATTAACGCTATTGACGATTTTTCACAATAAAATTCCCCAAAAATATGCAAAAAGATTTTTTTTTCTGAAATGACTGTTGTAGTATGATTATCAGGTGACTCTTGTTGTGTAGCATGATTTTGGTTATCCTACACTGTATAATATTAACGCTATTGACGATTTTTCACAATAAAATTCCCCAAAAATATGCAAAAAAACATTTTTCAGAAATAACTGTTGTAGTACGATTATCAGGTGACCCTTGTTGTGTAGCATGATTTTGGTCATCCTACACTCTATAATAGTAACGCTATTGACGATTTTTCACAATAAAATTCCCCAAAAATATGCAAAAAAACATTTTTCAGAAATAACTGTTGTAGTACGATTATCAGGTGACCCTTGTTGTGTAGCATGATTTTGGTCATCCTACACTCTATAATAGTAACGCTATTGATGATTTTTCACAATAAAATTCCCCAAAAATATGCAAAAACACATTTTTCAGAAATAACTGTTGTAGTACGATTATCAGGTGACCCTTGTTGTGTAGCATGATTTTGGTCATCCTACACTGTATAATATTAACGCTATTGACGATTTTTCACAATAAAATTCCCCAAAAATATGCAAAAAGATTTTTTTTTCTGAAATGACTGTTGTAGTATGATTATCAGGTGACTCTTGTTGTGTAGCATGATTTTGGTTATCCTACACTGTATAATATTAACGCTATTGACGATTTTTCACAATAAAATTCCCCAAAAATATGCAAAAAAACATTTTTCAGAAATAACTGTTGTAGTACGATTATCAGGTGACCCTTGTTGTGTAGCATGATTTTGGTCATCCTACACTCTATAATAGTAACGCTATTGACGATTTTTCACAATACAATTCCCCAAAAATATGCAAAAACACATTTTTCAGAAATAACTGTTGTAGTACGATTATCAGGTGACCCTTGTTGTGTATCATGATTTTGGTCATCCTACACTGTATAATATTAACGCTATTGACGATTTTTCACAATAAAATTCCCCAAAAAAATGCAAAAAGATGTTTTTTTTTAAAAATGACTTTTGTAGTACAATTATCAGGTGACCCTTGTTGTGTATCATGATTTTGGTCATCCTACACTGTATAATATTAACGCTATTGACGATTTTTCACAATAAAATTCCCCAAAAATATGCAAAAACACATTTTTCAGAAATAACTGTTGTAGTACGATTATCAGGTGACCCTTGTTGTGTAGCATGATTTTGGTCATCTTACACTGTATAATATTAACGCTATTGACGATTTTTCACAATAAAATTCCCCAAAAATATTTTTTTTCCTGAAATGACTGTTGTAGTATGATTATCAGGTGACCCTTGTTGTGTAGCATGATTTTGGTCATCCTACACTGTATAATATTAACGCTATTGACGATTTTTCACAAGAAAATTCCCCAAAAATATTCAAAAACACATTTTTCAGGAATAACTGTTGTAGTATAATTATCAGGTGACTCTTGTTGTGTTGCATGATTTTGGTCATCCTACACTGTATAATATTAACGCTATTGACGATTTTTCACAATAAAATTCCCCAAAAATATGCAAAAAGATTTTTTTTTCTGAAATGACTGTTGCAGTACGATTATCAGGTGACCCTTGTTGTGTAGCATGATTTTGGTCATCCTACACTCTATAATAGTAACGCTATTGACGATTTTTCACAATAAAATTCCCCAAAAATATGCAAAAAAACATTTTTCAGAAATAACTGTTGTAGTACGATTATCAGGTGACCCTTGTTGTGTAGCATGATTTTGGTCATCCTACACTCTATAATAGTAACGCTATTGACGATTTTTCACAATAAAATTCCCCAAAAATATGCAAAAACACATTTTTCAGAAATAACTGTTGTAGTACGATTATCAGGTGACCCTTGTTGTGTAGCATGATTTTGGTCATCCTACACTCTATAATAGTAACGCTATTGACGATTTTTCACAATAAAATTCCCCAAAAATATGCAAAAACACATTTTTCAGAAATAACTGTTGTAGTACGATTATCAGGTGACCCTTGTTGTGTAGCATGATTTTGGTCATCCTACACTGTATAATATTAACGCTATTGACGATTTTTCACAATAAAATTCCCCAAAAATATGCAAAAAGATTTTTTTTTCTGAAATGACTGTTGTAGTATGATTATCAGGTGACTCTTGTTGTGTAGCATGATTTTGGTTATCCTACACTGTATAATATTAACGCTATTGACGATTTTTCACAATAAAATTCCCCAAAAATATGCAAAAAAACATTTTTCAGAAATAACTGTTGTAGTACGATTATCAGGTGACCCTTGTTGTGTAGCATGATTTTGGTCATCCTACACTCTATAATAGTAACGCTATTGACGATTTTTCACAATACAATTCCCCAAAAATATGCAAAAACACATTTTTCAGAAATAACTGTTGTAGTACGATTATCAGGTGACCCTTGTTGTGTATCATGATTTTGGTCATCCTACACTGTATAATATTAACGCTATTGACGATTTTTCACAATAAAATTCCCCAAAAAAATGCAAAAAGATGTTTTTTTTTAAAAATGACTTTTGTAGTACAATTATCAGGTGACCCTTGTTGTGTATCATGATTTTGGTCATCCTACACTGTATAATATTAACGCTATTGACGATTTTTCACAATAAAATTCCCCAAAAATATGCAAAAACACATTTTTCAGAAATAACTGTTGTAGTACGATTATCAGGTGACCCTTGTTGTGTAGCATGATTTTGGTCATCTTACACTGTATAATATTAACGCTATTGACGATTTTTCACAATAAAATTCCCCAAAAATATTTTTTTTCCTGAAATGACTGTTGTAGTATGATTATCAGGTGACCCTTGTTGTGTAGCATGATTTTGGTCATCCTACACTGTATAATATTAACGCTATTGACGATTTTTCACAAGAAAATTCCCCAAAAATATTCAAAAACACATTTTTCAGGAATAACTGTTGTAGTATAATTATCAGGTGACTCTTGTTGTGTTGCATGATTTTGGTCATCCTACACTGTATAATATTAACGCTATTGACGATTTTTCACAATAAAATTCCCCAAAAATATGCAAAAAGATTTTTTTTTCTGAAATGACTGTTGCAGTACGATTATCAGGTGACCCTTGTTGTGTAGCATGATTTTGGTCATCCTACACTCTATAATAGTAACGCTATTGACGATTTTTCACAATAAAATTCCCCAAAAATATGCAAAAAAACATTTTTCAGAAATAACTGTTGTAGTACGATTATCAGGTGACCCTTGTTGTGTAGCATGATTTTGGTCATCCTACACTCTATAATAGTAACGCTATTGACGATTTTTCACAATAAAATTCCCCAAAAATATGCAAAAACACATTTTTCAGAAATAACTGTTGTAGTACGATTATCAGGTGACCCTTGTTGTGTAGCATGATTTTGGTCATCCTACACTCTATAATAGTAACGCTATTGACGATTTTTCACAATAAAATTCCCCAAAAATATGCAAAAACACATTTTTCAGAAATAACTGTTGTAGTACGATTATCAGGTGACCCTTGTTGTGTAGCATGATTTTGGTCATCCTACACTGTATAATATTAACGCTATTGACGATTTTTCACAATAAAATTCCCCAAAAATATGCAAAAAGATTTTTTTTTCTGAAATGACTGTTGTAGTATGATTATCAGGTGACTCTTGTTGTGTAGCATGATTTTGGTTATCCTACACTGTATAATATTAACTCTATTGACGATTTTTCACAATAAAATTCCCCAAAAATATGCAAAAAAACATTTTTCAGAAATAACTGTTGTAGTACGATTATCAGGTGACCCTTGTTGTGTAGCATGATTTTGGTCATCCTACACTCTATAATAGTAACGCTATTGACGATTTTTCACAATACAATTCCCCAAAAATATGCAAAAACACATTTTTCAGAAATAACTGTTGTAGTACGATTATCAGGTGACCCTTGTTGTGTATCATGATTTTGGTCATCCTACACTGTATAATATTAACGCTATTGACGATTTTTCACAATAAAATTCCCCAAAAATATGCAAAAACACATTTTTCAGAAATAACTGTTGTAGTACGATTATCAGGTGACCCTTGTTGTGTAGCATGATTTTGGTCATCCTACACTGTATAATATTAACGCTATTGACGATTTTTCACAATAAAATTCCCCAAAAATATTTTTTTTCCTGTAATAACTGTTGTAGTATGATTATCAGGTGACCATTGTTGTGTTGCATGATTTTGGTCATCCTACACTGTATAATATTAACACTATTGACGATTTTTCACAAGAAAATTCCCCAAAAATAAGCAAAAACACATTTTTCAGGAATAACTGTTGTAGTATAATTATCAGGTGACTCTTGTTGTGTTGCATGATTTTGGTCATCCTACACTGTATAATATTAACGCTATTGACGATTTTTCACAATAAAATTCCCCAAAAATATGCAAAAAGATTTTTTTTTCTGAAATGACTGTTGTAGTATGATTATCAGGTGACTCTTGTTGTGTAGCATGATTTTGGTTATCCTACACTGTATAATATTAACGCTATTGACGATTTTTCACAATAAAATTCCCCAAAAATATGCAAAAAAACATTTTTCAGAAATAACTGTTGTAGTACGATTATCAGGTGACCCTTGTTGTGTAGCATGATTTTGGTCATCCTACACTCTATAATAGTAACGCTATTGACGATTTTTCACAATAAAATTCCCCAAAAATATGCAAAAACACATTTTTCAGAAATAACTGTTGTAGTACGATTATCAGGTGACCCTTGTTGTGTATCATGATTTTGGTCATCCTACACTGTATAATATTAATGCTATTGATGATTTTTCACAATAAAATTCCCCAAAAATATGCAAAAACACATTTTTCAGAAATAACTGTTGTAGTATGATTATCAGGTGACCCTTGTTGTGTAGCATGATTTTGGTCATCCTACACTGTATAATTTTAACGCTATTGACGATTTTTCACAATAAAATTCCCCAAAAATATTCAAAAACACATTTTTCAGGAATAACTGTTGTAGTATAATTATCAGGTGACTCTTGTTGTGTTGCATGATTTTGGTCATCCTACACTGTATAATATTAACGCTATTGACGATTTTTCACAATAAAATTCCCCAAAAATATGCAAAAAGATTTTTTTTTCTGAAATGACTGTTGCAGTACGATTATCAGGTGACCCTTGTTGTGTAGCATGATTTTGGTCATCCTACACTCTATAATAGTAACGCTATTGACGATTTTTCACAATAAAATTCCCCAAAAATATGCAAAAAAACATTTTTCAGAAATAACTGTTGTAGTACGATTATCAGGTGACCCTTGTTGTGTAGCATGATTTTGGTCATCCTACACTCTATAATAGTAACGCTATTGACGATTTTTCACAATAAAATTCCCCAAAAATATGCAAAAACACATTTTTCAGAAATAACTGTTGTAGTACGATTATCAGGTGACCCTTGTTGTGTAGCATGATTTTGGTCATCCTACACTCTATAATAGTAACGCTATTGACGATTTTTCACAATAAAATTCCCCAAAAATATGCAAAAACACATTTTTCAGAAATAACTGTTGTAGTACGATTATCAGGTGACCCTTGTTGTGTAGCATGATTTTGGTCATCCTACACTGTATAATATTAACGCTATTGACGATTTTTCACAATAAAATTCCCCAAAAATATGCAAAAAGATTTTTTTTTCTGAAATGACTGTTGTAGTATGATTATCAGGTGACTCTTGTTGTGTAGCATGATTTTGGTTATCCTACACTGTATAATATTAACTCTATTGACGATTTTTCACAATAAAATTCCCCAAAAATATGCAAAAAAACATTTTTCAGAAATAACTGTTGTAGTACGATTATCAGGTGACCCTTGTTGTGTAGCATGATTTTGGTCATCCTACACTCTATAATAGTAACGCTATTGACGATTTTTCACAATACAATTCCCCAAAAATATGCAAAAACACATTTTTCAGAAATAACTGTTGTAGTACGATTATCAGGTGACCCTTGTTGTGTATCATGATTTTGGTCATCCTACACTGTATAATATTAACGCTATTGACGATTTTTCACAATAAAATTCCCCAAAAATATGCAAAAACACATTTTTCAGAAATAACTGTTGTAGTACGATTATCAGGTGACCCTTGTTGTGTAGCATGATTTTGGTCATCCTACACTGTATAATATTAACGCTATTGACGATTTTTCACAATAAAATTCCCCAAAAATATTTTTTTTCCTGTAATAACTGTTGTAGTATGATTATCAGGTGACCATTGTTGTGTTGCATGATTTTGGTCATCCTACACTGTATAATATTAACACTATTGACGATTTTTCACAAGAAAATTCCCCAAAAATAAGCAAAAACACATTTTTCAGGAATAACTGTTGTAGTATAATTATCAGGTGACTCTTGTTGTGTTGCATGATTTTGGTCATCCTACACTGTATAATATTAACGCTATTGACGATTTTTCACAATAAAATTCCCCAAAAATATGCAAAAAGATTTTTTTTTCTGAAATGACTGTTGTAGTATGATTATCAGGTGACTCTTGTTGTGTAGCATGATTTTGGTTATCCTACACTGTATAATATTAACGCTATTGACGATTTTTCACAATAAAATTCCCCAAAAATATGCAAAAAAACATTTTTCAGAAATAACTGTTGTAGTACGATTATCAGGTGACCCTTGTTGTGTAGCATGATTTTGGTCATCCTACACTCTATAATAGTAACGCTATTGACGATTTTTCACAATAAAATTCCCCAAAAATATGCAAAAACACATTTTTCAGAAATAACTGTTGTAGTACGATTATCAGGTGACCCTTGTTGTGTATCATGATTTTGGTCATCCTACACTGTATAATATTAATGCTATTGATGATTTTTCACAATAAAATTCCCCAAAAATATGCAAAAACACATTTTTCAGAAATAACTGTTGTAGTATGATTATCAGGTGACCCTTGTTGTGTATCATGATTTTGGTCATCCTACACTGTATAATTTTAACGCTATTGACGATTTTTCACAATAAAATTCCCCAAAAATATGCAAAAAAACATTTTTCAGAAATAACTGTTGTAGTACGATTATCAGGTGACCTTTGTTGTGTAGCATGATTTTGGTCATCCTACACTCTATAATATTAACGCTATTGACGATTTTTCACAATAAAATTCCCCAAAAATATGCAAAAACACATTTTTCAGAAATAACTGTTGTAGTATGATTATCAGGTGACCCTTGTTGTGTATCATGATTTTGGTCATCCTACACTGTATAATATTAACGCTATTGACGATTTTTCACAATAAAATTCCCCAAAAATATGCAAAAACACATTTTTCAGAAATAACTGTTGTAGTATAATTATCAGGTGACCCTTGTTTTGTAGCATGATTTTGGTCATCCTACACTGTATAATTTTAACGCTATTGATGATTTTTCACAAGAAAATTCCCCAAAAATATGCAAAAACACATTTTTCTGAAATAACTGTTGTAGTATGATAATCAGGTGACTCTTGTGTTGTAGCATGATGTTGGTTATCCTACACTGTATAATATTAACGCTATTGACGATTTTTCACAATAAAATTCCCCAAAAATATGCAAAAAGATTTTTTTTTCTGAAATGACTGTTGTAGTACGATTATCAGGTGACCCTTGTTGTGTAGCATGATTTTGGTCATCCTACACTCTATAATATTAACGCTATTGACGATTTTTCACAATAAAATTCCCCAAAAATATGCAAAAACACATTTTTCAGAAATAACTGTTGTAGTACGATTATCAGGTGACCCTTGTTGTGTAGCATGATTTTGGTCATCCTACACTCTATAATATTAACGCTATTGACGATTTTTCACAATAAAATTCCCCAAAAATATGCAAAAAAACATTTTTCAGAAATAACTGTTGTAGTATGATTATCAGGTGACCCTTGTTGTGTAGCATGATTTTGGTCATCCTACACTCTATAATATTAACGCTATTGACGATTTTTCAAAATAAAATTCCCCAAAAATATGCAAAAACACATTTTTCAGAAATAACTGTTGTAGTACGATTATCAGGTGACACTTGTTGTGTATCATGATTTTGGTCATCCTACACTGTATAATATTAACGCTATTGACGATTTTTCACAATAAAATTCCCCAAAAATATGCAAAAACACATTTTTCAGAAATAATTGTTGTAGTATAATTATCAGGTGACCCTTGTTGTGTAGCATGATTTTGGTCATCCTACACTGTATAATTTTAACGCTATTGATGATTTTTCACAAGAAAATTACCCAAAAATATGCAAAAACACATTTTTCAGAAATAACTGTTGTAGTATAATTATCAGGTGACTCTTGTTGTGTAGCATGATTTTGGTTATCCTACACTGTATAATATTAATGCTATTGACGATTTTTCACAATAAAATTCCCCAAAAATATGCAAAAAAACATTTTACAGAAATAACTGTTGTAGTATGATAATCAGGTGACCCTTGTTGTGTAGCATGATTTTGGTCATCCTACACTCTATAATATTAACGCTATTGACGATTTTTCAAAATAAAATTCCCCAAAAATATGCAAAAAGATTTTTTTTTCTGAAATGACTGTTGTAGTACGATTATCAGGTGACCCTTGTTGTGTAGCATGATTTTGGTCATCCTACACTCTATAATATTAACGCTATTGACGATTTTTCAAAATAAAATTCCCCAAAAATATGCAAAAACACATTTTTCAGAAATAACTGTTGTAGTACGATTATCAGGTGACACTTGTTGTGTATCATGATTTTGGTCATCCTACACTGTATAATATTAACGCTATTGATGATTTTTCACAAGAAAATTCCCCAAAAATATGCAAAAACACATTTTTCAGAAATAACTGTTGTAGTATAATTATCAGGTGACTCTTGTGTTGTAGCATGATGTTGGTTATCCTACACTGTATAATATTAACGCTATTGACGATTTTTCACAATAAAATTCCCCAAAAATATGCAAAAAGATTTTTTTTTCTGAAATGACTGTTGTAGTACGATTATCAGGTGACCCTTGTTGTGTCGCATGATTTTGGTAATCCTACACTCTATAATATTAACGCTATTGATGATTTTTCACAATAAAATTCCCCAAAAATATGCAAAAACACATTTTTCAGAAATAACTGTTGTAGTACGATTATCAGGTGACCCTTGTTGTGTAGCATGATTTTCGTCATCCTACACTGTATAATATTAACGCTATTGACGATTTTTCACAATACAATTCCCCAAAAATATGCAAAACGATTTTTTTTTCTGAAATGACTGTTGTATTATGATTATCAGGTGACTCTTGTTGTGTAGCATGATTTTGGTTATCCTACACTGTATAATATTAACGCTATTGACGATTTTTCACAATAAAATTCCCCAAAAATATGCAAAAAAACATTTTTCAGAAATAACTGTTGTAGTACGATTATCAGGAGACCCTTGTTGTGTAGCATGATTTTGGTCATCCTACACTGTATAATATTAACGCTATTGACGATTTTTCACAATAAAATTCCCCAAAAATATGCAAAAACACATTTTTCAGAAATAACTGTTGTAGTACGATTATCAGGTGACCCTTGTTGTGTAGCATGATTTTGGTCATCCTACACTGTATAATATTAACGCTATTGACGATTTTTCACAATAAAATTCCCCAAAAATATGCAAAAAGATGTTTTTTTTCTGAAATGACTTTTGTAGTACGATTATCAGGTGACCCTTGTTATGTATCATGATTTTGGTCATCCTACACTGTATAATATTAACGCTATTGACGAGTTTTTCACAATAAAATTCCCCAAAAATATGCAAAAACACATTTTTCAGAAATAACTGTTGTAGTACGATTATCAGGTGACCCTTGTTGTGTAGCATGATTTTGGTCATCCTACACTGTATAATATTAACGCTATAGACGATTTTTCACATTAAAATTCCCCAAACATATGCAAAAAGATTTTTTTTCCTGAAATAACTGTTGTAGTACGATTATCAGGTGACACTTGTTGTGTAGCATGATTTTGGTCATCCTACACTGTATAATATTAACGCTATTGACGATTTTTCACAAGAAAATTCCACAAAAATATTTTTTTTCCTGAAATAACTGTTGTAGTACGATTATCAGGTGACCCTTGTTGTGTAGCATGATTTTGGTCATCCTACACTGTATAATATTAACGCTATTGACGATTTTTCACAATAAAATTCCCCAAAAATATGCAAAAAGATGTTTTTTTTCTGAAATGACTTTTGTAGTACGATTATCAGGTGACCCTTGTTATGTGTCATGATTTTGGTCATCCTACACTGTATAATATTAACGCTATTGACGATTTTTCACAATAAAATTCCCCAAAAATATGCAAAACGATTTTTTTTTCAGAAATGACTGTTGTAGTACGATTATCAGGTGACCCTTGTTGTGTAGCATGATTTTGGTCATCCTACACTGTATAATATTAACGCTATTGACGATTTTTCACAATAAAATTCCCCAAAAATATGCAAAAAGATGTTTTTTTTCTGAAATGACTTTTGTAGTACGATTATCAGGTGACCCTTGTTATGTATCATGATTTTGGTCATCCTACACTCTATAATATTAACGCTATTGACGATTTTTCACAAGAAAATTCCCCAAAAAGATTTTTTTTCCTGAAATAACTGTTGTAGTATGATTATCAGGTGACCCTTGTTGTGTAGCATGATTTTGGTCATCCTACACTGTATAATATTGAAGCTATTGACGATTTTTCACAATAACATTCCCCAAAAATATGCAAAACATTTTTTTCCTGAAATGACTGTTGTAGCATGATTATCAGGTGACCCTTGTTGTGTAGCATGATTTTGGTGAGTATACAGTGTATAATATTGACGATATTGAAGATTTTTAAATATAAAAAGTCCCAAAAATTATATCAAAACTAATTTTCCTAAAATAAATGTTGTAGTATGATTATTAGGTGACCATTGTTGTGTAGCATGATTTTGGTCATCTTACACTGTATAATATTAACGCTATTGACGATTTTTCACAATAAAATTCCCCAAAATATGCAAAAAGATTTTTTATGAAATAACTGTTGTAGTTTGATTATCAGGTGAACATTGGTGTATGGAGTGAATTTGGTGAGACTACAGTGAATAAAAGTGGAGATATTGAATATTTTTTGCTTTGGTACTGCACTTTGTACACGGTCCCTAAGCACTCGCCTCTCCGCCCGCAGGCATAGAGAGCAATATATTTCCTGCAGCCTGGATGACGACTCGTTTTGGCGAAATTGAGTTTGTAGTCAATAGTCTACCTTACTACGATAGGAAAGAGACACTTTTTATGTTTTAACAATGTTTCGTTTATGAGCTATTGATCGCTGAAGTTCGAATCTGCCAATCTCCTTCTCATTCTCAAGTCATTTTTGGCCGAAGTGTCCAGCTGCTGTACTTCATGGCAAGCACTTATTATCCTCAATGTATAATAAATCATTTTTCAAAATAAAAGACGTCAAACATCAGATGCGCATTAAATATTTACTTTTTTTGACCAGCTGTCCGCGACCCACCCAGAACGGGTCTGCAACCCACTTTTGGGTCGGGACCCACCAGTTGAGAACATCTGCGTTACAGTAACTGATTTAATTTCACACAGTTAGTTATGAAAATGTTGTTGATTACAAAGGGGTTATATCTGAAGTCAAACTTATAAGATTTTGCTCAGGAGGTTTTTTTCCTCATTTTTAAAATATTTAACATGTTACTTAAACATTCAAATTTAGATTTTGGTGCTTAATGGGTACACTTACCCTAACAGCTAAAAACATTTGTTAGAAAATTAAAAAGTAATCATAAAGTAATCAAATGTAATAAGTTACATTACTTTAAGTAATAGCTATATATACATTACTTATTACATTTTAAATAGTAATCTGTAACCTATTACATTTCCAAAGTAACTTTCCCAACCCTGGTTTATACTGATGCATCAATTCGTAGCCTCAGAGGGATTTTTATTGCTTTAGCCAGTCGAGGAGGAGCTTTTACCTAGGGGGGAATCACTTTGGAGGAACTGTTAATAACTCATATACTACTATATTTATAATATTAGGGCCCCTAAATAAACAGCTCAAGGGGTCACAAGCCAAGAAGGTTGGGACCCACTTTTGTATAGTTTTTCATAATGTTTCTAATGTAAAATCTTAATTTGAAAACTAACCAGTGACTATAGCTGTCAGTTTTAGTGGAGAGAAAAGCAAAATATTTCCTTCTGAAATGTAGTGGAATAGAAGTATAAAGTAGCATAAAAAGGCAATACCCAAGTAAAGTACAAATAACTCTAAAAAACTGTACTTAAGTGCAGTACTTTGTTATTTTGCACCACTAACTCATATAACTCAAAAACTCTTTATTTCTAAATTCACATGGGACTGAAATTAAATTCATTGTTTCATCATTCTTTAAATCTGAAAAGAATTGTAAATTTACTCATAGTAAGTATTCATGCTCAATTCAAACAGTAAATATTTGGGTTCTACCTTGTAATGAGTATTTATCATTGTTTATTGATATGTTCACCTTTTATAGAACAAATGATGAATTTGTTAATCTAAAAAGTACACATTATTATATTAAAGTTAGTAACTGTTATTTACAACAATAATCACCATCATTATTAGTGCAACCCTATTGATAAATTCAGAAAAAATGCATATGCTGTCACAAAGTAAAATGTTACACCAACAGATGGCAGCAAAGAGCTTTTGTAAAGTTAATGTGGGAGAGTTAATAGCTAAATATTAGCTGTTAATGTGTTTAACTGGTTGAGTTTGAACAGGGCATTCCAAAAAAAGAAGAGAGGACTACTTAACAAATATTTTTCACAATGAGAACACTTACACTACCTTTTTCAGATGTTTTCAGGGCCAAACCCTGGCCACTGCACTTAAACAACCATTATAAATGGACTGTTTGGTTTCTCTTACAGATAAGTAAATTTAGAGTTTCAGTATATAGATTTAATCATGCAGAATGGACAATTTTATAAATACATAAAAGAACAGCACAGTTGAGTGCAGGGCAGTAAGTGCAGCACCAAGTCAAATTCCATTAGAGAAGAGAATAATTGCAAAGGTCAGATCTATAGAGCCCTTTCAATATGATGCAATTGAGAAAAAAATGAGTAATGAAAGAAGTATGAATGAATAAGTAGGCTGAGTAATCTAATGTTTCTGTTGGGCAGTCACTCCACTGTCCTAAGCACATAAAATGTCCATTATGGAGTCAGGAGGGAGAGGAATCCATCTTTGTCCTGCAGTTAAGCAAGTGCAGATCTCTCAACTGCCTGATATACAAGCACCACAGCTTTCAGTTAAATAGAAATAGGTACGGGCATCAAGGAAGTGCAGGAGAGGGGCTTTATGAGATGTAACTCAAATGAGCAGGCCATGCCACTTTGCAATTGGCTGACGGACTGAGGACATCATTAGGCTCCAGTGTTTGTCTTCAACACTCTTCTCCTTACCCACAGTCAACTGTCCAATCAGACGCTTGGTTGATTTCGTAGTCATTATAGTCTCATACAGAGAAACTGAAATTTTACACTGCTCCAGAGGAAGCTCTGGCAAGGAGAACATGAGAACTTCATTGAAGACAGTCACCATGCGTCGGGCCACTGCAGAGGTTTTTTGATACCTCAACTTGCACTGGTTGCACTGCACACTGATCCTGGCATACGTGACTGTACAACACAGAGAGGGCAAATTAGGAGCCGTATGTTTTAAGAATATGGCCGTTTTTTCTGTGTAGGTGTTTGTTCCTTACCTGCACCCGAGCATATCTCAGTGAGGACCGTTCTGACCTTTAGGAGGCCAACCTCAAGCCTCTGAGAAGTGGGAAGAAACTTCAACGACAGAAGCGCTTCTCCTACAAGATCCTGACACAACAGTGAGAAGATCAAAACTTCAGATTGATGTGCATTTACATACAAAATATGTACAGTAAGAAAATATTAAAACCAATTTATTCTTTAAATGCTGACATTGTTGCAGACGCGTAGGATACAAAAACTACAACATGAAAAAACACAAAAAGGGACACAAATTTAGGGGGTATAAAGAAAACCTTAAATAGATCATTTCTGTATAATTTAACAGATTCCTCCTCTTAGGTGTTGAAATCAAGTGTGTCAGAGCTACAGTTATTCATCTGCAACAATTTTGATAATCGATTGCTTGTTGGTTTATCAATAAAAAAAAGAAAAAGAAATCTTCTCTGGTTTTAGCATCTACAGTACAATGTAAGAATTTGCTGTTTTTCTCTGATTTATAGTATTGTCAACTGAATATATTTGGTAGTTTGTCTGTTGGTAAGACTAAACAGGATATCTGAAGCATTTTTTGCGGTCTTTTTTTTTTTTTTTTTTTTTTACATTTCTTGGAACTAAGGATTAAAAGATAAACTGAGAAAATGATTGGTAAGCCCTTAAGTGTATATCCCATTGATTTTGTAGTTAAGCCTAAAAAAAATTATATGTTAGGGAAACTGAAAGGAATTGAGATAATTTCAGTGTATCATTTTGCTTCTACACTGATATACGTGTTATTTACATTTGTATGTATATGGCATCCCTTGATTCATTCTATTTCAATCTAAAAAGTGAGAAAAACGTTACCTTTTGATTGCATGTGTGTTTTCGTATAAATGATGGCACAGGTACAAATATTTCTGCATTATGTGCACAATCGTTTTCTACTGTACCTTCTGGGGTGTCTGCAGATCCTCTTGTTGCTCCAGAGGGTAGGACATGTTGAGCTGCCCTAGAGGAACCCTCACCTCTCCCAACACTGTGGGTCTGGAGAATTTATCAAAGTCCCTCACCTGAAATGCACACGCAGATAGTTTATTTAAAGAGTAACACACACAAAAACACCCATGTTGTTCTTTCAGGACTCTGGCTACAATATAAAGTATTCAACATGTGTCTTAGAGCAATGGAGCTTAGCAAAGGTTCAGTCAGGAAGACTATAGGCATATGTAGTGAGTTGCTCATTCCGTCTTGTCACACTTATTCCCTGGATGTCACTGCTCAGGGGCGTAATCTTAGTTTCAGTCCTCACCTGCTGATTAGTCTACACAAAGACACACTTTCATTATTGGCCTATCATCTGGTTGCTGTCTTTTTGAATATGTCTCTCTCTCTTCTCTAATCTGACATGCAACTGCTACTGTACATGCACCCCACCACCTCCCCACCTCCACAGGATCAGCAGTCCTATCACTTCACCACCTATCTCCCGATTGCTCCGGGATGACGTCCCTTGTGAAGTTCAAGTGCCAAAGTACTTCATGACTATCACTTCTATTAATATAATAAACATTATTCTGTTCTCATTGGCTTGTCTCTCCTGATTGGAATGTACTTAGGGCTGAATGACAGAAGTGAAATGTGTTTGTGTGCTGCAGTGCAGGACCTCCATCCTGAGGCAGATGTGCTGAAGCTCCTTATCCTCGCTCAGAACGCAGCTGAACTGGTCTCCGAACAAAGGGTTGCAGCTGCCTTTCACAATGCGCGTCTGCCACTCCTGCAGCACTGTCCAAAGCACAGGCGATGTGCCTTCACCCTAAGAGAATCACAGCAGTAATCCGTAACACCTTCATACGTTGCAAAGACACCGCTGCAAAGTTTTAAATGAGAAACTGAGGGGGCTAGTGTTGACGTACTTGTATACAAAGCAACAGGCCCAAAGCAGGACAAAATCAAGAATCATCAAGCATCACACAAGGTTAGGCAAAATCTTACTGTCAACCAACTTTCCCCCGTTAAGATGCTGCTGCTGAGTCTTTAATATAATGACGTCTGTCACTCATTTGATTGGGCTTTAAAGATCGATTACCTCATCATCCGTACAGCCCTCTAGTTCTCCTCCGTTTGATCCTTCCCTCATGAGTCTCAGCTTGACAAATGGCTGGAGGCTGCGGGTCTGACTTTGTTCGACCAGCCCCTCCACCTCCAAGACTGTGACCACCAGACGGGACTGCAGCTGGTCATAGTAGACGGAAAATCGCAGCGATCCATCGACCTGCTATACGAGAACATGATGCTGTTGACATTGCTTGAAAATGTGCAGTGTATATTTTCTTTTAGTGATTCATCTTAATAGATAAAAGGGACATTTTCTGTCATTTCAGTTAAAATATGACATCTACTGTAAGAAAGTAGATAACAAGAACAGGAAGTAGCCAACATATCCAAACAAACTCTGAACATGTGCCTACAACTAGAAAAATATAAAATATAAAAAATATATTAAATACAAATGTTCTGCACACTGTTTACAATACTTTGATTACAGTATTTTTAGCCAGGTTAGCAGTCTGTCAGTTTGCCACTTGGTCCACCACTTTAGTCCTAACTGAAATATCTCAAAAACTTGATGGATTGCCATGAAATTTGGTGCATACAGCGGAATGAAATATCTTTAGGATGGATTGCTGTGAAATTTGGTACATGTACAGTATGTGTCACTAGAGCAGTGGTCACCAACCCTGCTCCTGGAGAGCTACTAACACACCTGATACTAATGATTAGCTCATTATCAAGCAGCTGAAGCTTGCCAAGGGCTTGACGAATTAATTATTAGAATCAGGTGTGAACAAATATGCAGGACAGTAGCTCTCCAGGATCAGGGTTGGTGACCACTGCACTAGAGGATGGATCCTTACAAACTTGGTGACCCCCTAACTGTTCATCTGGCACTGTCATCAGGTCAAAATTGCAATCTGCAAAATACTTTTGTTTATGATCAAATACCTGCAACACATTCCCATCAGCCTCAGCTGTAGTCTGTTTTCAGTTGTATTTAGTTATTACATCTTATAATGTTAAAAAGCTACAAGAAGACTCTGACCCTGTATTACCAACCAAACATCACCATGTTAACTTTAGACAGTGTGAGTTGGCATATAGCATGAAGCAGTTAACGCACTGGTGCGCTGATGTTAGGATTTAGCTTAAATCAACTGTTACGGGTGGCATGGGTTGTTTACTTTTTTTCACCAGTTTTGTGTTTCCTTTATAAGGTTCCGCCCTCCCCCCTCTGTGCAGTGATGAGTGGCTTAGTGCACCGAAGCCTGATTAGTAATTACAGTGGCTTGTAAAAGGGCTAGGGTTCCTGTCAGCGGTGCCAGAGGGCCATTCCGGCAGCCACCAGCTGTGTGAATTTGACCTGAACAAAACTAGTTGTATTTGTGATGATCTTGGCATTTACGCCATCCAGACGGCGGGTGATATTTACTTTTTCATTGTGCATTGTGTTTTATTTTGTGGTTTGACCTTAGTTTTGTTAACTAGATACATTTGTTAATTGTCTCGCTTTGTTTTTATTGAGAAAGTAGATTTTCATTTGACCTCACAAAAACTCAGTTTTTGTTACATTCTGCTCCATTTACTTTATTTTGTTTTGTCTCCGGGCATCATCATTGTTATTCCCCTCATCCCCTTCAGCACAGAGCACAGAGCTGCTAGCATGGCTGTATTCTTAAACGACTAGCATGTAGGATTTTGTAGCATCTAGGGATGAGGTTGCAGATTACCACCACCCACCCCACCTCCCCTTCCAAGCATGTAGTAGAACCCACGGTTGCTGCGAAACTCATACAAAAACCATTCTGGGCTATTGTAGAAACATGGCAGTGGAGCATGCCCCCCTCTGTGGAAGAGGACCCACTCCCTATGTAGATATAAAGGGCTCATTCTAAACAATTCTTATTTTAAGTGTTTCTTAGGTGTACATGATTATACACTGATTAAAACATACTGAATATTCCATTTCTGCGAAGTCCCTTCCACTAGGTGTCACTAAATTCTACACACTGCACCTTTAGGAGAATAACACCAATATCCTGTAATACAGTATATGTTTAATGGCCATTTATGATGCACATAAGCCATTTAATGTATGAGAGCTATTCCATGTACTCACTGGGTAAAATAAAGTTGTAAGGGAGGTCTAAGTAGTTTATTGAAGATAGGAGGTGCATAAGCCATTAAGATAAAGAGAATTTAAAAATTAAAAAACAAATTGGAGCTGCAAGATTGTTACTCGTCACCTTTCTAATGTTAGCCTGCTCCAACATGTCCCCATCTGTCTGGCTGGATATTGTGGAGGGAAGCGAAGTCTGAGACAAACAGCGGCTCAGCCTGCGGACTTCCATGCCAACATCCACCTCCTGGAGAGAGCACAAACACACACATTGCATTTCTATTAGTGGTGTTTTTATTAAGCCTCCAGCTTAGCTTTATTTGTCTTGTCACAAGCCTCAACTTTCCTTTGTTTAAACAATGTGCTCATTGATCTTTATTTACATAGACAGTGTTGCTTACTTGGTGCATCTCAGAATTAATAAATATGGATTGTAAAAAAAAACAACAAGCTTTTAATGATAAATGTTCACTAAAGCTGTCCGAGACCCTGTCCAAACACGGTCACTGACACGTTAGTTATTATTAGGAATGAAACAAGAGAGTATCCAAATAATATGGGTTGTTAAACATAGCTCGTGTTGGAGGGCATAACACCAACAAAGACCTCACCCAACCTGCTGTTTACTATGAGCACAAGACCAACCGGCCTCCTCTGACAGATATTTTAATAGCAATGTTAAATATATCCATGCCAAGCTAGCAATCGACAGTACGCTAAACGGCTGAGTTAATATTTTTACATGGAAAATATAGTGTTGCTATGTGAGTCAATCAACTAAAATTCCTGTCAAACTCTTCAAATTAGGTCTCTTGATTTCCATCTGTTATATATTTCTTCACTAAAATTAAAAGTTAAATAACATAATGCCAAATTACCTTATCAACCTGCTGGTATATAATCATATAAACCAATCACATTTCAAACTGTGTGCACCTACAATGTATAACTCCAGTTATGCATATAAATAGATTAGTCCTTGCATATTACATTTCAATTACATGCAGTTGAATTACTGCTGCTGCATGATTTAATGTCATATGTGGAATTTCTAAGTCACAACTGTATGCTCTGGCTTGAAACAGAATGTGATTGTTATTGAAGTTAACCTTTGAGTCCAAGATCAATTTTTCAAAGTTAGGTTTCATAATTCAGATTCATTGCCTTGAGCTACACAGTGCAAGGGATTTTCTCCTGAGGGTTAACTGAAAGAAAACATTTCCTCCAAGGTTGCCAACACTGTTTATGCTCCAGTTCGTGGCATAGAACCACACAGAACCGCCAACATCTATAGATTAAGAAAGGCTAAAATGGTACGGTGCAGGTGTTACTTCAAATTCTGGGACGCTTGATACAGTAGGATGACCAAAGAAGAACATGTGGTGACAAGAGAATAAGTAGTATTTTCTCCGTATCCTCTTACCTGAGTACTTGGAGATCCTGAGAAGTTTCCTGCTGCTGTAGACTTGCCATCTGAGTACAGCAGTTCACTATTCACTACAGTAAAGATCAGACACAAGTTTTGATGATCAGACACCAAACATCATCCATATGCTCCGTACTGTTTGGTAATGTAATCTGATCCCTACTCACCTGTATCTTGCTGGGCGTATTCGGTATGTTTGTGTGTGAAGCATCTGAAGGCCTGCCAGGCTAAGATGCCCAGCGCCAGTAGAAGAAGCGTGACAGAGATGCCCAGGATGCAGTACTTGATCGTGTCTGAGAAGGGCATCTTCAGGTCTCCAGCAGCCAACAGCCGCTCCACAGGGGGAGGAAAGTCCACCAGTATCATCATGACTCTCTACCTCCATGTGGTCTACACATACAGCTGCAACACAGGAGTTCAGACCATGTGAGGGGACTGTACTACAGATTATAGAACTTTGGGGTCACAAAAGCATCAGACATTGGTTCTAAATGGCCTAAATTTCCCAAAACATTTGGTCGTACATTTAGGTAAATGACTTACTACTGAAATGATAAGCAGACCAACAGTAGGTTCATCTTCAACAATTTGCTGACTGATTAACAGTCATACTTGATAGACCGTCTTCTCATAATAATGCCACACATTCACAGCTTTTTTTAAATGTTCATTTAAGATCCTATGTGATAAAGTATGTCCTAAATATGTCTTGCATACTAACCTCTTGACCTGTCACAAAAAGGTCATGTTTAAATAATAAAATGATGATGGCTGAGTTCCATTTAGTTCAGTTTTAGGGTCCTGGTACAGTCATGCCTTACTGGGACACTTGAATAGTGTTACTACAAGTTACTAATAGTGACATCGTTAATATTAGTAACTTGCACTTATAAGCAAAAAAAGGGGGGTGGGATCAATGTAATTTGGCAAAGACTATTTTCAGGCCTTGCAACCTTCCTGAATTGTTTTAAAATGTTATATTTCGCAACTCAATTTAAGCAAAATACAGCTGGTGCCGCTTTTCAGATTTAATAGGCCTACTTTTTATTATTTTATTATTCCCACTGAAGAGCCCAGACAAATACAAACATGATATTTTGTATAGGCAATTTGCACAGATTAACATGTGGCTGTTCATTTTTCTTGGACATACTTCAGCATTCAGATTATTCTTTGAAGTAAAGAAAACCGGTGCAGGTTGTGGTCTGGTCATTAAAACATTATGATCTACTATCAGTCACTGTTTAGTCAAATAGCTCTTACCCTGCTCACACTTAATGCAAAACCAGACGAACTTTCTCAATTCTAAAAAGGTGAAGCTAGTATTCATATTAAAGATGGCATGACACACTTTGGCAATTCAGATATAATACAGTGATGCACTAAAGTTAAGAAAAGTGGAGTTTACAATGTCACAGTTGAAACCATTAAGGAGGCAACTGTATGTTTTCAAAGACTTGACAATTATACTATATAATAATAAATTGAACATGCAGTTGTTATAGCTATTATTTATAGTTGTAGACATTATTTCTCCTGCTGCTCTATGAAAACATCTTCCACTAGAGTGCAGCCCTACTGTTGTGTTTACTTGATCATGAACAATACCTAAATATATGAGAGAAAAATATGAACAAATTTACCTTTACAAATGAAAACTCATGTCGTCTTTTTCTTCAGGATTGCTCGCCTTCTGCTGTGCTGTAAATCCATGCTGTGAGATCTTCAACTTCCAAGGAAGCAAGAGAACTTGTGAGAGATTCAAAGTAGCACCTTATCATATAACTGTTCGTCCTGTTTTGCACTCTAGGCACCCTCCCTCCCTCTCTCTCTCTCTCACTCACACATCTCTCTTCATACACAGTCGTACACACCCAGCACATGACTTCCTGCAAACATGCTGGGCAAACTGGTTTGATAACTTTTAAGGAAGCTTAACATTGGCTTGATCGCCAGCTCTGTCCTTCTTAAGGATGCTCCTACAGGTCTGCTTGCTAAATGTTTAGGTCAGACTTTAACAAATAACTACTGGGGGACTTAAATATTATGTCAGATCATTGCATTGCAGACACCACAAGCTGCTAAACAACATTTCTACTGCACATTTGAGTATATATATAAAAAAATATATATATATATATAAATAAATTCACTTGGTTAGCCATTAAATACACTTTGCATGAAGGTTTGATACATTTGATATGTTCATTTCGGTAGTTGCAGGTTCAACTTTGCCAGCTTTGCCTTGTTATAGAGGAGCTGTTATCATGTCACTGTACCCAAATCAACTACAGGTGCACTAACTGCCAATGACAAGACAAGCTCGCACCTCTTTTTAATTGTAACGTGCCACTGACACAGGTTCATGACTTCAAATGACTTTTGTCCCAAAAGCTTTTCATTGTCATCATTATCTTGCACGCTTGTCACCAATTACCTGCCCGCTGAAAGACATGCACACAATGTACCTAAAAATGGGCCTTGAACAAGAAGGAGGACATTGCTGAAAGATAAAATCAATACGTAACACTACCGTAATATTCCAAGAATGAGGAAGAAAACCATTTTGACAAAACTTCCTGGTTTCTTTGTTTTTACATTGTTGGTCTCCTAGGTTCACTTACTCACATACCAAGTGATTATCATGGGTCCACAGGCATGCCCAAAGCTCTGTGAGGCTGTACAAAATCATTTTTGAGAGATTTCATTCAAAACCAAAAACCTCATCGTGGTGCTAAAGGACAAGTTGGGGAATCATCAATTAGAACACACTGTCTACGTACTATAAATGACTGTAGAAAATGTACTTTTCCATCAAGTAGATGCTGAGATATTTCACTGCATAAGTTAAAAATAGGTTTTGATTTTGGCGCTAGATAAAAAGTCAGAGGATCACCATTCATTATATTGCATCCTCTGGGCAACACGGATATCTGTAACATATTTCGTGACAATCCATCCGGTAGATATTGAGATATTGCTGAGATATTTCACTTAAATACAAAAGTTAACCTCATGCTGGTGCCGAAAAGTTAGCGAATCCAAAAAATCAGTAGGCTTCATCACCTGATCCATGTATCTGTAGAAAACTCATCATCATGTGATCATACATGAAAAACAAACGCCTAACTACATAACAGAATACTTGTATCATGTTTTAGAGGAGCTCATCTACCAGAAAACATACTTATAGACAGTCAAACCTTTATTATGTTTTATAACAATAACACTTAAAACAGTAATGAGCTCAAAAATATTCAACACATTTCTACATTAGCTATGCTTAAACTTAGCTGATATATTGTGCAGCAACAGCAGTTTAAATGAGTGCAAACATGGTAAACTAGTGGAGTTTAGTACAGTAATATATTATATTCTTAGTTTGTGCTTTAAACTTTTGGAAGAGTTCACTGCCCATGAGTCTCTTCACTTTTCTTAGACACAAACTTGATATACTGTACATATGCTTCTCTACTGACTGACAGGTAAAACAAAGCAATGAGACAACTTTAACAAGTAACTGACCATCCATCTCTAACAGTTTGCATTTTAAAAGTAACTTTCTAGTATTTGAGGACCACATACACAATGTTGGACCAGAGGGGGAAAAAATCTGTATGGATTAACACCAGATTATAATACTGTTGTTTTAGGGTGATACTCTTTGTGGCAAATGTGTCGCCGTAACACTTCAGCAACAAGCAAATAACAATGTTTCCTGTTATGATTTTCTCAACTCAGTTTTGTCTATTTTGCTGGTACAATAACTTTGATGTATTATTAGATTATGTAAATATAAACTTTATAGATTTACATTTGAACACAGCTCAGATGCAGTTTACTGTAGGTATAGTATGGCATCTTAAAAAAACAAGCTGCACACCAAACCCCACCCATCTACTTAGAAAAACCAGCAATCCCTTCATAATAATTACATATGATTGCTCTTCTATATTTACTTTGTATTTAGCTGAAATGTGCAAAACTTTTAGAACTAAAGTTTGATTTAACACTGTGCGCTCTGAGTCACTGAAGCATTCATCTTTGCTTAGTTGAAGTTAATCATAAGTCACTAAACTGTCATTCAGGTCAGTTAATAGAACACATAATCACCGTACTTTCTACTGTGGTGATCAGGGTCACCAAGGTATCGGCTCTCCTGTAAAGTTCAAGAATGACCCGTGATCCTTCTCAGTCAGTCCACCAATCACAGACAAGACAGAGGAAATACTCTCCTCTGTACTCAGTGGAGCCTGGAGAGAGACGGACACGAGATGGACACGTTTTAGTCAAATTATTTTTTTTGGGACATTTTTATTACTAGCTCAGAGTATTCACAGAAAGTTTATGTGGAGTAGAAGCTTACCGCAGACCCCCCCATGTCAGTGCGGACCCAGCCGGGATGTACGGCCATGCAGAGAATCCCGTCAGACTCCAGGTCTGTCGCCATACAGCGACTCACCATGTTTAGGGCACTCTGAGAAGGCAAGAAGAAACAAGTTAGCATGCAACATGCAACATACTCCAGTGCAATGTAAACCAACACCGCAGCAGGTGATCAGTGGGTGAGGCTGGATGGTGCCACCTCACCAGTTGTGAAATGTTTAATTAGAAGACATGATTAACTTTGATATACCAAGATACAAAACTCAATACCCAACCATTATCAACAACCTGACCTCCCCTTCTGTATCAGAAAAGGAGGTCCTTCTTATGTTACATGGGTGTTACATGAAGGCAGCTTTTTGTTGCGCTCCAACACAGATAAGACCCACAGTGAGCCTGTGTCCATTGGGAAAAAGTTCTGTTTGCTTATGGCTTCAGAGACCTAGGCACCGACTTATACATTGTGTACACATGACGAAAGACCTTTTGAGTTTCTGCCTATTGATTCTCAAATTACTACCAATGAAGTACACATTAAATGTATTGTATTGTACATTGTATTATTATGTTCTATCTTATTTTAAGTAATATTATCAAGTGGGTTTTATTTTCTATCTTATGTACTTTAACATGTTTTTTTTCTTTATTTTATGTCTTTTTTGATGTATGTATTGTGTATGTAATTTATTTAGTTGTAAAGCACTTTAAGATGCATTATTTAAATAAAAGGTACTATACAAATAAAGTTATTACCATCATTATTATTATCAAGTTATCAGAATTAACCTACCTTACATGCCTTAACAGTCTTGTACTTTACTTTATTAAGTGTTATGACCCATCACCCATCGTCACGTGATAATGATACCTTGGACGTCCTGTAGGGGTACCATTTGAAATTGTTGGCCCTCTCCCCCCAGTTGAGCTCCACAGAGCCCAGCAGAGAGGTCATGTTAATGACTGCTGCCCTCTGGATGCCCATGCTTCCAGCGTCACCTGCTCCACCTCTGGATGCAGCTTGCTTCAACAGCGGCAGGAAGGCCTGGCAGGAACAGAAAAAAAACATTACAGCTGAGGATAAAATCAACCCCCAAGGATTTCAAGAGATGCAGCTCCAATCAGCACGTTTACAAAGAATGAGTGGACCGTTTTGTGACAATTATTAGTGATGGTGTCTGATTAATTAAATGCAATATTTTAATAAACAAACTCAGTATTAATGACCCGACTACACAAATACAGAAAATACAACGTAAACAAACAGAGCTGCAATCTAAACACACTTTAAATGTTAATACTTCAATATATCTTGCAATTTAGACAAAAGTTAGAGTATTCCTAGTGAGAGTAAAATCATTTCAGTGTATGCAGGGAGACAGAATAGCAGTGTTGCCCTCTGGTGGCAGCATTTCCACCTCAGAGAGAAATGGTCTGTAATCATAGCAGTACTAATGAAGTGGTTATTTAACACTACAAGGTGCTTTTGATTTGGGACAACCCTCGCTGTACTGATTTTCTTCAAGCAGATGCAGCATCTTATCAGTACTGTCTTTGCCTTTTAATACAGTGTACTTATTCATGTGGAGCACAACATATTCCAAAGTCCCAGCCCATAGAGAGCAGTGCAGTGGCAAGATTCTGCTTTATGTAATTCTTTACTGAGGCTGCCCCCCACCTTGGCAATGTTATTACAGAACAGCTTTGTTAGCAGTATGGCTTTTTAGTCACAGAGACTGTCCTTCATTTGGACTGAGCTCTGTGTCAGCAGGCATCCGCCCTGATGACATGCTTTTGATCAGGTCCCTGAATTTCTACCAGCTCGATGCTCCCCTGTAGTCCACCCTGTACTCCGAGGCCAAGTTCAACCACACTTTTAATTAATATTTATGAAATGCAGTTTTTTCCCTGAGCTAGAGGGATTGTGTTACTTCTGTTTATCAAGGTCATCTTTTTTGTTGTAGTTTTCAGCATTCAGAAAATGAGCAACTCACTGGTCCTGCTGACTGAATACAAATAAAGGGTGGTTTGTTTTCTTTTTTATTTCTATGTCTGGTGAATTGAGACTTTCTAAACAAAACTAAGTAGCTGATGTACTGCACCCAGTTCGACAGGAGACACACAATTCATGCAGAAGCGTTACCTTGGTGATCATTAGAGGAGCCACAGCATTCGTGTGGAAGTTCTCAATCATCTTCTCTGCAGTAACAGTATGAAAGTCAGCCACCACATTGATCCCTGCGTTGTTGATCAGGCAGTTCAGACCCTCTTCTTGTACCAGCTGGTGCACCTCTTCTGCACACTTCTCTATGCTCTCCTGGCTCACGACATCTGATAAAGAGACACATCAACACTGCACATCACCAGAACAAATACTAATCAAAATGTTAGATATACATTATCACAAGGGGGAAATAATTAATAAATCTAATTGTGTTCAATGTAATATCAGATTAAGTTTCAGCGGTATCACGGCAGTACGGTATACCAGGTTACTTAGAAATCCCGAAGGTATGATTTTCAATGCAGTCAAAAATACAAACTCCGAGAAAAACTAGAGTTTACGAGGAGCACTTGAAGGCAACATGTAATCCCGCCTCAGACCACAGTGTGGGTTGCAATGGCAGCGTGGCGCTGTCCGGATTGCCGCTCGTTTGCGCCACTGCAAGTTACGACTGCAGAAGAAGTCATTTAAATTTCTTGAAAACTTCTCTACAAACATTTGCCAAAATATGTTGTTAGCGTGTTGCTGTGTTTGTGATGAATGAAACTCGCCAGATTTTTCATTGTTTGAGCTGATATTCATCTTGTGGCCTTGAGTCACTTTGTTCCTGGCCTTTTGTTGAGATGTTTCTCCGCTGTGGTACCGAATGAACAGGTCAGTGTTGGTTGTTTTCTCTTTAGTTTTACTGTACCATACATAGTCTACTACAGTGAGTAATGTCGCCAACAGTTCAGCTATTACGTTTTGTTTTGTCATATTATCGAAAAACCCGGTAAAATGCCAGGGAGGTCTGAATGTACGACAAAATAGATACCGCCTGGTGTTTCGCTTTAACTGGTGACCGTGTTAAATGGTGACTTTCACGTATGTGTTCTCTTCTCCTAAAAGACTTTAATTATAGTTTAACCCTCTTTAAATACACACACATCTATGTTTAATATTTAAGTTACACTAACTATTTACATAAGTTACATTGCGCTCAGAAGACTCATTCACCTCTCACAGCGCATCTTGTAATGTGATAAAGTCACCAGGTAACACGGTCACCAGTTAAACCGAAACACCTGATATCTCCAGTGTGTACAGCACTCTCTCTTTATACATCCACGGTGTGCATAAGTTAACACACACCAACCATTCTTCTTCTGGGTCTTACCCATAGTGATTATGTGGATGTTGCGATGTTTCTCGGCCAGCTCCTGAAGTGTCTGAGGGTGAAAGCACATCTCTGGTCACTTCACTGACAGTTGGGGAAAATGGCGCCACCTGGTGTGGTGGCTGCTAACTTTTAACTTTATTCCGTTATTTAATACACCGTCATACCATATGAAGGTCGACTCAGCGTCGTCATGACCCTTCAACAACCATGTTAAAAGCACTACAGGGCGGTTAGCTTATCAGGACACTGTCTTCAGGTGTTGGTGGTTACCTGCGCACTGGCGGGGTTTCTAGTCGTGGCTATAATCTTGCCGGGTGAGGCTCCTCCAGTCGCCAGGGTGTCGACTATCTGCAGCCCGAGCCCCCGACTGGCCCCCGTTACCAGCACCGAGCCGCAGTTTTTAAAATTAATGACTCCACTCATTATTAATGTTACTACCAACTAGAGCTGCACTGGACGTCCCGGTGGGTGAATTTTCTTCCCAGATATTTCTTGTGACAGCGCTACGTCAAATCCCTAATAGGCCAAATGGATTTCCTAGGATGGTGAAGTCATGACCCGCCCACACTTTGCCTCTGATTGGTTAGGACTTCATTTATTTGGTTGGTTAGGTGCAGAGCGATAGATAGCTCTGGTTAGGTGTAGGCACATGGAATGAGATTGGTTTAGGGATAGGGTAACAATATCTTGGTAATCCAATCAGAGACAGAGTAAGGCGGGTCATGACTTCACCATCCTAGAATAAGAAATCTCCAGTAGGTGGGAGGATTGCTCCACCTGACCAAATTAAACCAGAACCGCTACACTACGGAGATAATTCAACAGAGTATACCCCCAACCACACAGGCTGGATACAGCTGGGAAAACGAAAGAAGAGTTGTTATAACTACAGTTTTATTACAGTAAAGTCGAAATAAACCATCACACACCAGTGTGTTCAGAATTGAATTACAGGGATAAAACATGGTGTACTGGACCCTTAAGGGTTATCTTAGAAGCAGCCCACTCTTCTCTGCATAGACTCTTTGGTCAGCATGATTATCAGGACCTACTTAAATAGTGACGGATAACAAAATGTCTTTTTGCTCTAGGTTTGAATCAGGAATTGCTGTGAAAAAATTAGTTTTATTTATTTAGGTTAAATCAAACAAATGTCCCACAGAATATTGAGAGTGGAAATACCCCAAAGGTTTATGAAATACTTCAATCTATTAAAAAATAAAATAATATTTAGATTTAATTAAGTCCCCTACATGTTTTTATGATGAGTATCTTTATTATGTTAACATAAATGCAAGTTATTATTCCAAAAAAAGAAAGATATGGCAGTGACATAGGCAGCACTGCAGCATGTTAGACCTTCAGCTGCTTTTATATAACTACTTAGAAAGGCTAAATGTTGTCTGTGATGTGACAGTTATTTAAACAGTAAAATCATATAGTAATTTTTCCATATAATGTTTGTGCATTTTTCACATTCCATTTTGTCTGTTTGTAAGCAATAAAGTAGAGAGGGTAAGCTATGTTTGGGGTTTTGCATTCAGTTAGTTTTCAAATATTGAAGCTAAGATGGAGGTGCAGAGATAAGGGTGACAGCACAGCTGAGGGAGCTTATGCAGTCACAGCACACAGATGGTTTCTCTGGCAGCCTCCTGAGTGCAGATTTTCTTAAAGCTTCTGGTGCTTGGGAACAGCAGATATCCCTGGTCTGCTCTGGGTCAGTTAATTTGGAATTTGGCTCCTGTGCCTCCATTTACAAACACATTACTTTGGCACATAGCGCACAGTGCAAATGATGGGTTGGTAGTGGCTCTCCTGAAGCTGGTGGATGGTAACTGGCCTTCCTGAGCATACACAATAGTGATGTATTGTCTTCCAGTAAGCAATCAGCTCATGGCGCATGGTCTCTCCAGTAATCAGTACGGGGGGACAGTACAGATCGAGGTGTTTCAATTTTGCCAGTTGTGCCAAACGTTCAATTTGCCAACTCAGCAAATTCACATAATGAATGTGGTGCCTATGTCTACCAGAGTTCATTCAACACTGGTATTACTTAAATCAGCTGCCTGTGAGATATATCAACTCTAGGAATGAACAAACAGTCCAAAGTGCATCATCTCAAAATGCTGAAAAGGAAAACAATCAATACTTTACAACTCAAGAAAAAATCACACAGTAATACATCAGGAACACCCACAAATTCTTCATCTGATCACATTTGAACAACACCATGGAAGTTTGGTTCAGGAACACCACAAACCAACCTCCATGTAATACTCATGTCCAAAAGGGCACAAATTTAATCCAACACGAAACATGAACAGGCAGAAAAAAACTCATTCCTATTCCTCAGTATAGTGAATTATTACAATTTAATGTGTAATTTAATCAACCATAGATTACACACACTCTATGGCTGCGTAACGTTCAACCAAAACCAGAGACAGGGGGTTTGCATGCAACTGAAAATGGCATGGTGTATTGATTATCTTATAGTAGGTCATTTCCTTTCCCCATATCCCTTAAGGATACTCTTTCATATGTTCTTCCTGACCCATCATATATTGGCTTGGTGGTAAGGAATAAACATTAACAGGCCATTGGAACTCTGCCAAGAGCCCTGTGAAATGATAAAGAATGATAAAGATAATTGACAATCATCAAGCAGTCCAATGAAAAGGACATTCATCTCTGCTGTAATACTTCAGTGTTTCCAGTGTCTCCAAAAGAAAACTTGAGTGTTCTGGTTTGAGGGGATGGGCTAATATGACTCTGGGTCACTGTCACTTTATGTAGAAGATTTTGTCACTCAACACTAAATGTCTGCCTTAATTTTTTTAATCAGGTTTTCAAGCCCTGGCATCAAAAAGGCCAACAAATAAGAATGATTATAAAAGAAGGTTTAACAGAGCGGAAGAAGTAGTTATTAAAAGGAGTAGTTCAAGATTTTGGGAGAAAATCCTTATCCATTTTCATGCTGAGAGTTGAAAGAGAATTGATTGACACTATACTTTATGAATTCAAATTTGCTTTATTGGCAGGAATATTGCTAAAGCACCAAGAGTTAATAAAAGAAATAACAGTAGCATAACATTAAGACTGATAATTAAGTTTGGTGTGTGTGTGTGTGTGCGTGCACTGGTATTTATCACATTATGGGGACAACATTCTGTTTACACAGTCACGGCATGGGGACCAAAAACCGGGTCCCCATGAGGTAAACCCTTTCAAATCACTTAAGGAGCTGTTCTAAAGGTGCCTGTGAAGTTTTTAGCATTGGCCCACAATGCATGTTTTTCAGTCGATGTGTGTGTGGAGTGCTCCATTGCGCCCCCTAACTTCTTGGGAACAATATAGCAACCGCTTCTTCACACACACATTATTCCATTTATGGTAGGGAACCGCACACTTCAAGTCCCCATTAAGAAGGCTTTTATTAGCAAATACATTTTCAGTGTATAACATAGCAAGCCATTCGGTGGAAAAGGAGCACGGTTTTTTGCAGAGGATACCAGCTGATGAGCTTTATAATCGAAGAGGTTCCGATTTTGTGAAGATATGTGTCTCTCATGGTCTCTACTGTTTTTATCTTTTCTTCAGCATTGACGGCTCTTGAGATGATGGGTCATTTGGGAGACAGACATCCAAATTGTAGAATGAAAAAAATTGACGTTAAGGGAAACCCACACCTTTGTCTGTTCGCATTGAATGACATTAAAAAGGGAGAAGAAATAACATGATTATGAAGGTGAAGACTGCCCTTGGAGAACAACAGTAAGTTGCATAGTATTTGAATAAAAGCCAATGAAATATGTATTCGAGCAACTTTGTTTGAAATGATATGTTAACAAACTGCAGCAAATCTGGTTCCCCCAAGGAACTTGAACGTTGTGTGTGTGCAATGTCCCCAAAAGGCCTGTGTCATTTAAGATCTGCATGTTTCAAAGTCTTTCTATCAACTTAACTGTGTGTAGCTTATGTGGTAGTATTTTAATATATTGTGATTATAATATGTGTGTTTCCAGATTACCAGCACTGCAGCTGAGTCAATGACAGTGGATGGCTCCCAGCATTCCCCCCTGACAAAGACTCAGAAGGGTGAAGTTCATTGTGACTCTCCTGTACAGGTACTTTATCACTTTCCATTTCATTCTATTGTCTGTCTTTGTCATGTTTTTGTTGTTTTTACTAATGAGAAGCTAAATGGAAGTGTAGGGAAGTGTGTTGTGATGGTAATCTAGTGTAAAACAATCCACCAAGTAGTTCAGTGTAACGCACACATAAGGTTACTACTAGTGTAATGTTTCTGAGCACATATTAGCCTCCTCCTTGATGTTTTTCTTGGGTAGTTATCGCTCTATTCTAGACACTCACGATTTACCCACTTCACACCTCCATTCAGCATGGACTGCCAGTTTTGTTTACCGTGTTTTCTCTTGTTTTAATTAGATAAGGAGGTAAGATTTGTCATTTGTTTTCTTAGGGCATTTTTCTTATTTTCTAGATAGGATTGTTTATTTGTTATTTTGGCATTGGTCCACCCTGAAGTGTATATTATATATCTATAGGTTTATTTATTATATAAATAAATGTTTCCTTATACCCAAACAAATTTGGCTCGTGGCTATTTGGGATTTGGGGAAGACGGGGCTCATTCACGTTATGCCCTAGGCACCCCTAGACTGGGGCATAACATGAATTGGGGGCTCGTTCCGTCTTCTTGTTGCGCTTCGCTTCCGGGTAATTTCGGTGAGTGTTTTTTCTGGTTAGTAGTTTTTTTTGGTGTGTGGGGGAATCATGGAGTTTTCAATGGATGAGTTTGTGGTCAGTCCGTCTTTTGCTAAACTTGAGAAATGCAGAAAAGCAGATCTTTTGATTGTGGCAAATTGTTATAATGTACAGGTGCAATACAGTGCCAAGAAAGCAGAGCTCAAACAGTTGCTAAGTGCAGAGTTGGTGGAGCAGGGCGTCCTACCCAAATCAGCTGCGGCTGATGCTGCTGCGGGTGACACGGCGAGTGACGCACCGATGGCAGAGGTGAAAGTGGCGGAGGCTGCAGGCATATTTGCTGCTGGTGTGGAGCTTGGGCCGGTCACGGATCCTCTCATGGGTACCATGACCACAGAGGATCTCCGCATAGCCCTCCAAATAAAGGAGGCAGAGACCCGAAATAAGCAGCAAGAGGTGCAAGCCATGCATCTGCGTATCAGGGCTCTCGAGCTAGAAAAAGGAGCCCATGTAGTCTCCTTTTGGCCGCAGCTCTGTTTCTGCTCCTGCTTTTGATATTAGTAGGCACATTGCTTTAGTCCCTCCATTTCGTGAGTCTGAGGTTGACTCGTATTTCAGCGCTTTCGAGCGGATAGCTGCCGCCCTGAGTTGGCCCAAAGTTCTGGTCCCTTCTTCTCCAGTGTAAACTAGTGGGGAAGCTCAAGAAGTCTGTGCCAGCCTGTCTATTGAGGATAGTCTGGATTATAAAGTCTTGAAAAAGACTGTGTTGCAGGCCTACGAGCTGGTCCCCGAAGCCTATAGACAAAAATTTAGAAATAGTGAGAAAACTGCTAACCAGACATATGTTGAGTTTGAGCGTGACAAGAGCGTTTTGTTTGACAAATGGTGCCAGGCGTGTAATGTTAAAACTGTGGCGGAAATGAGAGAGCTCATTCTGCTCGAGGAATTTAAAAAGTGTTTGCCGGAACGAATTGTTGTGTATTTGAACGAACAAAAAGAGTCATCGGTGACAAAAGCAGCTGTGCTGGCTGATGAATTCATTCTAACTCACAAAAGCGTTTTTTCTATGCCGGCACCTCGTGTTTCACATATGCCTGAGCGTAGAAATCGATCGCCAAAGCTGATCCGTAAAAGCACCTCACCAGCTGCGAGTGTTTTTATTGCCATGAGCCAGGCCATTTGATCGCTGTTTGTCCAGCTCTTAGAAAAAAAGGACAATACAGAAATCCTAAACCTCCCGCAGGTGTGGGTTTCATAAACACCGCGTCCCGCCTCTAAAACCCACGGAGTTGTTACCTGAACCAGAGGTACACGTGGAGGTTGACCCTCGTTTCAAGCCGTTCGTTTCTCGCGGGTTTGTTTCAGTAACTGGCGAGGAATCGGATAAAGTGCCGGTAACCATTCTCCGAGATACAGCCGCCTATCATTCATTCATGCTGGCTAGTGTCCTGCCACTCTCAAACGACACTTCGTGTTTTTCTGATCTACTAGTGTGGGGAATTAAAATGAGTGCACTTAACGCCCCACTTCACATGATCCATTTACATTCACCGCTCGTGTCGGGACATGTGAAAGTTGCCGTGCTTCCACGGTTTCCAATTGATGGCATTTCGTTTATTTTGGGTAACGATTTTGCCGGAGGAAAGGTGTTTCCTCTGCCCGAAGTAATTAATGGTCCCATTTCGGTTGCGTCTGTTTGCTGCCCCGCCTCTGTATCTTCTGCTGTGTCTGTGCCAAACTTGTTTCCTGTGTGCGCAGTTACACGCGCACAGGCTCGTAAATTGGGTGAAAATGTGGATTTGTGTGAATCATTTATGGCTACATTAGATGAGGGTGAGGACCTGAGTTTAAATGTGACCCGAGATATATTGATTGATGCCCAGAGAAATGATCCGTCTCTAACTTCGTGTCTGTCCTCTGTTGTAGCCGCCGAGGAAGACAGCAAACCCTGTGTGTTTTCTCTGGACAACGGTGTCTTGATGAGACGGTGGAGTCCCGACTTGGTGTTAAGAAGACGTACCATCGTGTGTTGCGCAATTTCTTTTGGCCCGGGTTAAAAACCGACATAGTGAATTATTGCCGCACCTGTCACACATGTCAAGTTGTGGGAAAGCCCAATCAACCGGTTCCTCCGGCCCCCCTGCACCCAATCCTGGTGCTTGGGGAGCAGTTTGAACGAGTGTTGGTGGATTGTGTGGGTCCGTTACCAAAAACTAAATCCGGACATCAATACATTTTGAAGGTGATGTGCGCTGCAACGTGGTACCCTGAGGCCATCCCACTGCGCACTATCAGAGCCAAACCAGTTGTGAAAGCTCTCACTAAATTCTTCACAACTTTTGCTTTGCCAATAACTATACAGAGTGATCAGGGCACAAATTTCATGTCCAAACTGTTTTCACAGGTAATGAGAGAGCTACAAGTTAAACATGTTACATCAAGTCCTTACCATCCAGAGTCCCAAGGCGCACTTGAGAGGTTCCACCAAACATTAAAGTCCATGATGCGCAAATACTGCCTCGAGTCTAACAGAGAGTGGGATGAGGGCCTCCCTCTTCTGTTGTTTGCCGTGCGTGAAACTCCGCAGGAGTCTTTAGGTTTCAGTCCTTGTGATTTAGTCTTCGGCCATACCTTGCGCGGTCCCCTTCGGCTCCTCAAAGAAAAATGGTCATAATCCAACATAATCCAGCATAACGTGCTGGATTATGTCAGTTCTTTTCGTGAGCGTCTCAACTATGTGTGTCAGTTAGCCCGCGATAACTTGGCACAAAGTCAAACTAAAATGAAGCGTTGTTATGACAAAAAGTCTGTCCTCCGTGTTTTCCAACCAGGTGAAAAAGTTTTGGTGCTGCTTCCGTTACCTGGATCCAGCTTGCAGTCTCGGTTTTCAGGTCCATACCTGGTGGAGAGAAAAATCAGTGAGACAGACTATGTTGTTCACACACTTTTCCAGAGTGAGTGATTCCCCGCCATCTCCTGCTGCGCCCGTGATGTCCGTGTCCGCTGCTCCTCCTCCGTACAATCTTGCTGATGATGGGTTGGCAGAGAAAAGTGGTTTGATGCCGGCCGCTCGTTTGAGAAATTCAGAAATACTGAGTAGTTTTTTGTCCCATCTGTCTGCCTCAGCCCGTGCGGATATTATACATTTGATTGAGGATAACCTGTTGCTTTTCTCTGATCATCCCAGTCAAACGTCTGTCCTATATCATGACATTGACGTGGAGGGCCACAAACCAATAAAGCAACACGCATATAGAGTAAACCCGACTAAAAGGGCTATGATGCAGCAGGAGGTGAGTTATCTGGTTGAGCATGGATTAGCTGTTCCCAGTACTAGTGCGTGGAGCTCACCCTGTGCTTTGGTTCCAAAACCCGACAACACCCCTCGTTTCTGTAACCATTATAGAAAAGTAAATTCAGTTACTAAACCCGACTCTTTTCCGCTCCCCAGGATGGAGGATTGCATAGATCGTGTAGGCTGCGCCAAATATGTGACAAAGTTAGACCTGTTAAAAGGTTACTGGCAAGTTCCTTTAACACCACGGGCCTCAGAAATATCAGCTTTCGTCACACCCGACACTTTCCTACAGTATACCGTTATGCCCTTCGGGCTGCGAAATGCTCCCGCTACTTTCCAACGTTTAATGCATATCGTGTTATCTGGCGTCAAGAATTGCGAGGCTTATTTAGATGATGTAGTTGCCTACTCCTCCACCTGGTCCGACCATCTCCACACACTGTCCCTCATTTTCAGCCGTCTCCGTGAGGCTTCCCTCACATTAAACCTCGCAAAATGTGAATTTGGCAAGGCCACTGTTACCTATTTGGGTAAACAGGTAGGTCAGGGGGAAGTGTGTCCGTTGGCTGAAAAAGTGCAGGCGATTATTGATTTTCCTGCGCCGTTTTCTTGGAATGTGTGGGTATTATCGTGGTTTCTGTCGAAACTTTTCTGATGTGGTGGCTCCTCTCACAGGTCTCGTAAGTCCCTTGAGAACCTTTGTTTGGTCCCCCGCTTGCCAGGCTGCCTTCGAGTCTGCCAAGGCGTTACTGTGTAGCGCACCTGTCCTCGCTGCGCCCTGCTTTACGCGATCGTTCAAATTAGAGGTTGACGCCAGTGCGTGTGGCGCAGGTGCTGTGCTCTTGCAGGTGGACGATCAGGCTATTGACCACTCTGTCTGTTACTTCTCAAGAAAGTTTAATAAACATCAGCTTAATTATAGCACTATCGAGAAGGAAGCTCTCGCCCTCCTGCTTGCCTTGCAGTATTTTGAGGTTTATCTCGGATCTACTTCGCAGCCTGTCCAAGTGTATACAGATCACAACCCATTAGTATTCCTAGCACATATGCGCAATTCTAACCAGCGGCTTATGCGCTGTTCTCTTCTCCTGCAGGATTTTAATCTGCACATTTTTCACAAGAAGGGTACAGAAAATGTAATAGCAGACGCTTTGTTGGTGTGTGTGTGCGCGCGCGTGTTAGCATAGCATAAAGACCGGAGCCAAGAGATAGCCAGCACATAAAACCACAACTAGTTATTTTTACTCTTCAGTTTTAGTAATGAACTTTAAAGGTTTTAATGGGAGGATTATTTTTCTAACCTATGGACACAGGCTAGACTTCATGCTTAGCTAATCATCTCCTAGCTATGGACAGACATGAGAGTGGTATGAATCTCTAAGCACATTTTCATAAATGTCAAACATATTCCTTTAGATAGTTCTTGTCATTTGTTGTTTGACCCAACCATTAAAACAAAAAAAAAGGTGTTACTGTGAGTCATGGCAACTTAGACTTATTGTGATGAGGCAAACAACGAGCCAGAAGAGACAAATCTCCTGGTGACGTGCAGGCATCGTTTGACCAACATGCTATTTATAATAAGTTGAATCCTTCAGACTGCCTGTGGGAGGAATTTCTTAGAAATCTGCTGTTTAATCATGAGGCGCTGCAATCAACTCTAATAGTTTTTTCTTCCAGTGGAGCCCCAATCAGTCAAGCCTGCTACAGTACAAGTTTGCCTTTATGTTACAATGCAATAGCTAATAAGTATTACGCCGTGGTGTATGTGTGTGTATGTGCATGTAGGTGCCTGTGTGCGGCGTGTGGTGCCCGGGTGTGCGGGATACACAAGAATCTAGGTTGGAACATCCGTTTTCAATCACTTATTTAATTCACATGAGCTATATTTAAAGAGATCATAAATAAAACAGGGTTCCTTTCATCAATGAATAAATCATGGCCGTTATCCTGTTATCCTCTTACATTCATATTCTCCTCTCTTTCTTTCCTGTGCTGTGTAGATGACTGCCTCCAGTCTTTATCACATTGGTTCATCATATTGGGCTAGATTGTGTTTACATGCACAACATTATCCTTTCATTTTTTGCTCTATTCAGCTATTTATTTATTGAGTTGGCTCATGTGAACATTGCTTACAATAACCTGTGCTTTGTGTGTAACCCATGACCATGACACAATATTTAATACTGTTTAGTGTCTTGAGAGAAAATCAGTTTGCCAGACGTATAAAGGTGAAAAATAGTAAACAGCATGTCAGTGGAAAAAGAAATCCCCCCCTCAAACTAACTGATGAACTCAATTTCAAGAGTTCAAGAGTTTATATTGTGTTTATGTCCCAAATGCAGTTAGTTTTTTGGTGAAACAGAGAAACTGAAGAACTAACTCTTAAATGTGTGATTACATTGGGGTGTTTGATGTAACACCCCAATTATTATCTACCTCACAGAACAGCCCAATTTTTTTTTTAAACAAAAAACTCATAAGAGCCCACAAATTGTCCCAGATGCATTTCCTGCCTGAAGACCAGAAAGACTAAACTCGCTTTCCAACCTGTGTTTCAACTGTATCTCATGGTCTGTGATGGCTGCATCTGTACATGGTTATATTAATCCACTTCACACTCCCCCATTTCATTAGTTTTCTTTTCATTAGCGGTCAGCCATGGCCAAACAATTAATGCCACACTGTTTGATTTGGAATCTGTGAATTCACACCTAACATTACATTGTTTGATATGGAGTGCAAACATTGTGGGGTTACACAGGCAATTTTCTGTTACATTAATCTTTTTTTTCTTTGTATTTGAGTCATCGTGGTTGTTGAACGGTGTGGCTGAAAGTTGTGTAGTTTTAAATGTTGGACCCAGGTCATTGGACAAAGCATGTGCTGCCATATCAACGGGAGGATTTGGGTTTAATTAGTTTTACTTTTGTTTAGTTATAGTAGGGGTCCATATTGTCCCTTGTATGTTAGTTGGTTTGGCCAAGCCACTTCTCTTATGTGTCATTGTGTTAAGTCAGTTTTGTTCAGTTCACAGCTGGTTTGGTTATTATATTGAGTAAAGTTATAGTACAAGTCTAGTTTTTCATATTCTTGGGTTGTCCAGTATTTAATGTCATGATTTTTTTTTGCATTTTTGGGGAAACTAAAGACCATTTAATCTACAACTCCTGTTTCCTTATCGCCTCACTGTTTGGTCCTTAACAGCCTTTATCAATAGCTTGCACTGCAAACGTCATACCTACAAAGAAATCCCATTTGCTGATGAAGACCGTGAGATGCCATGAATTCTTCAAATGAGTGACAAACAGCCTTTGGTAATAGAGGTAGTGTGTTCTAAGCGTTGACTGACCAAATTAGACACTATTTTCAAGATGCAGCTACAGTTAGGTCTGTAAGGAGATCATTCATAGACAATCTAATGTACCACCTACAGCTTTAGAAGGAGTAGACTTTTCCCTTTTATGCACTGATGTTCAAATATGACTACTAGTCTTGTATGTACAGTACATAATATATTATACAGTACTGTCGTGGAAACTGTCTGAAAACACTTAACACAAAGATGAAATAATACACAAAACACTGATGGGTTGAAGATTAAACTATTATTATTGTACAATAAGGAGAAAAGCATACAAAGTGAAATCAGCTCATCTCAACAAGCTAAGAGCAAGCCTAAACTATAATAGTCTCTGAAGGAACAAAGAAATTATCTGTGATTGGTCAAACATGTCAACCTATACGAGTACAGCCAATGGCAAATAGCCCTGGATATAGGAAATGGGACTTTCAGCCATAAATGATGACCAGCAGACCCCTTAATGTAGTTAACATGAACATTCCTCAGGAAACACAGGCCTATAGGATCAAAGCAGTGGTCACATATTCATCCAGAACTTGCATCTTACTTAATATGGACCAAGGCAAGGATGTAGCAATAAACTTCTTAACAATAGTTATGAACACATTCCACAAGACGGCACAGTTAATCACATATTGAAATGATAAACTCAACCCTTGTTGTTGCTTCTTTACTTGTACAGTACATTATAAAACAGAAACAATGGACAGCAAAGGAAAGAGTATGTCTGACAAACATTACCAGTAATCTAATCAGCTAATCTAATTCAGAATAATATATGGATATATTTTAGATTCAGGGACCTGTAATCTCTTGAACAGATTTAGTGCTTCAGATCCGGCTTGTGTTTGAGAACAGCAGGATTTTCAATGTCAAATCTTGCAGCAGAAGGCAGTGTGCATTAAGACTGCGCTCGGGGATTGTAGATGCTTCTCGTCTTCAGATCAGAGTCTCCCTGCAGTTTCACGCAGGTTGAAACTTACTCTCGATGGTCTTCCTGAGAAGACTGGAGCAAGTGAGATAATTGGTCTGTAGCAGCAATAGAGTATCTCAGAAAGTAAGTGTACCGTTCCCTGCTGCTGGTGCAGAAGGTACAAAGCATGTGGAGACAGTGTCTTCCTTTTCTGTTTAACTGGAGAGAGACTTATCAAGTGTGGCACTGAGATATCCACAGTTGTTCAATCTCTCACCGACTGCATCTTCAGCAAAATGTTTAATTAGTTGTGCTTCCTTCCTGACATTTATCAGCAGCTCCCTTTTTTCCCCCTTTAAAAAAAGAAATGATGTAGAGTTGTAAGAAATTATTCTCACACCAATGCACCCACTCCCTTAAGCACATCCCCTTGTTTAAAAGTCTGACAACAACAGCTGAGTCATCTCTACACTTGAAACAGTAATTAAAGATCTCACACTGTTGGGGAAAAAGCAAGATACTAATGTGTGTACGTTCAAGAGGGAGAAATGTTTGTTTTAATCAGGTACACGGCACACCTGTAGGCTGGAGACTTTCTCAAGAAGCAGCTGCATATCATCTGGGATGATGTTTTGAGTATTGCTGTGTGCAGGTTTATGGACTCTCCACCCAAAAGACAAAAGAGATTCCCACAGCTCAGGGTTTGCAGCTGAGAGCTATTGTTAAATTAGACTTTGTTACTTATGATAACACTTTCTTCATCTTACGGATGTAAAGTTGAATACACACACTGTTGCTAATTTCAGGAAACTGCGGTTTAGCTGCTTTAGGCGTACTTTGTCTGGTATGACCAGTTGCTAAAATATCCCCTCCTTACATGAATGATATGTATAATACTCAGATTTTTTTGAGCACAGAAACTTCCCCCTTTCATCAGATAAATATGAAAACAGCCTTCTAGTGTCAAACTCTGGACATACATCATCTTGCACAGTAAAACTCTTTCATCCTACAGAGGTAACAGGTGTGTTGGTTATCAACGCACAATTTTGAGTGGAGGGGGACTAACAAACCTTTATGGGTCAGTGACAAATAAGGGTTGGTAAGGGTTTTTTTACCAAAAGTAAGTTTAAATGTCAAATGGTGTAACCACCAAAGAATGATGCATATTAAATGATGTTTTATTGCGAATTCAGTGTTTTAAGTTTTTATGGTTACACCACTTAAGACATTTTTGCCATAATCCTCTAATATATTCTCTCAAAATGGATTAAAAGCAGAAATCTTATGCTGGGTCCACAAAAAGAATGTGTGGAAGTTATTCATATGTTTGTTTTCAAATAATAACCCCTTTAAATTTGACTAAACCACATGGACACAAAAAACTGTCATTGACCCTTTATTATTCTGAGATTGTCTCTTAAGTAATAAAACAAACCTTTCCTTAATTCAATACACTGAATGGGTTTTGCTGTTAAAGCCTCACTTGGTTTGGTATGACTGCCATAACTTACAGTGGATAAATTTAGTTGACTTTATGACTCTTTTCTACTCATGTTACACTTACACTATATTTTATCATTTTCCTGCAACTATCACTTGTACCCACTGTGTTCAGCAACAGTTTCACACCCTCTATTAACAATATTATATGTGATTTCTTATCAGCTAAATTAATTTAGCAGTTCCAATGATATGCACTGTTCAGCCGCATGTCTTTGAAAGATTGGAATGCTTCTGATTAATTGATATGAGTTTGCACCAGCTCCACAGTGAGATGGGAGCTTATGTGGGCTTGCTGTATTATTCAGGTGGCTTTAAAAGCATGTCAACTCAATTACAGGGATTTTTACTAGAAATATCATGTCCTGTCCCACAACCTCAAGAGTAACATGTCAGCTCAGGATCAGGAAACTCCCACCATGGATTCAACCAGAAAAACCAGCCAAATTTTTGGTTGTCAGTGTAGATCATTGTTTTAAAAGGCTTGCAGTTGTATGTAAAGGATCTGCATTCATGTTTCTAATTACATTAAAAGCTTCCGAGACACACCAGGGTTTTGCCTTTTGGGTTATGTTGCATCAGATTATATTTTTTAAGTTTAGTTTTTTCTGTATTTGATCTTTTAAACAATTGTCCATATATGGGCCTGTTTAAACTCAAATGTTTTATCTTGTGGATATGGTTATTTTGATTTTTGAAAGCTAAACTGCAAATGTGTTTAGCATATTACTTTTGAAAGAATGTTGACTGGAACTTCCAGTCAGCCCTTTATCTCGTGGAGCAGCTCAGGTCTGCCTCAGCGACTCGAAGGCGAGGAAGACGTGTTTTGCCGTGCCGCCTCATTTCATTCGCGCAAATGGAAAACACAAGTCGTTGCCTCGCAGTGCTGAATCAGCAATATCACCCTGCTTGGTTCCTCAGTAATTTTCATTACACAACCGGGAGAAAGACATCATGCTGAAAATCAAGTTGTCTGAGTCAGTGCTACGGCGGGAGAACCATTATTCCTGTCATCTTCCCCGATTCCAGTGCACTCTAAGCAATAAATCAACAGGGAAGGCGTTAGAAGTTGGGGGGTGTTAAGTTGCTCACAGCTGACAACCAATGGCCACTGAGTCCAGTTTTACTGTCTCTCTACACTAACTGTGCTGCAGTTTGAAATTGTAGCCACACCATCTTGCTTGCACTGTTAATCCCTTTTTACGCGGATGCTAGCGTGCTAAAGCGCAAGGGAGCAATTTGAAGCTGGGAGGCCTTGATAAAAGTCAGCTGAACAGAAATAATGTGAGAGATGTGACTTTGAGAGAATGACGCAGCATTCTGAAGTAGAAAATATTCAGGCCGTGAGGCAAAGAGAGTTTTTACATTGATACTTTCCTGTCCTGGAGGTAAATCTTTTCATTGAGATGTAACCACCACAGGCTGTTGAACAAAATCACATTCGTACAACACCAAAAATGATTTTATCTTAAGACATTTTATTAATATTTTCAATTGACAGTATCAGCCAAAAACAAACATTGAAAATGAAATCATATCATGGCAATGGCATAGAAGAGTTTGAATGGAACATGAGGGCTTCGGCACAAATAGAGGTGGGAAAATTATATCAGTTCCTTTAGAGATTATAAATTAGATCACATCGAACACAGTTGTCTGCAGTTTTCTTCGACTATATATTGTTTCTAATGCAAAAAAGTTGAAAGAGCGAGGGAATGAAGGGGAGTGGGGTGGATGGGTGGTCAAGGTTCAGGGGTTATCAACAAGTCAATGGGTCACTTCTGTGGAATACAGGATTTGGCCTTTTTGGTCAGGAGTTGCAAGTCAGGCACAGCATGATCAGCGGGGACAAGGATGATGTCAGAAAAAGGACACGAGGGAAGAGTTGACAAGAACGGTAGAGAAGCGAGAGGGTTCAGATGGGTCACGGTTAGGGTTGAAAGTTCAGGTTGCAGAAAATAAGGGTTTAATGTAAAAGAGCTGTTTCGTGCTGACAGTGCACTTGTCATTCATTCTGAAGTTGCAACTTTAGGGCGGAGGGGGGAGGGGGATGGAGGAATGATTGAGAAGGAGATGAGGGGAAAGGGCGGTGTCCGGCACATGCACCTGGTATATGTCGCCAGGCAGCTGGAAGTGGGTGTGGTCTCGGGAGAGCGGGGCAGGGCAGGCAGAAAAAAAATCATGATATGCAACAAGAGAGAGGACGAAGAGTCACACAATTGGCTCCCTGCAGAGGACGATTTCCAGCTCGCCACGGTAGAGCTTCCCTCCGTCGGACAGGCTCATGATGCTCTGCTTGTAGCCGGTTAGGTTCTTCAAGTCCACCTCCTGAACAAGACAAAGGGAGGCATGATAGAGTCAGTTTAAGCATGCTAAATTCAGCCTTTATTATTCAATATGGTCAGATTGTCATCTGTGAGTTACGTAGGATGTTGCTTTTACAGTTGTTTGGGTGGAGAGAGCATGATGAGGGGAAAGTGAATAATAGATCCAGGTTTTTGGCTAGAAAAGCTCATTTAATTGACAGGAAGTTTAAGACTGATGGCCAATTGAAACTTCACAGTGGCAGTTTTACCACTCGAATTAAGTCAGTCAATCAGTTAAACTTTACTAGTATAGCACTTTTTTTTACTGGGCAGTGGAAGTCAAAGTGCTTGACAGATGACTGACAAATCGATAATAAGATGGAACGTAAAACCGGAAAAAAAAGAACAGATTGAGACTTATGCACACAAGAAATAAATACGACGAAAATGGTGTAAAATAAAATATATTTAAAAGCTATGATAATAAAATAGGGTGAAATAAAAACTAAATTAAGCAGACTAAAAACACAAAACAAAGACACACAGAATCGATAAGAGGGATAAAAATTAGATAATAATAATGAAGTAAAAATTCTTGGTTATTTTTAGAACAAAGGGACCTTGATTTCAGTCAGAACTGGACAAAAGCAGGCATGTCATTTTTTTGCCGACGATCATCGATTTTTCCATCGGAAATGAGCATCACTAGCAGATATTACCAGCTTTAATGAGCTAGCTAATTAATGCTAATTCTTTGAAGCGTCTGGACCATCTTCCTCCTGCTGTTATTTCCAGCTGTTTTCAAACGAGAACCATCCTAAACCATGCATTTGATGCCGACATACACGCTTTTGTAGAATACTAAAAGAGGCCAAAGCAACATGCTCCAGGCAAAAAGTCGGCTTCCTTACTAGTTAATGATCCATGCACATGTAGAAGATGTGCAAAATAAGCAACCTTGTTCTTGTGTTGCAGTGCAGAGATGGTTAGCCTTGGTATTATAGTACAGTATTACAAATAAAATGTAGCTAATGTAGCTCTAGACTCAGCTAATGTAGTAAACATAATAATGATCTTTGAGTAATGTTACATTACCACTGACTTAAATGTATCCATTGTGACATTGCTATAGTTAATTCAATGTTCTCATAAATCTGTTTGACTGAGTTCTGCATTACTTTTCCAGCATCATGTCCTGACGACAAGATGGATGACTTGGACAACCTTTCAGTAAAGGTTTGGACTAATATACACTCTGAATGCAGGTAATAAACACTTTAATTATTTGTTAGTATTATTACTACCAGCAATATGAGTTTTTGCAGCACTCAAATTTGTCAAAACTACTCATCACATGCAGTTTGTTAACTCAGCATGTTTAGTACTAAATCTGTGATACAAGCAGATCATGTGATAATAGAGTGCTGTGTTTAAAATACAGTTTTTAGGTATATTTCTGTTATCTTGTACATAGTAGGTGTATACAATATGCACAGGGAGTACCAGACAACTTTACCAAAGTACTCACCTTCTTGTTTTTCTGGTAAAGGTCTCGTAGCAGAGCGTCCAACTCCTGCTCATCAATGTAGCCATTCCCATCCTAAAACAGAAACAATATGTGTTATTTAGATGTCCAAACATACAGATCGTTGATATGATCTGGAGATGGCAAGCACACTTTAAAAGCTAATTGCAACTTTCCCCTGTACACTTGTGTTTTTTTCCCCTCTAGTCAACTCTTTGTTTCTATTCTGAGCTTCCTGATTTTTGAGCACTCATTCAATACTTTATGGCAGCTATCATGAATGCACCAGCCAAACAGCCATTCATTTTTTTTTTTAAAGACTTCCCATTCACAACTCTGTAAAGGGGGTTAGCTGTAAAGTCAATATGGAGTCACTTTTGATAATTAATGAGTTATGTCTCACAGTCACATTAAGAGTTTTTGGGCCAAAAATAAAAATAAGTCCAAATTGTTGGAAATTTTCCCCTGGCAACTGGCACAAAACTGTTCTGTTCATCTAGGCTCTGTCTCAAGATGACTTCAGAGCTGAGTGGCTTTGCCAGTCTTTTTTTTTTTTTTTTTTACTTTGGGAGATGTTCTTTGATGTTTACAAAGCTAGATTGAGGTGTCCCAGATCTTTGAAATAAAGCATGAATTCTATTTATTTTCCCTGAAAGGATGAAAGACCCAGGACTCTGCAGAGTTTTGGGAAAACGAGGCAACATCAGGTATCAGCCAGTCTGTCTTAATTGCGTGCCATCTTGCACTTCAGACATTTTCAAGGCTTCGCACAGTTTTGTGCTTTGGCACTGTGAGCCATGTTAGTGTTCAGCTGACCGGTCACACTTTGCCCTACCCACAATCTCTCAGCACCAGTGACAGCAGCTGCCTGCGCTTCAGCTGCAGGGGCAGAGCTCATAACAAAATGATGAAACTAATTACACACATAAATGCTAGTGCTCCATACGTGCAGAGTGTCTACATGAATGGACCGCGGGGGCTCATCCATCATTGAACATTCAACTCTGTCCCCTGCAAGTGAGCTAGAGCGAGCGCTAACCTTCAGTCCAACCCGAGACACGAACATGCACGCACAGCCCCAAATGCTGTGAAGGACTCCTCTTGCTCTCCAACTTTTAACGCCACGGTTGAAGAGTTCATGTTTTAGGAGGTATTATCGATCTTGAAGATAACAGTTTGACAGAAAATTCTTAGCACAAGGTCAATTTAGTGGAACATTTCTGTATCTTTAAATAAGATCTCATAGTCTTCATCGGCAGATTGAATTGGTGTACGGCTGAAAGCACAAATCATTTCTCGAAAGGAGTTGGATTTTGCAGACATGGAACAATTTTGTCAGTGTTTTGTTGCTAGAGCCTAGACAGAATATTCCACTACCAATTCTGAAGACTTTGATTGTTCATTTTTATTTTAATATTATAGTTGGTGATGGTACCTGCCCCTCTAAAACAAACTCTCACCATCTACTCGTATCTCAAGACACTGCCAAATGCCTCCTTCCAGCACACCAAACACTGTTCTTGTTTCTCAATTCAATCAGAAATGTTACGTTTTCCCACTCAAAAGTTAAGCAACATTAAAGATGTTCAGAATTATAGTACTGTATGTATTTGGGACACTCAATGACTGTTCAGGACACGATAAGTCCAGGAGAAGGAGTTATCAGCCTGCTCACATAGCTAATAGCAATAATTAGCTAGCTTGGTAAAGTTGGTAGCTAATGTCTGGCTGGTTTGTGTTACTACCTAAAAACAAAATATAGAAAGCGTTGTGTACATGACAACGGCCTAACGATAACAACTCAAGCTGAGTTTGTTTCCTCAAAAATGGAGCCTAGCTAGCTACCTCGATTATGGCATGGCTCCTCCGGCTCACAAAATCTCACAAGATATCCTTCTCCCTCCCGTCACCCTGTTTTGTTCCTGTCTGTCCTGTCTCACATCAGTCCCTGCAGTCCCTCCCCAACAATCTATTGCTAATGTGGAAAATGTGGCCATTAACTGAACCACTGCTCAACCACCCTGAGTTGTTTACAAAGGGACAGGTGTGCCGAGTCTAACTCATTTCCCTAGGCGGTGGGGAGCACCTACTGTAGGTACAAAGCAATGATTTTGCATATTCACGATTTGAAAAGGAAACTCCTAAACAAACAGCGCTGCGCTTTCCAGTCAAATAGACTCTTATTTTCTTACTCTGCTGCAGTTCTCTTCTTATTTGTGGGAATATACATTTTATTTTCCTAAGTCAATCTCGGTATACTATCTTTGAGATACAGCAAAGTAATCATATCACCAGTAATCATAATGCTGACAAGCTCATCTGATCAAATACTATAAAGCCAACATCCACTCATTTTCAAGCCAGCTTCTGTACCACTAGCTGACTAATGTATTGTATGAGCACCTTATTATTTTAACCAAGATATAACAATTTAATTAGCATTTAGCAGTCACAGCTCCCATTATGTTTTGATATCATGGGAGTTGTAGCTGTAGGGGCTTTAATTGATGCTAATAAAATCTGCTAACTGTTTATGAAAAAATCTCATGAGGTGTTGTAACCCAGATGTTACTGCCTAGCTTTGTAGTAGTAGTAGTAGATACCAGTTTAGCTTGAAACACATGTATTTTCAGGGATACAGATGAAACCATCTGTGCCAGGGGGTTTACTTGCTTAGTTTCGCTCAGTTCCTGGATGCCTATGGGATCATGATTATATTATTTGCTTCTATTCACTGAGCCTCCCTTGAAACTGTATGGAGACCCCCTAAGGAGGCCCATCTCCTACTCTGAAAACGTCTGGTCTATGCCAAACATTGAAAACTGAAAGCCAGTGGAACACAAGCTAAAACAGAACGGGGGCCAGACTTCAGCTGTGTGTTTGGAAGTGTGCGGAAAGTAGTCAAGTACCATTACTTATGACCACGGTGAATAAAATGTCACTCACCTTGTCATAGAATGTGAAGATGGCGTTGAACTGCTCAGTGGTCAACTTGACACCCTGTAAAAACAAGATTTAACTTTCACTGCTCACAAAAAAATCAAAAATAGTTTTAATATAAGGAGCCTATCTTAATATAGGACAATGGCCGCACATTATACGAAATTTCAGAGCCATTCATTTTGGATTTGAAATAACTGTTGTGTTTTAAATTAAACATTTTCTGTGCACCATGATTGCTCCCTACCTGGAATTTGAGTAAGAAATTCTCCTGAACAGGGAGAAGCCTGTAAGAGAGAGAGAGAGAGAGGAGGACTTCATTAACAGACACAATAGTCGTTAAATTATTCAAATCCATTGACAGTGAATGAACATCAGCAGGCGCTATGTTTCAACATTTACACAGCGAAAGAGAAGCGAGTAATATTGCACATCACCTTGCCATCTCTGACAGGCCCAACTTCCCATCTCCATTCAGATCAAACATCCTGAGCTACAAAGTGGAAGCAGAACAGAGAAGGGACAGAGCAGAGAGAAAGGAAACGTATATTAAAGGTATATGCTGTCAAGATGAAGGTAAATGTGGACACATGAATTTCATTGACTGAGAAATGGAATGGACATGTCCTAAAGTTTGTACATTTATTATACATCCACAACTTTTTGTGTGTGTTCTAGGTGATTAACAGATAATCAGTGAAGGGACTGTTCATAAAACTTGTTTCAGCCATTTCAGGCAATGCTTTTTTAGGGGAGAGTTGCATCAGGAGGAAAGAATAGGAGAGATTTCCTCAAACTGTTATATTTTCCTCAAGAAAGAGCAAAAAATGATCCTCTAATAAATGCAAACAATGTTTTTGCAAGTATATTTGGTATAAAATTCCGATTTTATTGACATGGTATTCTCTTTTGAAATGTTTTCTGAGAAAATGTAGTAGTTATTAACATGATACGCTTGCTGAGGTGTTATGCCATAATTTTAAAATGAAGTAGTTCCACTCAGTCAGACACTGATTGTTGTTATCACTGGATTTAATATATATTATTCCATAATTTTCTTTTGACCATGCACTCCAATAAGTACAATCCAACCTGTCCCATCATTCTGTAAGTCATGTGTTTCAAATTTCCGTATAGCTCCTACACAAAACTGCCTATCTTAGCTACTTTCAGTAAAGATTACTTATATATTCGTATGTTCAGCCAGTAACGCTTGACTGATATTGGGGCCTATATTACATGTATGTCATCATCTAATTGGGGAGTCTTACCATCTGCGGTTCTAAAATGTGCAAATAAATCTGTGAAGGAAAATAATGACCACTCTACGAGTATTCAGGAGACTGCTTCAGTAAATTAGGTCAGGACAGCTCTGGGGCTTCCAAGAAGAAGCAGCTGTTAACACATCTGGCCTGTAAACACACAACCTGCAGGACATGAGGGGTTCACGACCACTCAGCCGCACAGCCCCGTTGCCACCAACCCCATGTAGCCTCTGTGGTCCTCCAGAACAGATGGACACTAATCCTTACTTCATCTTATGTAAGATTTCAATGTTTATTAAAATACATTTAAATATAAGAAGCAAACATTTGGAACACTAAGTTTAGCCACTTATGTGTGTTTTTAATTACTTTGAGAGACTCTGATGCATTATAAGTGGCTCATTTTATATGTACTGAGCAGAAGTAGGACCTTGTTTACTACACTGTGATGAACAGTTTCCTCTTACAGCACAATCTGGGTAAAACTGAATTTAGACTGCTCTATCTACTGTTCCTGATACTATGCATAAAGTGTTGCCCAAAAGAATACTAAATTAGTAACTTTAAATAAATGCAAACAGTACAATTATGCTGTATGCATATAGGCGATATCTTGGGTTGTGTGGGTAGTGTATGTGTGTGTGTGTGTGTGTGAGTGTGTGTGAGAGAAAGAGAGAAAGAGTCTTACTATGGTCTGTGTGTACTCCTGAAGCTTCTGGTCATCATAGTGTCTGTTAGCCTTCTCCAGCAGGTCTGACAGGAAGCCCTGAGAACACAGATGAAATATAGTGAGGTGGCTCTGTTTGATTACATATTTCATGATGGGTAACATGCAACATCAACATAGGGAAATAAATGACACATATAGTTTGATTAGAAGTCCTGCTCTGGGAATGTTAACTCTATCTTATTTCTGTTATTTTAATATTCAAAAACAAATAGAGGACAGCAATCTTGTCTCTCTCAAACTTGAAAATAGGGCCTGGAAATTGTGTGGGGAGGATACACTCAAACCTGTTATTTAAGTAAATGTATCGAATCTTTACTGAGGCAAAGGAAAAGTAGTAGCAGTAACAAGCACATCCAACATAAAGTGATGATAATGAGGAAGAGTAATGTTTAATGTTGCAAGCATCGTCATATCAGATTTTTCAAAAAGGAATATAAAAAGGATTTCCCCACTGAAGAAAAGAGTAAATGAAACAATGAAGATAGAAGAAAGGGAAAACAGTGAAGAAAGAAGGACCAAAGATTTTATGGATTTATGTTTTGGGCTTAAAATTCAAATGTGATAAGTAAACAGTATCTATAATTATCAGGTACAGTAAATGTAGTGCAGTGTACTCAAGCACCATCTCTCCAGTCTGTTCTTGCATTACCTGTACAGTACTCGAGTCAGTGAACATATGGATATTTTTTTCGTCGACCTACAGCCATGTGGCATGATAAATGTCTGAAGCTGTGATCTCATCTGCTTTTTTTCCCAAAGCTTTCAAAAACCCACACCTGAGTAACTCATCTACACCATGTCATCTGGAACAAATGTGATCCCATGACAACCCAAGCAGTGTAATCACTGACCCCATTAACTCACAACTCCCAGGTGTCAAGTACTTTCCTTTATATAATTCTACAACATTTCCAAAAGGTGTCCAAGTGAGAAACATATATGCGGTCTGTAATCCTCACCAGAAAGAGACAACTCAGCATCATTGGGGAGTTTGTCCTCTGTCAAAGCATCTGCCTGGCTTTACTCGCGCATATGCACATATACTTCTCAGCATCAGTCATTATGAAATGTTGATTGTTTTTTCCAATCTAATATATCATTTGATAGCTCCAAATGTTTTTAGCTTGTTTCAGATTCAGTTTATGAGTTGATTATCTTGGCTTGTATCTCTTTGAATTCAGATATGAAAAAAAAAAAAAAAAACGTCTTAAAGATTACATGCTCCTTTAAGGAATAATTTGACATTTCTGGATATAGACCATTTCCCTTTTTTGCCAAGAGTTATACGAAAAGATTGATACCCCTTTCATGTCTGTCTGCTAAATATGAAGCTGGAGCCAGCAGCTGGTTAGCTTAGCATAAAGCCTGGAACTGGGTGGAAACAGCTAGCCTTGCCTCTGTCCAAAGGTTAAAAAAATGAAAAAGTGGAGCTTTCCAAGAAAGTTCATGCCTGAGGTATTTCTTGATATTACTGTGAAGTTGACGGGCAACCAACTGGGTGTGCTTGTAGGCATATTTTTTTTTAAATCTTTGGACAAAGGCAGGCTAGCTATTTCCCCCTCCTTCCAGTCTTTATGCTACACTAAACTAATAATCTGCTGTATGTCTAGTTGCATTTATGAGTTTTAATCCTTGAATCTTACTCTTGGCAAGACGGCAAATGAACGCATGTCTGAAAATGTCAAACTATCCCTTCCAGACATGTTTGAAGACGTATAAAAATACTTGACGTTCAATAATAATGTGTGCCTGACATGTTTTTTCCCCCACAAAAAAGTTCTGAAAATGACATCTTATAAATAATAAATAATCAGCTGCATACTGAACCATGACTGGCTGGTGGCGGACTTTAAGCACAGAGATTCAGAATCAGTGTTATAATAAGGACAGTTCTGACCATAACACAAAAAATGTAGATGATTGTTTTTGTCTCTTTTGTCTTTCTTTCTTTTTATTGGTGCAAACAACTTAACAACTGAGAATGAACCAAAACAGAAAGCCATACAAATCAAGATATAGTGTCTACACTTAATATGTTAATGAAACATTGAAAGTCAAAATATGGGAATGGTAACACAATTACAGTGGTTTAAACATGAAGATGAGTACGGGTAAAGACAGGGAATGATCTACTGTCTGATCATTACTGTTTAGGGTACGTGCCCTTTGTGTGAGTGGTTGAATGTGAATGGCAGGGGGAGGGGGGGAAAAAAGATAACAAAATAAGAACAAGCATGACCATGTTAATCAGAGGAATAAATGAGGTGCATTTGTAATATTTGTTTGATTTTAATGCATCAGTGGGAGCCAAAACATACCTTCAATTCATTTGCCTCAATGTAGCCACTGCGGTCTGTATCATATCGCCGCCATGCCTGCGAGAAATCAACAAAACAAATACAAGAAATAGTGGATTGAAAGCATTTTCTCAGCACTGATGCGCAAAGATCTCCTTCAGAGTGAGTTAAATATCTCCCCCTTACATAAATCCTCCCTGATCGAACCAGAGGTTACCCGTCTAAGAGTTTTGATTGTCTCTGGTTCAAAGCTGAAATCGCTCCAATGGGGAGGATCACAAAAGCCTGGACCATCACTGTAATCACATAGTTTTCAATATGATCCCATTCGCCCACATAATGAGCATAGAGGGCAATGAGAGACAGATAGAGAAATGAGGGAGGGGGTGAAAGTCATTTTAATGAATGTTTTAATCTAGCAGCTGTCCCTGTCCAAAGAAGGGCTCCTTATCAAAGATGGATGGCCTCCCGTCCTTCTCCTCTCCTCCTCCCCCTCTGCTCTTCCTCTCTTCCTCTGGGCTCTGCAGAGAGGAGCTACAGTGGTGTTATTCATTATATATGACTCTGAAAATAGAAGGTTCTGCTTCCTCATTCTAACCCTTTAAAAACCTCTCTGCCCACTTTCTCCACCCTGCACCCTTCAACAAAGACTGATTAATTCTCCTCTCTTGTTTTATGTTCCCAAACTCTGGCTCTCAACTTCCCATCGAGATTTCATTTATGCTCTGTCTGTTCCTTCTTTTTCTCATTTGCCCTTTGTATCCTTCTCCCTCCACACCTTCTCTTTCAGTCATCCTCCTTCTCTCATTTCATAATTTCTACTCAATATGACACAGGAGACAAGGAAGGCCTCTTCCCCTCATGTAATTGGTTTCTAATTGGCTCCATTCTTTCATTGCAGCAGATTTAACATGAAATCTGCCATTTTCTTATCTTCTTAAGGCATTTCGTGGAATAATTATTTCCTTTCTAGTACCTTTCAACACACATCTTGTTCTGCTGAAGGCTTTTTGTTACTCCTACCTTCATTCAATATTTATCATTCACAGCACCAAATGTCTTTGAAACATACTTGGAAATACCATTAATGGTTTCTTAAACACACAGCTTGCCTAAACAGAAAAAACATTCTTATTTTTTGTGAGGTTTTGCAAATTACAAAATATTTAGTCACATATGATTAATTGTGTGTGTAGCTAATGTCCACTTGCTAGTTAGCTAAATTGATGTGGTTGTTTTTCTCGCTAGCATTGTCTAGTTGCTAACTTTGTTGCAGATAATTGTTATAAACAAAATGTTAAATTTGTCTATACAGATATACACAGACATAGAATATATATGTATACATTTTGGTATTTTAGTGGACTAGTTTACCCTTTGGTGTATGCTTCATGTATGCTACTTATAGTTGTTTCTGTTGTCCCTGACTAGTCTCAGTAAATCTAGTTCAAAAGTACAGCTACGTAACTGACGTTTTTTTGAAAAGTTACTACAGATTTTTAAATGTTTTATACAGTATTTAGCGTATAAACAATGCCACTGGGGGCGCCAGTTTTATATTGTCTTATTCTACCTTCAGTGATTTTGAGACGAAAGTCTGCACATAGGCAAATGTGCATGGCAGTCATCCAGAAACGTTGGCTGTTTCTTTTATAGGCCACTTGTCGGGATTTTAGCCACACAGTTCTTTTTCTTCTGTTTCGAAGGAACCTCGTAATGCTTGTTGAGATTTGTTAGATTTGTGCCGTAATACCTTCCTCTGTGCATCTTTGGAAAACTATAATTCCAGCATGAGTAATTAACCCCAATTGCTTTGCCATCATGTTTACAAGTGAGCATAAAAACACCAAAACTAATGGCTCCTGTCAAATTAGCCTCTGAAGCCACAATGAGTGACTTGTAGACGCAGTAACAGGACAGTTTACTGCATTACGGTAACCAAAAAATGAAAGGAAATTAGTTCCATAGAATCCAATTAAATCCTCCTTTTAACTTTAATTAAGTGGTTTACATTGAGCGCGTCTTTTTTAACTAGTATGTGTCTTCTTCTTGCTCATTTGGCACATATTAGTCACATCTATCCTCAGTATATCTGTGCTTAGTCAATTCTACAGTCGATGTTCATGATGGACCAGCTGTGGTCACTCGATTTGTAATCCAACCGCTAAATCTCAACAGCAGACGTGCAGCCATGTGCAATGAATGCTGAGAGTCTGCGGTTTTCATTTCATACTACTTCAGTTTATTTCACTAATTAGTACACCTTCAACCATACAGAGGGACCTAATCCGTGAAATTAGCTTTTAGGTAGGAATGAGAACACGCAGACTGTCGGCCTTCTACGGTTGATTGACTCTGTACTATAACATATGGTTGAATAAAGTAAGTCTGTCCTGACAAATGGTGTTACCCCGAGAAAAAAAAGCTTTTGTGCAAAATCTTGAAAAGTATTGCAAAGAGGGCAGCAGCTTTGCATTATAAGAATATACCTGATCATAGACATACATAGACAGTCAGAAACACACTCTTACCGCCATAAACTCAGCGCTGGAGCTGACAAACTGTCTGAAGCAGAGCAGGAAGTTCTCTTCAGTTGGGAGAATCTGGGCCAGCTACAGAAATGACAGGGAAATGGGAGTGGTTAGAGCACAAGATGGTGGAGTCGATATGCTGGGAGAGAAGAGATGGAGACTGGGGAGCTTTTTGTGTGTAAAGCTTCAAATGGGCGACTCAGACATAAATAATAGAGTGCCATAACCTCAGGAACTAGGCTATGCCCACATTAGAATTTTTTTTCAAAAATCATGTTTTTGGATGTTCAGACAAATCCTTTATGACAGATTTTCACGCACAAGAATAACTGAACCATGTGCAGATTTCCCATACTGGCTGCTGATTATTGGTGTTGCAGAAGGCCTCTTTCTTGCATCGCTTTAAAATCATGCAAAGAAAATGGTATAATTGAGGGAAAGCACTCCACAGAGACTATCATAAATACTGCATGCAACTGATTGGAGTATTGACCAGACCTATGACCTCTGACTGTTCTGTGAAGCTCTGTGAAGCTTTTTTTAAACAACCTCCATAGAAAACAGAAAACCCAAACCTTTTCTATGGATATTTTTGGGTTTGAGATTAAAAAATATGAAAATGTAGAACAGTTACACTGAATTCATGAATTGGCCCAAAATCTTCACCATACTTAGTCTGAGAAATAGTTTGTAATTTGGGGAAATAAACTTGTTCACTTCCTCTTCGGGTGTTAGATGAGTAGATTGATAGCAATCACATATCTGTCCATTAAATATGAAGCTACAGCAGCCGCCGCTTAGCTTAGCATAAAGACAGAAACAGAGGGCAACTTGCTAGCTCGTTTGTTGAATTTGTACCCAAATAAAAGGGGGAAAAAAGACAATTTTTTATACTGAGAGTTATGAGTGTGATTGTTTCTCAGCTCTTTCCTGGATTCTCCAATTTTCCAGCACATAACCCTTGAATAACTACAGCATACCGTTTTTACCCTTCACTCTTGATATAGATCAAACAAACAAGATCTAGGCCTAACATGTTAATTGTTTAAGACGTCCTAGTAGGGGAAGTGCTGCTTGGTTAAGCTCACTGGCTCTAGTCTCATATTTAAGGGACAGAGTCTGTGTATGTGATATTGATTTCCCAAAATGTTGATCGATTCCTGTAGTGAAAACCATTGATATCCAAGCATAGTACAAGAAGCACATTTAGTGCCTTACCTCTGACATCTCAATTCTTCCATCTTTGTTCTTGTCGAACTTCTGCATGAACTCCTTCATCTTTTCTCTGAATATGGGGTTTGTAGGGTCCTAGAAAACATTTTTAGTCAGTATAAGTGAAACCTGAATTGGCAATATGTGTATCTCAGTAGAATATCTAGTCGCTGGACTCACAACTCCTGCTCCTCTCCGGGCTGTCTCCAACTCCCTGAAGAAGTTCTCCAGCTCCTTTCCCTCAATGTAGCCATTACCTGTGAGACAGATAGACCATTAAAGTCACATTATCCCAACACAACACTAAGGACTCTCTCAGTGTTGCTGACATGCAAAAATGCCATTAGAGTAGATGTGGTCATAGTGTCACAGTGTCAAACAGATCCAAGCATGGCTCAGTTTTGCACCCGTATTGATTCAAATATGAGCCTTTTACCAGTAACTCTCTTCCTTCCTCTGGCTCAATAGATTAGACTATTGACTGACACGATGCAAACTGATCACTCCTCAAAGACTGTGTTCACAGGGTTGTTCGCAAGGAGAGGCTATATATGGAAAATTGCTTTTCTAGGATTTCGAAGGTGATGATCCACGGGCAGCTTCTTTTATTCAACGGAGATCAATACTGCCTTCAGCAGGGGAATTTGGCAAATGGGATGAATCAATATGGATAACAGTGTACTAGTGTCGTGCCACAAATAACATCTTGAGACAACTCCTACCTGAATTGCTTTTTCTAAGAATACCTACAGTAGACTGCAAAATGATGATTATGTGTCAAACAGAACAGAAGCTTCTGGCTATCCTTCAGAAAACAGCTTGATTCATTGCGTGCTATCAATCATCTTGTCAGACTAGATGTCACTTCTGTGACAATGGTGCTCATCTTATGAGCACCTGGGATGCTGTGCATCGTAATTTGTTCTGACAAATTTTGCTTGGGAACAATGATAATTTAATTTGATCTTATATTGTATCCTTATTATCAGTTTTCAGTTGACCTGAGAGTACTCAGGGGACAAATAAGTGTGCCTGCTTCACCTAGGTAGTATGTGAACCTGTGACAATATTCTATCAACAAGCACGCTGAATGGCTGCACAGATGGCTCCAAACGATGTGACTAGCTGCTTCAATAAAACCCTGGAAGGCAGAGTTGCCTCATTAAACACTTACAAAGATTATTATGCCATCCACTTCCTCACGTCTCCCTTTAACTCGCCATATCTCCCTGTCATCATCTCTCTATCCAACCAACATCTTGACGGCTTTGTTCTATCCGTGGCAATTTTTGTATGTGCGTGTGGGCACGCATGCGTTCCTTAGTGATGTTATCAAAACTCATGAATACAAGATTGGCTGTTTCAGTAAGTGGGACAATGAAATGCCTCGCTGCTATCGAGCCTCCCTCCTGTGGGTCTTATTGACATTTAGCACTCTGGAGAGAAATAGCCCGCTTGATAATTAAACAGAGTAAGATTCGATTAACTACAAGGCGAATGGCCTAAAATGAAAATAAAAATAGATTTATGAATAGATTATGCCGAGATGCTGTCATATTTTCAATAAACGCTGTAATAGATCCATGCATCCCGTTATATTTGTGCCTAAGGGAGCATCTGTTTGTGGTTGCGCTGTGCTTATGCTTATTTAGATGCAAGTACTTTCTCTTCCAAGCAGCCTTTAAGCCACAACAATATGTTTAAGATACCCTGTGGTTTATGTCTAGGAAATGTTATATGTGCCATAGCCTAATTACAGTATGTCCATGTTGCTTCAAACTGTCCCCATCAGCTACCAAATGCAAACACATACTCCTCATTTACACATTTAGATCAGTGTGCAGATGTTAAATTTCATGGCTGACTTCAACAGACATTCAGATCATTCAATTTAAATGTCAAATAATTACTTTAATATGTCTTAATGAAAGCACTGAACTTGCCCTCATACACTTCTAGAGCTTATATTCTGCATAGTGTCTCCTTAAAACTTGCACCAACCGCCAAGATAAAATATTTGAAAAAACACTTTTGGCCAATTTACACACTCTTTGGAATACTGCATCACGAGTCCCAGGAGACCCCGGTTAAGACGTGGGTTAAGACACTTCTGGTTCTGATTCTTAAAACCCAACACAGGTAATTCCAACACAGGAAAACTCTAAGAGGTGACACATTTAAAGCTTATATAAAGTACATTTGCCTTTCAGAGGAGGGTGCAGTCCAAGCATTTCACATATTTTGTATAGAGACAGTTGAGCCCATTCAGTAGGTGTGAGATTTTTGATTCATATTCAGAAATTTCAGATCCAGGTTAATAAGAATAATTGACAGCAAATGCTCTATAATTAGCTAAAGGCAGCAGAGTTGCTTCCTTTTCCGGCTTTGAAGTGATGGAATTGAAAAAACCTGACGGAGACAGCAGAAGAGAAAGATGAGAGGGACACAGAGCGGTGGAGATGCGAGAGACGCAATTCAGATGAGATTTGATCCAGGGCCAACAGGGGAATATGTGGTTTCATCATCCCTGGGCGCATCGCCTCCTGTGTATTTTTATCTGCAACTCAGAGATGTTTACTCAACCTGAGCAAACAAATTAGCTTTCCTTTCTTTCTGCGGAACGAGGAGACACTCCCAGTAATGAGAGCAGAAATCAAACACTGTAGCCAAATCTGTTGATGCACTGGTTGTATTTGATTTGCAAAGTGGCTCGTTGCAAAGCTCAGTATGTAAAATACCTCGGTTGTAGGTATCACCTGGAAGTAAAAGACATTCGGACTGGTGCTCATTAGACATAAGCAGGCCACAGAGTAAACCAATAAGATATGACAACTTCATCTGCACGGTGTCTCGTATAGGAGCTCAGCTGCGAAGCCCCCCCCCCACCCCACCCAGCCTCCCTCATTCCACCTTGATTTCCCTGTGGAATATGTTTCAGCATGTATGCAGGCGTCAAAACAGATAGCATTAACAATGAATTCCCCAGAGTGTCCCAACACACTCGCCTTGTGTACAGGTGCATTATGGACATCAATAACGGCTAGTTGCAGGAATCAAACTGGTGATCTATATTTCCCAGTCTGGCACACTGCCTGGTTTATGATTTTATGAACATTTTACAAGCTGGGAGTGTCTACTATCAAGTAACAGGGGGTTGGTTAATTTTGATGTTATTTATCCAGCACACCAAAAGGGCACAGCACTTGTTCTCCCTGAAGGATGAAGCGCCCGATGCACCGCAGGCCAATTATAACCTGTTCAGCCATTCAATAGGGAACAATGAGAGAGATAAAAAAAAGTTTCAAAGTAAAACGTTTTTTTTTTTTTTTCTTTCCACTGTGGATTATTAAGTGTATGGGGTGTTTTCAGAAAAGGTTTTGCCAGCTTTCTCATCAGCACACAAAATTCCCTTAATCCACCGAAGAGTGTGTAGACCCTCGGGTGAAATTAAGAACATCTCTGTAATTAGAATAATGAGGATTTCATGACAGCACATCATATGGTACATAGTGTACACAGACAGATTTGTAAAGAGGCAAACAGAGGGTCCACAAGAGAAGACGTAGATCAAGATTGTGTGTGTGTGTGTGTGTTTGTGTGTGTGTGTGTGTGTGTGTGTGTGTGTGTGTAGAGAGAGAGAGAGAGAGAAAGTGAGGAGAAAGGAGTAGGAAGGCAGGGGGTTCGTTGAATAAATTACGACATAGGACAACTTAATGTTGACAGATATTGCATCAATAAAACATAAATCAATGCTTATGAAGGTAATTCTACCGCATGGACAGCATCACCTGACAGGTTGCACTCACTGATGAAACTTGTTTTTGATTAGAAACAGATATCCATACAAGGAGCATCATTCAAATCCAATTAGTCTACTTATAGGTGACATACAAAATGATTATAGTTAACCCACAGGAAAAAAAAACAAATATTTAATGATAAATCGATTCCTTGATAACACTTTGAATCTGACGCTTTCATTATTAAAAAAGGATGGATCTCCTGCACCGTTAGAGGTATTTTCCTGGAGAGCACTATGCGCTCATGAAGCTTCATTGACGGTAAATTTGACCATTCAATATACGGTTTACACAGTTTACACAACATTTGAGGCTGATATCATGAAAATAATATCATGAATGTATCGTTGTATGAATGAAGAGTCTGTTTATGATAATTTGCGCGTTTTGTGAAGAAATAGGGATCTAACTGTGCGTTTCGGGAGTGGTCCGCATTAAAAATTCATTTGACAAACATCAAACTTTTTAAAGCATCAAACAAAATGTCATGATCTGAAATCCACCGTTAAACAACGTTCAAATTAATTAGCGTTATTTTTCTATTAACCATGGGGATTCATCATTAATTACCATACCATCATTAATTAAAGATTAAATAGTCCCTATTAGCAAACTCCTGTCACTGTGGGGACTTTCTGTCTCTTGAACCGCAAAAGTGAGTTAACAAATTACTTTTTGTCATATTTCTCATATTTCATCTCTTCTGAATGATCGCTTTACTGCCCCAAAACGACAAACTTCTGCTGTTATATTATTGTCTATTAATCTAAGCTTGATAACGGTTTTTATTGTATTGTTTTAAGGATACATTTTAGTCTTTTTTTTTCATTCATTTCCCTGCGTAATTATTATGAATCTTCCTTCAATCGGCTCTATTTAACTGCAGTGATATATTCAGGAATATTTCATGCATTTTGAGTTTGAATCAACTTTTAGGAAAGAAAAACGTGTCTTACCGTCAGAATCGAAATGTTTCCAAATGTCGATGAACTGGGATGCAGTGACCTCGGCCAGATGCAGGTGAGGAGGCTGCTGTGCTTTGTTTGCCATGATGCTCTCGACAGATGCTGCAGGTCCGACGCCAAGAAAAGTCCGCTACTAACTTTTCTGTGTCTCTGTGTCAAACACACCCCACACTGTGGCCCCGGCGCATCGCCCGCCGCTTTTTAACCCCGGCGCAGGAGCTACAGCATCGCTGCACTGCCGCTGGGGGCGCACTGCCACCCAGAGCATCCATCTGAGTCAGCGTCCCTCCGTGTGTGAGTGCGTGTGTGTGTGTGCGCGTGCTTCCAAGCTTGATGTAGTTTTGGATTGGATGTCTCGGACACTGCAGTGGATGGGCTGATGTCAGTGAGCCTAAGATGAGAGAGATGCAGATTGTTTTGTTGTTGCATCATCACGCTTTACAGTAGATCCCATGCGTGCGTGTGTTTGATCCAGAGTGCACTTGCAGTTGCTTGCTTGCATGCATGCATGTGGATTCCTGTAGATGCATGTGAAAGGTGTGTGTGTGTGTGTGTGTGTGTGTGTGTGTGTGTGTGTGTGTGTGTGTGTGTGTGTGTGTGTGTGTGTGTGTGTGTGTGTGTGTGTGTGTGTGTGTGTGTGTGTGTCTATGTCCCTTCCTACTACATCTGTGTGTGTATCTAAGCGTGCAGCTCCCGGAGCCTGTCTGCCAGTGTGTGAGGCTTCACAGACTTAATTAGAACTCACACACTAATCACGATTCCCACACTGCCTCCAGCCAGCAGTGATTAGCCCACATAATAAATGTAAATTCTGGGAGAAAAAAAAAAAAGATAGGGTAAAAAAACTTCTTCATTAATGGCCAGTCTACTGTGCAGAGGGGCAGTCAAAGCCACAGATCCTATTAAGAGAATGAGGATCACATTTAATGCACAAGGTGATAATATTCAGGATAAAGTAATAAGACTGTAATGAGAATGAGGGCAAGTATCCCTAGAAGCATTTTCCAGCTGTTGGATGAAATCTGCGAAAAGACAGCGTTTCACATGTGAGGAATGTTAATATTTTTAATTGACTCACATAGCCCCATAGATAGATTTCAGTAGACTCTTCCTTTAACATATATTTTGGTATCTCATACCAGGAAAAGCAGAGGTGTAATAAATACCCTAACATTTACTATCAGTTCCATTTGAGTGTCCCAGTAAGTCATGCCAGTATAAAGCAGCATGCACAAAACCAGGGTCCTACATCTTGGGCATGCACTCATCATTAATTCATGCTGTTAAGTAAACCTGTGTATTTCCTGCTATATGCCAGTCAAGAGTTGAAAATATGTCAAATGGGTGCTATGCAATCAACTGTGGCAGTATCTCAGTGTAAAAACCTAAAAGTTAAATTTAAAGAATTACACCTTTAACCTGCTCTAAATTTTTTTATTCTTTTTTGCCACTTTTTGGCAAACAGTTCACATCCAGCACATACAAATCATCATTAGTATTCAAGTCAGGTGTTTTTGGCCCCCTGATACAGGCTAAATATATGCACTCTCTTTTTAGCTTTGATTTGGACCACCAAATAAAAACTGCTGCCTGCTGCAAAGTTGCAAGCCACAGTATCAAAACCATGAGCTTCAGGGTGCTAAAGAGCTTAGCAACACTGAGAAGAGCTGCAGTATTGTTATTTCATTCATTTGTTGTATTCTAATTTGTATTATAGTAACTTTAATAAATAAATTAGGGGCTTATTAGATTTTTTTTCTCATGTCTGCGTTAAGTATGGAACTGCTAGCGTAGCTCGCTCTAAAGCTCCAAAGAAAATCACCAACTATAAATCTCAAGTTTTATCTTGTTTGTTTAATCAGTACTCAGACAGAAATTGTAACGAGGACAAAACATTGGTTTTAGGGGGAGTTATGTGGTGTTATTATTTCTGTTGGTGTCTCACTTGTGTGCAGTTTCTCCAGCGACAGCACAGGCCACCATACGGAGCACCGTTTTAGTGGAGATGGTGGTACCATGCCTGGCTCAATAGTACAATAGTACACAATAGTGATGCTGATGTTTTTTAATTTTGAGCAGAGCCAGTCTATATGCTACTTACTGCTAAACAACTAACCACTCCAACTAATGTATTCTACTCACTCTCAAAAAGAAAGTGAGTAAGTGTATTTAACAAAATGCAGTATTATAAATCAAGACATTACTTGAAAGCTGATGGAGACTCTAAATGTGAGCAATTATAAAAAGATAGTCCTGATAAAATGAGCGGCATCATGCTGCCATCTAGATGGATTGTTGAACTTGACCTGTCACATCTTCGCTGAGATGGAGCAGTATTTTTCCAGATCCACCTTGCGTGCTGGTACAGTGCTGACACGCTGCTGGCAGCCGACTCCTTCTGGAGGCAGCGTGTGAAAGTCAACAGAGACATTCCGTCACTGACACTATTTCTTAGTCTTGTAAAAGTCACATCAGTGAAAGAAGCACTGCTGTCTCAGAGGCAGCTCAGGTACATGACAATATATGTGTGTATATGTGTGTGTGTGTGTGTGTGTGTGTGTGTGTGTGTGTGTGTGTGTGTCTGTGTGTGTGTGTGTGTGTGTGTGTGTGTGTGTGTGTGTGTGTGTGTGTGTGTGTGTGTGTGTGTGTGTGTGTGTGTGTGTGTGTGTGTGTGTGTGTTAGACAGAAAGACTGAGTGTGTGACGGTGTGTGACAGTGTTTAAGAGTGTAAACTCAGCAGAGCTGTCTCACTCTATTTCCTTTGCTTCTCTTTTCACCCAATAATAATCAATAGTGGGCCCTGGTCTCAGTTGGCACGGTGCCAATCGATATCAACATTACTTTACAGATGAGGCCTGTCACCAGCCTGCGGGGACTGCCGAGTCAGACACACTTGGTTCTCCTCTCTTACTCTCTTGAGTAATTCCTATCGTCTGTCTTTGTCTGTGCGTCCTGTCTTCCACTTCCCTTCATTCAAAGCAGAGGGGCAGCTATTTGCATGTCACATGAATATCTTTGTAGATGTCTCACTTTTAACAGTGACGTAGAGTTGAAGTCATCTGTGTGAATGTGTGTAAATACAGTCCAGCCCAGTATAAGAGCTGTGTTTGTGTTGTGGGGCTGCCTGCTTCATTTGTATTAATATTTCAACTCCACAGCGGGCTGCACCTCTACAAGCTGTATGCAAATGAATTATGTAACAGAAAGGAGGCTGGCACGGAACAGCCATTTCCACTTCATCTCAATCTCACAGCTTCTTCATCTGTCTGAGGTGTGTGTGTGTGTGAATGCGTGTGTTTGTTGTGAGGGATTGAAGGAGAGGAACTGGAGATAGAGAAAGTGTGGAGGTGTTGCTGAGGTGTGTGTGTGTGTGTGTGTGTGTGAGGGAGGTGTCTCCCTGCTTTTCAAAATATCCAGGAGAAGAAGTATTCAGATCCTTTACTTAAGTAAAAGTAAAAATAATACTCCATTACAAATAAAGGTCCTGCATTAAAAATCCTGTAGTAAAAGTGCATAAGTATGAGCAGCAAAATGTAGTTAAAGTATTATTATTATATATTATGTCCATAAGCTATTCATACAGAAGCATCAGTGTTAGAGCAGCATGTTACTGTTTTAGCTGCTGGAGGTGGAGCTAATTTCAACTACTTTAACCCATCCATGTCACTCTCCTCTCTAGTCACTCTTTCTCCCTCCTCTCTCTCCTCTGAAAGAGATGGTCATTGCTGGTATCAGACTTACACCCCGAACATTACCCCACCCTTTGTCTCTTCCTTTTATGAAATCAAATTGGAGCCTTTTAATAATATCTTATACTGCACTGTAATTTTTATTCTTCTGTTTTATGTCATGTTTTATTTAAAGCTTATTTTTATTTCCAATTTAACACTTTTTGATTGGATTTGTCTTTTTATTTGACCTTGTGTTTCTTTTACAGTCTGCCTTGATGCCTTTTTATGTTTAATGTGAAGCACTTTGAATTGCCTTGCCAGTTAGGTAGTTTAGTCCAGTAGTTCCCAACATAGAGGTCAGGCCCCTCCAAAGGGTTACCAGATAAACCTGAGGGGTTGTGAGATGATTAGAGGGAGAGAAAAGAAAACAACAAAGTTCTGATATAGTTTTCTTTACTTTTTCTCTAATATTGGATCATTTGAACATTTATTGAAATGAAACCATGTGAGAAGTTTAGAGGGAAACGTCACTATTTGGTGGAGCTGTTAACAACTCATAGACATCTGGAATGTTAAAGGTTGTAAACCTCTGGTTTCATCTTTAACATTAGGTTGTATTTTAGTATCGTGTCAAATCTTCATCTGAAAAGTAACTAAAGCTGTCAAATAAATGCAGTGGAGTAGAAAGTTCAATATTTTCTTCTGAGATGTAGTGGAGTGGAAGTTTAAAAAAAGTTTAAAATGTAAATGCTCAAGTACAATTACCTCAACATTGTGTTTAAGTAGTAGAGTACTTGCCCGTGTCTTTGTCTGTGCTGTTTTAAATTGTCCTCTGTATATGTCCTGTCTTTTTACTGTCTATGTGTAACATAGACGTCCTCTCCTGCTACTGCAGAACAAATCTACCTACAGGTATAAATAAAGGCACTTTGACCTTGACCTTAAGTACGTGAGTAAATGAACTTAGTTACTTTCTACCATTGCAAATATACCCCTGTTCACTGATTAATGTTTTGCCTTGAAACAAACCACACACACACTTAAATCATGCAATCATCCATGACAGAAAATAACAGCGTCCAAATGTCAAAGGCAAGTTTTTATTTGACAGCAGCAACATTTGGTGTGAAAATTGATTGTTTCAAGTTAATAGAGACATTACAAGTTTGTTGTATAAGCGATATAGATTCTAACCTGAGACTTGGATACAGTAAATATTATGAAGCATACAGTACATATAATTTATTTATCTCTTGTTGTATAACAAACACAGAAACAAGGAAGACTTAACAAATCAGACAACAGAAGACTAACGATGGAACAAAATGCTAAATTTAGAGTTATACCCATACAGGAAAATAGCAAATATGACAGTAATATATGAATCCTCAAGGCTTTTCTGGAGATAATATGCTTTAGTAAGAAGTATATACTGTAGGATAATATAGTATACAAGTATATGTATGGGGAAACCCTAGATTTTACATTTTGAGGATGGCAGGTTTCGATCTGAGTGGAATTCCCCTTTAAGACTTCCATTAGCATCTTGATGTTATGTCTGATACAAATAGTCAAAGAGGTGGACTGCTGATCTAGGATTTCTCTGGCCTTTCCAGGTCTAATAAATAAAACGGTCAAGAGAACCTGGCAGGAGGTTCCAGATCGGCACAGAGAAGATTGAAAACTGCAGGCCTAGGTATTATAGCCCTTCATGATATTACAGTGTTGTGGTCTTGTGTGTGCAAATAACTTTGATCCGAATGCCATCTACCACAGAAAACCCCTCATACATCACTACTGTCTGAGCAGATTAGCCATTGACTTTAGGTATTTCTTTAAGATTACACTATGCATGATTGTAATTCATCAGATTGTGCTTGCAATATCATTTTCTCATATCCTTTTATCAATAAACACATTATATAGTAAAACAAGTGATTTGCCTACTTCAAAAATAAACTCTGATTTAGATATAGAGGAATGTAAATATATTCAATTTCAAATTTAATAAAATACATATTTACGGTGCATCAATAATAACAAGAAATCACAAAATAACGAAATATAGGTGCCAATTGGTCCCAGTGATCCTTTTTGATCACAGGAATTATTCCATATTCTCTCTAATTAGCAGCTATTATAATGTGGATTCACTTCTAAGACATGGATTAACCCTGCTTGAATAGGAATGGACTGTCTCCTTAAGCCCTACACTAACATGTCAAGATCAACCCATAAATGCAACATCTTCTGAATACACCTTGTATAAATTGTTCTCTCTGAAGGCAAATAAAATATACAGTAAAGAATGTATTCATGTGACAGATTACGGTATAAAGAATGGAGGGTATCAATCTACAAGCAGCAGGCTGAGCTGTATGATTGTAAGAAATTATATGTAAACCTTTATGATAGACAATCATCTAAAGATGAGGTAAAAAAACCCAAAAAATAACTCTAAACATGACGCTGTTGTCTCATTATATCTTAACATGTGTTCATAACACTGTTTTATATTCATAATATTGCTTACACAGACTCAAATACATGGTCAGCAGCCTTCAGAGAAGTCCTAGTCTTTTTATATGCTGCCACTCCAGTCCTAACAGGATGTGCAGGGAAACCCCCAACAACCCCGCAGCACAAATGCAGGATAGTGATACACACTGGTGGGGGTTGTCAAATGAACATCGCTGTATTCCTATTACATTTATTGATCCATCATCTGAGGCACATGAGAGAACGGCCATTTGGAATAAGGGAATACGATTCTGTGATTATAAGTTATTATCTTAACCACTGTAATATTCTTGATCTGGACTCAAACAGACACACAATAAAAAAAAACAAATTCTACTTTCATCACATTTCCTTAGCAGGGTTTCCAGATCTTGTGATTCACACGAGCCACTTGTTTAAAATGTTTAAAGGGGTCTGGTAGCCCCCTTCCTCAACATGATTTACCCATTATCTTTACCTGACTCAAAGTATTGGACAGTGCTATGCCAAAAAGTGGTCAAACTCAAAACAAATAAAACAAAACTAGTGCCTTCTATTAAACATTTTACATGTATGACTAACTGGCTAATGGTTGGTCTTTCACTTAAAGTTACCCTTATACCAAATTTAGTTAGCTGGCAGAAAACTCACAACACTAAACTGCCACCATTTTTTTTTGTCAGCTCGACAAGCATCCCTGGATGGAGGCTGAATTTCTTAGTTTGTGAAAGTCCTGCTGTGAGAGCACTGAACAGCAAACTAGCCACATAAATCATCGACATTCATTAAAAGCTGTGGACATTCCTCTAAGTGCCATTTTGACAATCACAAACATACCATAATTATCATTTCACCAGTTACTACTTAGATTTTGGATGAAGGTACTAGATCTTAGTGATGAGGTTACTGACGAGCTTCTGGAGGTCCTGGGTTCGGCGCTGGGTGGTCTTCAGCACCTCCTCGTGGTTTGCTTTCTCATTGCTGTCATAATCTGTCACGACCTTGTTGGTGATAAGCGACAGACCCAAGACACGCAGGCCACAGTGACGAGCCACCACCACCTCTGGGACTGTGCTCATACCTAGACAGAGGGAAGAGGTCTGTTTCAGGTGCACTGGCATGACTTTGCTACATGAGGATATTTGAGGTACTGTATGACCTGAGGCTTGAGCACATATGCAGATGACATTCCGTTATATACATTTATGCATATAAAACATTCCTGTGATTTATAATTAGACTTCCATCAAGTTGGGAGACTTGCAAGAGAGATTATAAAAGAATGGTCAAGATTGAAGCAACAAAAGCCTACATATCCTGACTTTTAGTCTATGGTATGGATAAAGGACCCAAAAGGCTGGATCCTACATTTCCCATGATGCAACTGGACAGCAACTTTTGTTAGAACATCATATGCCCATGTCTTTCAAATGGTATGCTGCCAATTTACAATGGTGGCTTTCTGTTATAAATTACCAATCTATGTAAGCCAAATGATGACATCATCAGGGTTATCTCAGTTATTCTTCTTTCTTTGTTTTTAAATGTCTCTGCATTGTCCACTGCATTGTTGCTATCAGTCACCATGTTGAGACTGATAGTTATATTTCCACAATTTTAATGTTGTAACATCTCCATTTTAATTAGTGACAGTGACTAAGTCATTGACATGTTACTCTTCTCCTGTGGTTCAACATATGTAAATGTCAGAAGTATAGGCTAAATGTAGTTTATAGTTTCACTTTCGAGCTGTTTTGTGAACAAATGTGTATACAGAGAAATATAAGCACATTGCAGCTGCATATTTTATCATTTTTGTTGTTGTTGTCAGACAGGAAGAACCTGGTCTTTAATTAATAGGGCTGCATTAGTTGCAGTTGTATTCAAAGGTAGTTGTAATCAAAGGCACACCGAAGTCTGTATGCATGCGAACATGGCCAATAAGCAGCACACTCTCTGTTGTAGGCATACTGTTTAGAGAGTTCCCCCCACCACCCCATTATCTCTTTAATACAGCATGAGGGGAGCTGTACTAACCCACAGCATCTGCCCCCAGCTTCTGCAGGACTTTGCACTCTGCAATGGTCTCATATGTCGGTCCAGCCAGCATGCAGTAAACTCCTTCCTGCAAGAAACTGTCGCAGCTCTGCTCCTTTGCTATTTGCTTGGCCAGAGCCCTCAGGTCACGATCGTATGCATCTGACATGCAAGGAAAACGCACTCCAAACCTGAAGAGAAATTAAATGAATGAATGAGCAAGAGCAACAGCAAGAGTTTATAAAACACAGATGTTGTCAGCATGCAAGTTTCACATTTGTTTTTTTGTATGTTTCAAATGAGAAATGAGAGGGATTGTATATAATCCAACATGCATAACCAAGTTAACATAGTTCATTTTTAGTGACTGTATTTTGGTTGCATGCATGTGTTCATGGTGTACCTGTCATCATTGTGCCCACAGAGCGGGTTCTGCCCTGCGAAGCCCGGCATGTTGATGTGATCCTTAATGAGCATGATGTCACCCACTTTGTAGCTGCCACTGAGACCCCCGGCCGCATTTGTCACAATCAGAGTCTCCACGCCAAGCAGGTAAAAGACTCGCACTGGGTATGTCACCTGGAGCAACAAATATGATATGTGTCAGAATTATACTGCCTGTTGTTCTTTTATTGCTTTGCTATAAACCTGATAATTATGGTGACATTTACGAGACTGGTGCCTGCTGGGAACAACAGAAAGAAACACATCATATGAGAAGCCAGTATTTTATAGAGGCCAGTTTATGCATGTGCTGATGTCGATTGACTCTAGGATTTTCATTACTGTAGGTTGATGTTGAAATGTGATTGAACAATCTATGCTTCTGCAATAACCTTTATAGGGCAGCTGATGGCCTGGAAATGACTTGCTAGATTTCACAGCAGTCATATACGGAAATTGCCTTTTCTATTTCACGTTTCTCTACAGCTTGAATTGCCTGCGAAAGCGTTTTGCTGGTTAGTACAAAAATTATTTCAAGAACCCTGGTTTTGTGATAAGGTCAGTGCTGTCATTTTGGAGCCTGTTTGGTGTAAGTTTTGCACATTATTTGGTGTCCCCAGTAGTAAGTGGTCTTGTTAGGGAGGGACATGTAAGCATAGTAAGCTGTGAGAAGTGTCAGTAGTTAAATTGTAGCAACGAGCTGTTAATGGTGACTTGACTTTATTAAATGATTTGCCAAAAGGCCCTTGGATGGAAAAAAAGATACATTTCTGTGCTAATCTAGTTTTCAGTGGTTAAATATTATTTATGTCACCTGCCGAAGGAACTAAATGACACACAGACACAGACAGAACTTCAAAAGCCAGGCTAGCGGCTGTGTGTGCTATGCTTTGGAGTAAATGCTAACATGCTCACAATCACAATGCTAACATCTACATATTTAGCAGGTGTAATGTTTACCATTTTAACTCTCTCAGTTTAGAAAGTTCCTAATATTTTCTAATTAGCACTGACCACAAGGTACAGTTGAAGCTGATTTGTTTGTCATTAGTTTTGCAGTCATAAAGCAAAGTGTTAGACAAACACATCATTTTTGGCCTAATGATGGCAATAGATGAAGGGAAGGGATCACCAACATTATTGTCATGGCAATCCAATAGGTTTTGATATATTTTCAATCTGGACCGTAGTGGACGTAGACCAACCAACCAACCGACTGACATTGCCATCCATAGAGGCTATATACTGAGAGTGTGGCTAATAAAAATTGATTCTCATGTCATCTTAGCTTGCCAAGAAGGCCTAAGGATCATAACACTGGACAAAGTCTAACACAACTTCCCAGAAAAGCGTAATCGCATATTTGTGATACACATGGTCTAGTGAAAATTGACCTCAGTTAGCTCAGTCAAATCTTTTGTCTTTTTTTTCTCCGTTCAGCTCAGTTTAATGTATGTAGATGATTCAACTTGAGGCATTTAATATAGTATGTTTACTGTCTAAAGTCCTAACAGGACAGATCATAATGCCCTGACTTTCTCTTACTGCAATTATGAAAGTGGATTTTATGATTTCATGGGTTTTATATGGGTAATTTGATGTGAAGATGGCACATCACAACTGGTAATAAAATAAAGTCAGAATACAACAGGCCAAAGGTCAGTCCCAGGATGACACAATTTTTTACTGTCATCAAGTCATCCAGCTAATCAGTCCACACAAACACTGAATTGTTAGCCAGAGCTGTGTGCTATATAATGGCATATCAAGCTCTGGTCAAAAGCCAACAGAAGACACTGAGTTTACATAACATAATATGATGACATTTCAAATCATTCAGTCATTAAAATCGTGTCCTTAGTCTATCAGACTATATAACAAAGTTCAATGTGAGCCTTTGAGATTAAAGGTATTCAGTTTTCAAAGCAAAAATCATCCATCTTAAAGCCAATTTCATGTCACTGGTTTTGGGACTCTGCGTTTTGTTTTTCTTGTAACTAGTGCAGTGCCCGTGCAAAATCAGTTTTTGCGTGTCTTTACTACAAAGTTGCCTGGGCTATTCGAAGTGTTTTCAGTTTCATCCATTTTTTTGAGGGTCTGAAGTGTATTTCACATTGTAGCTGCCAAAGCTCCGCTGCCTTATACCCTCTCTAACTCTAGTCCTGCGCTGTGCTCAGTGTGCTGTGTGAGAGGGGAGTGGCCAGCGGCTAGAGCGGCAACAGCAAATGTCTGCTTCTTTTACCGATATATTTGTCTATATCTTTTACATTCCTTATCCAAACTTGGCACTGCATATACTCATGCCCATAGCAAGACACCTGTCACGTTTGAAATCAATCAGATGAATGGCTCGAGAGATATGTGAATAACAGACAGACAGACAGACATTCCTGTCATTTATAGATAGATGCATTTTTGGTTGCTTGATCCTTAACGTAATTGTGTTTGCTCCGTGTTTTCCTTGTGTATTTCTTCCTCCCTTGTTCATGTGCTCCTCCACACACCTGCCATACATCAAGTTCATTAGCTCTGCCTTGCCCTCATTGTTTTGTCCCCTGCCTTCACACCTGTCACGTATCAGTCTTCTCAGCCATGCCCTGTCACCAGTGTCTTCCCAGCCAATCACTCCCAGCCCCTGTCTTGTCACCTGTTCCCTATTCCCTCGTTAGCTCTGTTAGTCTTTTTAAAGTCTTGGTTTTCTAGTCAGTCTTTGTTGGGCCCTTTGTCTTGATTGGTGTAGATTTGTTAGTTTTTGTCAGACTTGTTTCGTCAAGTCTGCTTGGTTCGGTCCTGCTCGGTGCTCTTTTGGTTTTTGTTACACATTCTAAGGAAATAAACATTTTTCTGCAGCCCTGCATTTGGGTCCACCTGCTCTGCTTTTTGTGACATATTAAATATAGGTGTTTATTACAAATACTGTATCTTTAATGATCTCTCAGTCAGTTTCCTACTGGAACTTAAAATAGTAGAGTTGTAGCACAAAATGGATTATGTGTCCAGAGACTCCCTCTGTGACAAGAACCACAATTAGGTTGCACATACAGAGACTGAATATTTTTCTCGATGTAATTGACAAAGTCAGAGTTTAAACAGCCTGCTTTAGTTCAGTTACGCTGTATAGTGCATCATTCACATCAGCAAGGTGTCTAAAGGCAAAAGCAAGATGGTGTGTAATAGAAATTGAGACAACAATCTACTCACAAGGCAATTTATAGTGACAAATGGATATGTCTGCACCTTTGCACCATCCATTGTTTTAGATCAATCAAATTTAATCTGATAAAACGTAATTCCAGCATAACAAATAGGAAGGTAAACAAGTCTAATAGACTATTAACAATATAACGCCAAAGCTGAACACACTATAGTTTTCATTACAAAACCGGTTAATTGTTGATGTTCACAGCTCACCTATAACAATAACTATCTGATAACCTGACTAGTGAAAAAGTACAATAAGCAGTAGTACATATACTTAACATGGTGTAGCTTACCGTGTGTATGTTATAGCCCTCGTAGAAGTGGAATCGCCCCTGCATGCAGACACACTCACGACCCCCCAGCTTCCCAAACACCAGCTGACCAGCATGGCCCTGCACTGTTCATACAGAGTCCAAACACTTGCAATAAGTATTTTTACAGTTTCAGCAGTGTTTTGTGATTAAATGCAATTGACCGAAACAGCCTACCAGTGCTAGTGGGGAAACGTGGGATGTCCTTATAAGGGAACATTTCTTTGTTTTTCAGCAGATCAGCCAGTCCACCCAGGCCTGAACCACAAATGATGGCCACTTTAGGACGCTGCTTTGTGTTGGCCAGCAGGTAGTCTGCTGTCTCCTTGTAATCTTCATACCTGTATCTGAAAGCAATGGATGCCAAAGATTAGTAATCCATAGAACAGACAGTGATACATCAGATGCTGCATGACTTGATGATAATTACCATCATAATTCTCATCTTCATTATCGCTAAGGAATAAACATCATAATTCGTAATTATCCGTTTCACTTGTAGAGTTAAGGGTTATGTCTGTCTGTAAACAAAATCTAATGTGAAGGGAACATACAACACTGTCTCTTTCAGCAATAGAACTAAGGCAGACAAAATGAATGGAATATGTATTAATTACATAGCATTTAGCGTGTTAGGTAAACATAGCAGTTAGCAATTAGCTCAAAGTGACGCAAGCAGGTATAATTTTTACCACGTTCACCATCATAGTTTGTTAGTATGCTAAAATTTGGTCAACCCAACTAATGTGAAGGAAAAATACAACATTGTCTCTTTCAGTAACAGAAGATAGAAAAAATGAATGAAATGTGTATTAATATCATTTAGTGTGTTAGCTAAACATATCAGTTAGCATTTAGCTCAAAGTGACGTAAGCAGGTATCATTTTTACCACATTCATCATCTTAGTTTACTTTGTTAGCATGCTAACATTTGCTAAGTAGACCTAAACTGAAAGTACAGCTGAGGCTTATTATGGGTATATGAGTAGTTTTGCAGGTATTTGGTCATTAACCAAAGTATTTGACAGATTGAAATTTTGATGCGATGGTGGTGTTATATGAAAATGAATCACAAAATTGCCTACAGTTCTTTTTGAGGGGGAAAATGAATGCATGTACCAAATGTAACAAGCCCACTTTGCTTTCCCCAGAGCCATGCCAGCATTAGCATTTAGTATGACTAAAAACCAACACATACACAAAACAGTGTATTACATTAAGAACATCCGTAAACATAACGCCTAAATGAGTTTTGCAGTAGAACAGGTTTATCTGACCTCTGGGTGACTAGAAAGAGAGAAACACTGAGTGTCTGAACTGTTTTTTCTTGTTGGTTCAGATTTTGTTCTCACATAGTTTGACATTGATTGTGGATAAAATGACAGTACAACCACTCATTCTGGGATATTTAACTGCGGATGATGGCTAATCAACTTTCTGAACATCAAGCCAAATAATTGCTGAATGTCATGATAACATCATCCAACAATCTTCAACCAGTTCTGTTAAATACCAGTTCAAAGATCAGCTTGAGGTGGGAACATTCTGAAGTGCAGGAATAAAAGCACATGGAAAGAAACCTTGTATAATTTAATTTGATAAATTATAGATTGTAAAACACACTTATGGGTCTTTACTTTGCCAAAATGTAACAGCCAAATTATGATTCAGGGATGTTGATTTGATTGGGGATGCCTAGAGGTACTACATTATACAAAGTCTGGTTATAAATCTGGTTGTAAAGCTGTAATCTTGCTCTTGTTCCCTCTATGCCTCAAGCTTTGTTATAATAACACAATGACACTTCAGGCAGCAGTCTTTGCCAGACAGATCTCCAGCAGGAGACAGCCTGGTGATTTTGAGCCCATTTTAGAGCTGCCATCTAAAGAGGACTGCTACATCAGACTAGCCTTGGGTGTTCAATCTTCCTACATTTGTTTTTCTTCTAACTCAGAAAGGAGTTGGTTATACAGTGTTTTATTAACAGAAGGTATGTTGGTACTTGGGACAGGCTGAACTTGTCTGAATAATGCTCCAACCAAACATGTCAGTAGTTTATAATGACTGTAAAGAATAATTAATTAATATTTTAAAAAGGATAATGTCTGTTTTTTCTGTAAACTTTGAAAGATGTATCTTAATATCCTTAAAGTAATCCATCTATTCTACAGTACTCCCAATTTCAACACAATTGTTTGGATGTAATTAGCAGCCTGTCATTTGCAGAAGTTGCCCTTCACATAAATCTTCAGGTGGTAATGGCAGCGTTAGTCACAAGCAGACACTCCCTCAAAGAGACATAGTTTTACTGATGTACCCTCTGGTGGGTTTTGATAGTGCTTGACTCATAAAACACATTCATTGTATAGTTGCAGGCAGAAAGCATGTGGGGAATGTAAGAAACGTGTTTGTTTAAAGTCAATGATCCAAAGACCCAAGAAACTGAAACATAAGAAACTGAACAAACATGGAGACAGTATCAGCAGTGGAGACAGTATCAGCAGCGGTGCGTGCTATATCTCCCAGCAATTAAAACAAGATTGCAGAAGTAAACCGATGACAAATCATGTGACTGTCATCCTGCTCTGGTGTTTATATTGATATAGTAAATAGATATAGACTGCTGAATTAACCATTAGCCAACTAGAGCAATCTGAGCAGTCTGACAGTAAACAACTTGAAAAAGTGGTTAAACAGTGGACATTTTGACAGTGACCAAACCTACAACAATATCTTAACACCCATTTTTACAGATTAAGAAATGAGGATTGAAATCTACAGTATAATGAGATTTAAAGGAGAATACCATCATGCTATTTCTGTCTCAATGACAATTGACATCACACTTTGTTGTTAATGTTTAACACTGTTTGTACAAAACTGATGGTGCTGGTACTAATTATTTAGCCTGTTGCATTTTACCTGCATATTAAATGCTATTGTGCACTTAACTACAGTATTCTGTAAATATGTATATGGAATTTACAAGTAATGAAATGAATAGGCCTCATAAACCTGTGCTTAGCTACAGTACATGATAAGGACCGACAGGTATTGATATAGGGCTGCATGATATGGACAAATTATCGTACCTCGATATTGAAGCCAAATATCTCGATATCAATACGATATACGATATGACTATGATTTCCCACTTGTTTGAAATTTAAAGTGTAGCAACAGTGAAAATTAAGCATTCTTAAACAAAACAGCATAATAATACTAAATGGACATAGTGCAGTTACTCAAGAAAAATAGTTTATCAATCACCACAGACCAATAACTGTCTTATATAGCATTGAAATAAATACATAGAACCACTGAGACAATCTGACACTGTTTGAGTTTTTATGATGTTAGTAACTCCTTTAAATAAAAAAGTACAAGCCTTTCAGCCCATGGTTTTTCCTGAATATGTTTTTTTAATGTTTTTTCTGGAGTCCCTAAAGTTCAAAAATAAAACTGAAACCATTTCTGAGCATTTATACCTCTGACCGCCGCCACAGTCACACAGAAAGCAGTATGCCTCATTATTGCCAATGCAAGCGTTTCCATTTTGTGGGGGAGTTTTTTCCTGTTATGATCTTTTCCTCTGTCAGTTAGGACCACTCAAAACGTCACTGGGTGGGAATCCCCCCTGATGACATGTTTCCCTGGGGGAAATCCCAGGCCCCCACCTGTGTGTAAAATAATGTTAACTAGTCTGAGGCACTAATTTAGCAGTTTCTGTGTCGCCATGATAGAGGAGGATCTCTTTTACTTATGTGTCTGTCACACTGAAATATCATGGCTCAATGTATTATCTTCTTAACTGACACACTCTTTTGATGTTGGTAATTATTGTCACTTTCATGCGAAGAAAATCAAGTCTCATGATTGACTGTTTCATTTCTCATTTTTGACGGCTGGGCAACTGACGATTCTCCACTGGGCGAGCACTGTCCATTTTCCACCAAGTGATCCATTTATCCCACACTAACCTCAGTGCATTGTGACTGCTAACCAATGGTGAATTGCCCAGCCATCAAAAAATGAGAAATGAAACAGTCAATCATGAGACTTGATTTTCTTTGCACTAAAGCGACAATAATATCCAAAACATCAAGAGATTGTGTCTACTTCTGTGGAGCACCCATCACGGAAGGCCCCTTTTTTGATCAAGGGCCCCTAGGCACTTGCCCAGATTGCCCTTATGGTAAATCTGGGCCAGATTTCAGTATATATTTTTTGTTTTTATCTGTATAAGAACTTTGTAGCTATCCATGTTAATAAAGGTGCTATACAAATAGAGATTATTATTAGTAGTAGTATTGTTATTGTTGTTGTTGTTGTTATTATTATTATTATTATTATTTTATTTTTTTTATCATCATTAAAACTGAGATAATTAGCTTCATATCAATTTTAAACAATCCTCTTTTTACCTATTAACCAACAGGTATTAGGTAGTAAAGACAAATAACTAAAGTTAGGTTGCCATGCCTAAGGAAACACACCATGTACTGTGTTATGTAACCGCTAATGAAGAGGTTTAAGCAGCTGCCAGCTGACGGCGGAGCTGTCCGTGGTGCTGCCGGCCGGTACATTGTATTCAGAGACTAGACCTAGAGCCCAGGGGTGAGGGGTGGAGGGGTTGCCTCCAGCCTGTCTCACAGAGTTGGCAGACATAACACACAGTGCTCGTCCCCTTAAATACAAGCGCGTGTAATCACCCCGGGCTGCTGCTAAGCTCAGAAGCTATCTGTGAGGCAGAGACACAGCACTAGCCTGTTGAGCCAGCCGGTGTTACGTCGAAGTCCGTTCCCCTCTCATTATTATCTCTGCTGTAAGAATGGTGAAGTGTAGCAGAGATAACGGTTTGGGGTTAAGGTCAATTTAGGGTCAGATGAAGCACCTGGTTGAGGCTGGGTTGCAGGTACAGGTGAGGGGAGACACATACTGTATGAACGGGGGAACAGACTTCAACACAACACCCGGCAAAGCCATAATAATAACAGGAAGTCCACTTCATCATATGGGCAGCCTTTATGTATAAGACACGAAAGGCTAACTAACACCTGTCAGAGTGAGAGGTGGCCTATCATCCTAGGAGGGACCCCCACATCCGCTTTGACTTCAGACTTCAGGCTCACTGATTATACAGGCTTGATATCCCCGTTAATATAATTAGGCTACAGGATAGCATTTACAACCGTGAGAGGGCTCATGTCCCTTCGGTTGCAGCAGCATCCAGCCTCATCGCTCTTACCTGCACGGACTGGAGGAGGTGGACTCCGCTTCCATGTCTGATGATAAGCGGGGATCGATCTGCCGAAAAAGACGCTGTTTGTGTCGGTTGTGACGGACGTCTTCCTCCCCCCCACAGTGATGAATTTACGGTATAGTTGAGCGGCTTGATGGAGAGATCTGCTGCGGCGGACGGTGCGGCGGAGGTCATGCTACGCGGTGACGTCACGGTGTATAGTCCGAAAGGGGGCGGGGCCTGCGTGGATCGCCCGGTCCCTTTGAAGAAGACTAAATCCGATTTTCTACCAGGCTGGGCAGCTCACTGATCCGTTCACTGATAGAGACAGGGCTGGGAACAGAGGGAGAAACAATGAGAGGGCAACAGAGGGAAAGAGAAACAGAAAGATGGGAAGAATAGTAAGATAAGCAACAACCATAGTTTTTGATGAACAGTTGGGGGTGACATATCAGAGTTTGACTGAACACCACATATTCAGGGAATAGGTGGCTAAAGCATAGCAAGTCTCTCTCTCTCTCTCTCTCTCTCTCTCTCTCTCTCTCTCTCTCTCTCTCTCTCTCTCTCTCTCTCTCTCTCTCTCTCTCTCTCTCTCTCTCTGTCTCACACACATCGGCTGCACAACAATTAAAAGTGCTGACTGAACAAACACTACTACCGAAAGCTATAAACTGACTATAAGACTATAAGAAAATCATATGATGGCTCTAATAACACATGATCCAGTCAACTATAGGTCTACTAATGAGCACACTGTGTAATGAAACTATAACTTTTTTTTTATCATTCAAATGATTGTGAGGTGAATGAGTCTGGCCTATCTAAGGTTCGAGGGCATTGAGGTCATGTACTCAGTATTTTTCTTAGACTAGTCTATAGAGCGTTTAGTACCCTGGGGGGATTTTACAATACAAAAACCAACACCTTGTGTCTATTTTACAAACAGTTTCTAGTATTTTAAATATAAAATAAATAAATAATAGGTCAGTTTTCTTAGAATGTTGTTCTGGTATTGACTTTCTAAATGGCAAATGTGTGAAAAAACAATTTACAGGAAGCAGAACTGAAAGTACTTTATTCCTAGAACTTTACTACTGCTATTTTATTATTTTGTGGTGGTGCAGGCTTGGCAGGCTCACTTAGTAATAGTTGACTAAACAGGAACATAAAACAAAACAAGTATTTCTGCTCTGAACATTTAATTTTCTTTGTGTAGATTTGGTGGTGATGACTATATGTAACCATTTGTAGTCCCTATATATTTTATCAGTGGTTTCTTAGGGGCCCTTTTTAGAAGTTTCAGTGGCCCAACATTATGTGGTGGGAAAGTTTCTCTGTGCATATGTTAATTCTGAGTTTAAGGTGAAAGTGAGCATCATAACTAGCAAATCCTGGCACAGTATGCAGCTTACACACACACACACACACACACACACACACACACACACACACACACACACACACACACACACACACACACACACACACACACACACACACACACACACACACACACACACACACACAGCGAGAGAGAGAGAGAGAGGAAATTGACTTTTCATTGCAGTATAAGAAACATCTTTAATCGAGCATTTAAACTTTTAAAGTGAACAATACAGTCACTGATCACTTCATTAGGTAAACCTGTGCAATCTAATTCAATCCGATACAAAAGCTCTGCTATAAATATTCAAATTTTTTCAAGTTTATACATTTTCAGTTTTTGTTGATATTGTAAAGAAGGTGATAATTCTACTTAATGTTTCTTATTAAGGTCATACTAAGTGGTGGTGGCATACTGAGGTGCATTATATTGAATGGTGTTCCTAATATTTTGTCCCTCTCATGTATGTTAATGGAGTGGACAAAATATTAGGAACACCATTCAATATAATGCACCCTACTACATCACCATCTCCCACTATGACCTCAATAATAAACATAAAGTCAAATGATTACCTTACTGAAAATGTTAACAAAAACTGAAAATGTATAAACTTCATAAATATAGAATTTAAAGCAGAGCTGTTGTATTGGATTGCATTAGATTGCACAGGTGTACCTAATAAAGAGGCCATTGAATATATTTACATATCCATAGATTCTGGATTTTTCCATGGGGGTGTGGGTGGGTGGGGGGGTTGAGAGAAGGAATTTAAAGAATGTCTAACTAGGCAATTGAAGTTTTTGTCACAAAAACATATCAGACACAAAAATATTATTCAAAATATATTATACATTGTTATTATATTTTTTTGTGTTTTAAGACCCGATATGGGGTTCAAAAAAATCATTTGGTTAAAATGACATATACTCCATTAGTTTTGATTCCAAAAAAGCCCTGTAGTGTCAAAGTCTGCACTTGCTGTACATTATTCTGTAAAGTAATGGCCAAACATTATAAATGAGATTTTGAGTGAAGGGGGACTTTAAATTTCACTACTATTTCAATCACACATTTCCAGCATTAGGGCAGAATGATGAGAAGCTTTACATATAGTACAGACAATACTGCAAATCTCAGTTAGGAGGCCTCTGTGAAAATATACTCATCAGTGGTGATTAAGGGTCAGAATATCACTTCTTAAGGGGATAAAAAAAGATTAGTAACCCCTGTACAAAATTGGTTTAAATATCTATGTCATGAACACAGTCAGTCAAGAGGGATAAATAAGTGGATTTGTAAAGTTGTATTAGAAATTCCTACCCTGTCATCATGCTCACTGGGCTTTCAAATCCCTTTTGTAGCTCCACTTGCCCTTATAATGACCCTCTTCAACACACACACACCAAAACCAACACTAATTGAAGACAGTGTGGTCATAGGACGATTAGGTCGACTTACGACCAGCTAACTGGGGACAGCTTGGCCAATTGGGGACATGGCTTTAAGAAAAAAGCTGATTTTTGGGTCAGTGTTTAAGGTTAGGGCAAGGCTCCGAGAACTGAACATTGATCTCTGTAATGTCCCCAAAGGTGACCATGATCTGATGCATGTGTGTCTGTGTGTGTGTGAGTTGGGTGGAAAATGTGCATTTGATACATATAAGTAAATTTAGGACACTTTTTTGACAAAGTAATGTTTGAGGGTTTGTATTGTGGGCTATTATTCAAAACGTATTTCTTCAGCTGTGTTAATGGATTCATTATCTCAGCAGACAGTAACTGTGCCGTAGCTTCCATCTCACTATTTTCTTTAAAAAAGAAAAAGATCAAGACAAACTGTTTTATTTCACCTGAAGGTGTTTAACAAGTGTTTAACAGGTGTTTTTTTCTCTTTCTGGTACAGTTCAATACACTTAAGCAGTTGCTGCTTATTTGACATTGTAACTGCTGATCCAGCTTTTGGTTGTATCTGTAACTGACATCTTTTATCTGCTCATCAAATGACCTCGCAGGAACATTAACTGCAATTGTTCCTTTATTGCTCCTGTTTTATGGCTGTTCTTTTTTGATTTAGTAGGATTTAGATACCTGTTTATGTTCATACTGATCGTTAGAAGATGCCTTCATGATGATGAGACAGAAGTCGAAATTCACAAGCTTCCGTCTGTGCAAAAATGTATTTAAAAGTTGATCTGAAGCTAATATGAAACTTCAGCTGCCCAAATGAATCAAATTAAGTAGATATCTTTTAATGTTAGTCTTTTTAGCGCCAGTGTCCCTCTTTTGTAGTTAGTATAGACGATTTCCACCACAACTAAACAGGGAAACACTGGCTGAGGAAATACAAAGACTTTGATGCTATAAAGACGGTAAATGTTGCAGACATCCACTTGATATGACTAACTCAGACTGCCTCATATAAGTTTCACATCAACTTTTAAATGCATGTTTGCACTAAATGACTATGTGGACACACTGTAGGGTCAAGGTCAAGGTAACTTTATTAATACGAATAACCGAATGTAGATTTGGTTTCAGTTTCAGGAGAGGGCATCTCAACATACAAACAGATACATACATACAAACTTCAGTGACAGCAGACAGTTAAAACACCACGAAGACAGACATGGGCAGGTGCTCGCAAGGCTAACTGATCAGAATTAGAAAAGTAAAACAAGATTAAAAAAGACCACTAAAAAGGACCACTAAAATGCCAGTATAAAAACCTGTTAGGAGCATGATTCAAGGGACACGGATGATAAATAAATCAATTAATTAAAGTCAGGTCAAGCAGAGGTGGACTCCCTGTGATCATGTACTCCTACACTTTCTCTACCATGGGGTCTTGAAATGGTCCACTGCTGGTGTGTGGAGAAGGGAACACATTCACTCTATCTGATGTGATTATTTTCCTTCAGCTGTTGGGAGTGATGGCTCTATATGCGGTTAAAACATGCTGCAGCCATTTCATCCTACCATGAAGGCTATGGAGAGAGATTTGTCTTTGTGCACCTTAAGGAGTCAGACAACAACCTGTGCGCTTCTTAATATGAGTGTTTGTGTTTGTGGACTGTGCTGGCTCCTCCTACTTCAGATCAATGAATGAATGACTGTAAAAGGGTCTGACTCATTCATACAGATGGATGAATGAGTCAGACCCTGTGTATATTTATCACAGTATCATCCACTGTGCTCAGTAACAGCAGGATCTCGTCATGTCTCAATCCAAACATGAAGTACAACTTAAATAATGTAAATGAGCCACTTTCTTATCCGTTCTCTGCACACCGTTTCCTCATTCAAATATGAGTATCACGTTATAACGTGATAAGTTTCACGTTATAACGTGATACTGAAACGTCACGTTTTAACGTGATAGTCTTTTAGATAATATGTTTTTTCTTCTCCACCGCTATCTTGATTGTCTGTTAGGTGAGTTTCTGTCTCGGTTTCAACCAAAACTTTTTGAGAAAAGACACCGAATTGAAAGTCGGTTGTGTCTACAGATCACCAGACAGTCTTATCCGCACGTAACCTTATGATTTCTCAGAAGAAATATAACCCTTTGTCTTTGTTGTTTCAAAAACAGATGTGAAGTTTACTCATTTAAAGTGCCGTTTCTGCTGCCAGCGTTTGTAAACCCTGTCGCAGCGGCGGACCAATCACAAAACAGTTTATTATGAGGCCGTGGACTGCGTTGCCATAGCAACAAACCACAACGAAGTTGTCAAGTTGAGCGTTTATGACTGAGTAGAATAGCTTCATGTATTCTATCATTTATTCATTTACGGAGTGGTAACACTTATTTTTGTTGTTGGAGTGAAATAAGAGCTGGTTTAACCGTTAACTGTGTTCAAACGGTAAGTGACGAAAGACAATAGTTTAGACGATAATGTGGCTTTTAAAGTCAGAGATGTAATGCAGTCAGCAGAATGAAGACCCCGGCAAGTGTTTTCTGGTTAGAGTCAGCTAATAAGAACAAATAATTACAGATAATATTTTCCGTTTAAAGTAGCAGAAAGGTATTCTACTCAAACGAAATGAAGAATTTAAAAAAGCCAAGCTGGCGTTTGATGGCTAACTAATGTTAGAAAAGATTTATTTTTGTGAAGACCTGGTCTGAAGATTATGTTATTTTGGTATTGGTTGAATGTTTTAAATGATTTGAATAATAGTTGATGATTTGGTAAATATATTCGTTATATTGTTATGTACATTTAGGAACTACTTTTTACTATGTAGTTTGAGATGTATACATTAATTTAGATTGGGCGTAGTGATACACCGCACTGTGAAATCATGTATCAGGTTTGTTGTCGGTGTTATGCCGGTGCCACTTGTCATATTTTCGGTCGGATATTAGAAGTACACAAGGTGCTCCGAAGAAGCTGTCCCCTTACTGTTTCTTACCCACGACCCGCTGTAGATTGAACTTAAAGTTAACACTAAACATAATTTACTTAGCTATTGTCAGCGTACACATTAGTGTCACAACAACATAAAGATAACATTATTGTATAGTAGAAAATCTTTTCTCCTCTCCTCTCCTCTCTCTCTTCTCTTGCAGCTGAATTTGCTCCAAACCACATTGAAAATGACAGCCATCCAGATCCCATCAACAACCAAGTGGCAAAAGAGCAAAGGGTCTCTGCCCTGCAATGCTAAACTTGTTCTAAAAGAGGACAGGCCAAGAAGAAGGGTGAGGATGTCCTGCTGTTCTTTGCTTTTCCTCTGTGAACACACATTTGACTTGGGGATTGAATTCAGCACACCTGGTGGCGGTTTGTGGAAACAGCATGGTGACATGACATGATATTGGATAGCTTCTACCTTCACACAAAATTAGATTATCCAGCCAAAAATGAATGAGCTGTTGAAAGCAGATTTTTCTCATGAATGTTATGGGTCCAATTTCCTGTTACCGAATTTTTGGACATTGTCCCATCTTTTTGAATACGCTGCTTCAAATGACAGATTGTTCTAATAATTACCTTGGCTTCCTATAGGGAACAAAAATCAATATATGACTGCAGCTTTTTGTTGCAGTGACCCTCAGCTCAGCAATTTTAGGCTCCACTCTCTCCTTGGCTTTTTAAGTTTGTACTGACAGTATTGTAAGCGACAAGAACAAGAAGAAGTACTTTTACTAGACCTCCCTCCGACAGGTGGAAAAAAAATCCCCGTAAACCTGATTAATTGTCCTTAAAATACTGATTTCAGCCTAGTTTCGTGACAGCTCCTTAAAAGTCTTATCCTCCCTTTAACAAACGCTATTGTGATAATTGTTTGTCTTAACCAAAACTGTGGTGCACTGCATACACTAATACATTATACAATAATAGCATTATTACTGTAATATCTATATCTGTAATATTTCTTAATCACTGTAGTAGTTGCTGAACTTCACAACTTACCTTCTTAAAGAATAGTGTTTACTTAAGCAGTGTTGTTGTCTCTGAATCATAGAACAATAGAGTGTATTATGAATACACACCTAACTGGCAGCTATTAAATACTGCATATGTGATAACCCCCCTCGGCTACATTATTCATTTCGATTTTAAGCTAAAGTCCTTTTCTGACCTAACCTTAAAATAATAGACTAAGTGCAGTCAGATGTTTCTTTGCCTCTGATGCACTGATAAAGACATGCCAGAGGATTGTGGGGAGGAATATTCACCTCAAGAATGCTGCAGATTGTCCTCACTGAAGGGGATATTATTAAAGGTTTTTTGAGTACATGGATGTGCCTGTACTTTATGCAGTTGAAGTAGTCATTGGTGCATATACAGCGGGTTAAATAAGTATTGAACATATCACCATTTTTCTCAGTAAATATATTTCCAAAGGTGCTATTGACATGACATTTTCAGCAGATGTCAGTAACAACCCAAGTAATCCACACATACAAAGAAACCAAAATGAATAAGCTCAGAAATTAAGTTATGTGTAATGAAATGGAATGACACAGGGAAAAAATAATGAACGCACTTAGTGAAATTTATTTAATACTTGGTACAAAAGCCTTTGTTGGTAATGACAGCTTCAAGACGCCTCCTGTATGGAGAAACTAGTCTCATGCATTGCTCAGGTGTGATGTTGGCCCATTGTTCCACACAAACAGTCTTCAAATCTTGAAGGTTCCGTGGGCCTCTTCTATGAACTCTGATCTTTAGTTCATTCTTTAGATGTTCTATTGGATTCAAGTCAGGTGATTGGCTGGGCCATTGTAGCAGCTTTATTTTCTTTCTCCGAAACCAATTGAGAGTTTCCTTGGCTGTGTGTTTGGCGTCATTGTCGTGCTGAAATGTCCACCCTTGTTTCATCTTCATCATCCTGGTAGATGGCTGCAGATTTTTATCAAGAATATCTCGGTACATTTTTCCATTCATCCTTCCTTCAATTATATGAAGTTTGCCAGTGTCGTATGCTGAAAAACAGCCCCACACCATGATGTTCCCACCTCCATTCCAAACATGGTGTGTATTATGGCATCCAAAGAGTTCAATTTTGGTCTCATCTGACCAGACTATATTTTCCCAGTATTTTACAGGCTTGTCTAAATGTTGTGCAGCAAACTTTAAAGGCGCTTCAACATGCTTTTCCTTCAGCAATTGAGTGTTGCGTGGTGAGCGTGCATACAGGTCATGGTGGTTGAGTGTTTTGGCTTTCTATGCTTTTTTGCACTTCCCTTTCTTCATGTGTTCAATACTTTTTCCCTGTGTCATTTCACATTATTACACATAACTTAATTTATGGACACCTATGATTTCTGTGCATGTTTGGATTGCATGGGTTGTTACCGCCGTCTGGTTAAAATTTCATTTAAATAGCACCTTTAGAAATATATTTACTGAGAAAAACGGTGACGTGTTCAATACTTATTTTACCCGCTGTATGTGATAGCTGACAGCTTTAAGTTGACAGTCTACAGTCCCTGTGCTTATGATCTTTTCCTATTTTCTCTGTCAGTGGTAACATTTTGTTTGCTGTGCATCCTCATCGCTGCTGAATTAAAGTTGCAATAAATGATATTCAGCCTCACTGATGTCAGCAAACAATAATTTACTATGTTTACTAATGTACTAGTTATCGACTGGAGCAGAGAATTAAGCCACATGACCTATATGTGTGCGTGTTAGTGCACGTTAATACATGTGAGTCCCTCTGTGTCTTCTCCATCTGTTTCCAAGATAGCAGCCGTGTCACAAACATTCCCAAATTACAGCCAAACAGTACACAAATATATATTTCTGAAAACATTTAAGATGAGAAAAAGGACATTCGTAACACTTTTTTTTCCCAAACAGTGTTTGTTTTGGTCTGAGATGCTGGTGCTATAGTGTGACATCTAGTGGCTGAATGCCATGTATTGCAATTTTAAGACTGTAACTGCTTTGTTGTTGCAGGTGACCCCATCTGTTTACACCCAGGAGTTGTTACAGTCTACAGAGGAGCGCTTGGCTAACACCAATGAGATGCACCCGCCCCGCATACTGGAACTGCTAGACATGAGCAAGACCACACATCACAAAGTAAATGTCAGCCAATGTTGTGCTACCTCAGTAGTACAATATAACTTGCTGTTATTTTACCGGCAACATGATAGTGACAGGGAAAAGTTTCTGTACATCACAGATATCTACAATGATGGCACCCGTCTAAAATGTCAGGGTATTTGTTAAATGAATTTACATTCTAGAGGCTGGTCCAACAGCATCAGTGACAACAGTGACAGTGACAACCACCTACAGAAAAAGATAACAGTTAGACAGGAGTTACCACTTACGTCTGAATACTTCAACTGCTGACTTTTATTTTATAAGGAACCCCAGGGGAGTTCCTTATAACACATTACATTGAAACCTACATTTGATTTTGACAAGGTGTCTCTTCACTATGATGGACATCCAGCCCATAAGCATACATAATAAAGTATATAAAACTGCTTCTGTAAAATGTTCCAAATGTTACAGTACTTACACCTAAAACTTGAAGCCCCAGTTACCACACATTTTTAAGAATTGGCCAAGTCAGATTTGAATGAATGAAGAAAAAAAACCAACATAATAAAGACGTGAATGTGGTCAGCTAATTAGAACAATAAATGAGACCAAAAACACATTCAAACCCCCCTCATTATTTCATCATCAATCCTGTGCATTCAAAACATGAGCTGTCTGCTGAGGTCATTTACATTGTACCAAAGCTACTTCTCCTTAGTCAGCAAGCACTAATTGATGGGCAGAGGGCAGCCAATGTGACTTAATGCTCTGTACTTTTACAGAGCAAAAATGTCATAAAAAGTTCATGAAACGCCCTGTCATCATAATTAGGACGACCCGTTTTTGCATCTCACCTTGCCCATATTTTTTGTTGACTTGTCAAATATGTAAATGTTAATGTGACTAACCTCTTCTATGGGTCACTGTGATAAGTTCTGAAAGCAATAAAATAATATTAATATTATAAAAATCATATATATATTATATTTCCTTAGAATTTTCCAGTGGTAGAAACAATCTGTTTTTTGTGTGTGTAGAATTGAAGTGTTTGTTCATACAAAGACTGCAGTGGTTTCAGTGTAGTATGGTTAGCCTGTGACCAGTTCGTCAAACAGTAAGTAATGTGAGAGACAATACATCTTGGCCACTTCAGTGGAAATTTTCTTTTACCTGAGCTCTGATGTTGAGGTTGGAGTCTATCAGAATTTCAAGGTATTACAAGTATTTGATAACCTGTAGATTTTCTGACCTAAACACATCTAAGTTTACAGTAGAGCCATTTGTCTTGGTGAAGAACGTGCCCACAATTTTAGACACAATTAGTTGCAGACAACACAGATTGAGCCATGCTGTAACATTGACCATGGAGTTTATAAGTTTGGCAGCATCTTGTGTTTTTGGGCTACCATGTACATACAACACAGTGTCGTCAGCATATATATGGATATCAACCCCAGGACACATACATGGCAAGTCATTAATATATAAACTCAATAAGAGTGTGCCCATCATGGATCCTTGTGGGACACCGGTAGACAAGCAAAGGGCATCTGATTGATGGTTATGTATTCGAACAGATTGAGATTGGTGAGATATGACTACCCATTTAAGGGACTTGACAGAAAAAATAAAGATAACTTCCAAGAACTTTGTGATTAATCAAATGTTATCACTAAACACAGCACCGACAACACCACCTTTATCCAACAGTGATTTGACTTTTTCTAAAAAGAAACAATTGACTGGCTCAGCTGAGTGGTTGGCTTTGAAGCCAATTTGCATTAGGTTCAGGGGAAAAAAAGCTGTTATTCAGGTGGTTTGCTCATTTCACCAGAATCAACAAAGTAGTGATTATGAGTCATTGGTACTTCAGATGAGTCCTTTGTTGAGGTTCTCATTCAGATTAAGTTCAATTGACTTTCCTGCTTCATGATGTCTTGTCAGCTTGTTGAACTGATTCCAAATCAGGTGTTGGTGTTACCTCTAGCTTCACCAATTACTGCCTTGAAAAAAAAAATTGCCTTAGCTTTCCTTAGCTCCCTTATTTGTAATAAATGTTGGCAAAACTTGGTCATCAATGTTTTTGAAATGGAAAGCAACCAGGAGTATCTGTACCTAGGAAGTGTGGGGAGTCGGTTGAGTGTGTGTAACTTTCATTTCAATGTGTATCCTGACAGACATGGTAATGACTACATATATGTTGTGTTGTGGCTATTTAACAATGTTTTTTGTGTGTGTTGTCAGTTGTCTTTGGTGGATGTGGATCAGGCGCTTTTCCAGCCCTTCCCATCTGAGCTGGTCTTCCAGAACTTCAGTCCTGCACAGACCTACAAGTTACCTCTACTTCTGTTCAACAAGGACAAGGTGTGTAATGAGTGAGCATTTATACTGGCAACACAGGTACTGAGCTGAGACAGAAACCATTCAACACCCTGACATCTTAACCATAGCTGCAGAAAAAGGAGCGTTTACTATATGTTTTGATGAATGGCAAACATTTAATGTTAAAAAACATTTTTAAAAAAAAGAAAGTTTCAGTTCATTTTAGTCATGAACTCAGATTGGCAAACTAGATGAAACAAATTTTACACTGTGGTTTGTTATGATGGGAAATGAGTCACGATGATTCATCTCCTCATTCATATTTACTCCCAGCTTTAAACGGGAAGTGATTTAACACTGGTTGCTGAAAATAGTAATGGCGAACATTACTGGCTGGTTCTTCATGAACCAAGAGGATGCTTAAATCAGTACCAAATCAGCCTTATTCTGACCACGTCAAAGTCTCCTCTCAGCTAAATTCAGCTATTTTAGCTACATGGCTCCCTTAAAGTCATCTGAGTAGAAAAATCCCAAAGTGTTGCACAAATGATGTAGAAGCACTGTCGACCATGCAGAGAAAAAAATGGCTTAGTTCACTCTTATTAGCTATGCACACTATCGTCATTTTTTTCTGGAAAGTACTGTGTGTGTGTGTGTGTGTGTGTGTGTGTGTGTGTGTGTCACAGAGGGTGGAATGTGTGTAAGGAGTGCAGTATGATCGGAAAAGATCACAGGTGATTGGAAGAGATTTATAGCTGTAATTTGTACAAGACACCATCAAGTAATAATGAATAAATCATTATTGTGGACCTGTGGACATGGCTTTGCGTTTGTTGTTAATGTTTGGAGTGATGGATTTTTTGTTGTCAAGGTTTCACGGCAAATGAAGCTGGAGCTGCAGGACTCAGAGTATTTCACTGTGGTAGGTGAGGATGCAGGGAACAAAGTTGCACCGGGTCTGTCTGCCAGTTTCAGTGTCTTCTTCACCCCACAGGAGAACAAGGTACAAAAAAATAGAGAGTAAATGAATGATCACTGTAACCTGCACTTAAGAGGCTGATATATTATTTAGATATGATGATAAGATTAAGCTGGGTGAGGCAGATGATAAGATTTAGGTATATTAGAAAGATAACTCAACAAGTAAGCACTCCTAATGTAGAAAATAATACATGAAAACAAGTAGTGTGATCAAAGACGCATGAGAAGTCAAAATGGATGCACTTATTTCACATTCATATTGTGCATAAATTTAACAATGGTTAGGTCAGATTTAGGAAGTCAAGGGTCAAAGGTCAGGCATTATGTTACATAAGCACATCCTTTTGTCATCTCTCTTACTGATAATGTGGGTCAAAGTGAAAACTGAGACTCAAAGGTTAAGATCAAATTAAAGGTAACATAATCCCTCATGTGTTATTGCTATTTTTAATTTTTTTTATTTTACAGTGGTCACCACTCAGCTGCTTTTATTGTAGGTTTTATGGCTGTTTTGCGCTCGCAGTGTACACATCATATTATAAAATTACATTTAAAAACACCCCATGGATTAGTCACCATTATATTATTATTGGTTTATTAGCATCAGTTATAATGTGTTTGCTGAATAACCTTAAGGGATATGCTGAGAAAACAAATAATTTATATGTATATATATTGTTATTTGATCATTTGAAACACATTTTTTCTCATTGTGTCCACTCAGGACTACCACCACAGACTGGTTTGTGTGACAGAAAGGGAGCGTTTTGAGATCCCAATTCGTGCCATTGGGCCACGGGCCATCCTTGACTTTCGCGATGAGCTCTACTTACCTCCCTGTCCTGTGAAAGCTTCCACACAGAGGACTCAGCTAGTCCGCAACATAGGGAACGGAAAAGCCATGTTCAGCCTTCACACACAGAGGTGAGAGTCTGTAGGATGGCAGGATGGCCTTAGAGTACGCCCTCTGTGTTTGAGTGATTACATTTAACACAAGTCGTTTTAAGCTTAGAAGCCATTATTAATTATTAAATTACATTAAATTATAACACACCTGTCATTGTATAAATAGTTAATTTACCCTTTTTTCACCCATAATCACAGCTCAACAGCAGCTGGCCGAGAACTAGATAGTATTTGTGGTTTTGGAAACATGAATAAACATTTAGAGTAATTCCTGTATGTATATTGAACATTTGGGTTTCTTCCACCAATTTCTAAAACCAGTGTTGCACCTTAGCTGTTATCAAATACACTACCTCAATGTCTTTTGTACTCTACACCAGGCCTTTCTCAGTGACGCCCTCTTCTGGGACTCTTGATGTAGGCGAAAGCATGCAGGTGACTGTGGATTTCAACCCCATGACCACAGGAGACCACAGGCAGGACTTGCTGCTGCACTACCACACAGGTGAGAAAGAGTCAGTTTCAAAAGTGTATGCACAGTAGTGTCACAGAAATATGTTATGACCATAGCTTCTGATGAAGCTTTCACAATTTCCCAGAGCTATAGTGAAATATTCATAAGAGTCCTAATCAGCATATTCAGACTAAGCTAAATTAAATATAATAATAAAAACAAAAACGAGAATGACCTTGTTGCAGCATGTCTCTTATCAGCTGTGTTATTTTTCCAGCTTAGCATTTTTCTTGAAGTAATATTCTGCGAGCCAGTCTACTCTAAATGCCTCCATATAGGAGAAGCGGAGAGTTTTCAGATGTTCTCTCTCTTATCTGTCAGAATGTGTCTCTCAATCTGTCTATCTCACCGTGCCACGCAATTATAGTTTCGTTTGGCTTCATAACAGTTTGATAAATATATATATATATAACTTTTTTTCTTTTGGAACACACACACAGACACGAACCCACACAGTGACACTCCAAGCTATAAAATAAGTGTTGCCTCAACAAAGTACATTGTCTCATTGTCCCATTCTATCTGTTATGGCCTGACACACACTCGCCGACGCACACACACACGCACACACAGACACGCACACAACAGACACACATGCAGATGGAGGCAGAGTTTTTCAAAGTACAAAAGGAGTTTGCATAATCAGCAGTGTCAAATGGAATGGAACTAAAAGGATGAATGTGTTTACTATTATCACTGAAGTAAACAACACAATAAGATTCTCTTTTTGTAGCAGTGGTGAACCTAAAGCAGAACAAGTGCTAAACTGGGCCCAACATCTCCACAGACACACACACACACACACACACACACACACACACACACACACACACACACACACACACACACACACACACACACACACGTTACTGTAATTTCCTCAGTCCAGCTCAGCGTGCAATGATATTGACTAGCAGAGAGATTAGAAGCCGGTTTGTTTCAATCTCTGCTTTCAATATTATTGCATGTGTGTGTTTCAGTGTGCCTTATCAGTGTTTTCCATACATACACACACACACCTATCTTTAGATGCTCGGCACAAATAGATTCCCCAAGCTGATCTTATCTTATTAACTCCTCATTGTCTGCCTGTCTAATTGTCTTCTTTTTACTTAGTATTGTGTGAACGACTGTACACATGTGCAGATGAGTAGATACTTACTATGTACTTTGGAGCTTGTGTGGGAATATGTTTGTGTGTGCTTTTGTGGGCTTGGGGCCATGAAATCAAAGGTGACATAAGTAACGGTAATGAGAGGAGAATCTTAACATCCTAAGGGAACAGGGCTTTGAGTACGGCATGGTATCAGCCTATGTGGTGTATTGTATTTACTGCTCAATGCAGCTTCCTCTGTTATCTCTCCTCATTCACTTCTCCTCCCCTCCCCTGTGTCCCTGCAGCTCTGATTTCTTCTAAAATTACATCCTAATGGGTTCAGCACACAATTTAACCCACCATTATCACTGTGTCTCTGGTTGTGTCTGCACAGCACAGTAGTAGTACTGCAAAGCGTCACCAGAAGGGTCTGATTTTGATTTGAACATCATGCAGTCTGTGTAATTTTGCACAGAATTGAGGGACGAGCACTGCTTAGTGCACCAGTCTGGCTGACAGTAGAATACCAATTTATATGCATCTTCTGATTGTAAGGATTTCTAAAGTAAATATTAATATTTTCCAAAAGCAAAGTCAGGAATAAAAGGAAGCACTTCTAGTGTTTTTCATCTCAAGTGCATCCTGAGTGCTGCCTTTTAACTGACTGTTTTTGTTAAATAATGACATTGCTGGGGAGGAGAATAACACTTGTTTCCTCTTATGAACTCAAATAAATACAATCTGCTGTTAAGCATACACACCTCTCATTAAAAGCAAAATTACATTGTAAAGTTCAAGATAAATAACTTAACAAAACTGCCCTGTGTTTATTAGTTTATATTTGTTTTGTTCCACTGTGTCAGCTCACCGAAGCTCAATGCACTAATGAGTCTATTTGTTCATTCATTGGTCATTTTTCTTTATGATATCATTGCTTGATAAATATTTATAGTGATAAAGACTGACTATAATATATACGCTACCCACATTTGTGTTTTTGCAATAAATCTGCTCATTTGTGATAATCTTGCTAACAGTATTATTTTAGTGATTCCTTTGCTTCTATCCTCTCCTGTATTCTACCATCATTGTGCCAGTGGTCCCAGTGGTCATATGTTTTAGGGAAACTTCAGATCCCTTCACAATTAGCCAGATTCCTCAACATCAAAGGCAGATAGACGAAGCTTTTGACTTTCCCTGTACACACACGAGGGGATCAATTAGAGGTAAAAGAGAGAAAGTTGCTGGAAAACATCAGTACTTTTATCCTGTTCAGCAAAATAGCAATAGAGGATTCAACTGGGGCAGTCTGTTGCATAAATGTTGTTTTTTTAAAAGAGCTTAACTCAACATGACAGGTGAGAATGGTACTGTAGAATTGTGGTTTTGATGAATGGCAAACGTTTAATGTTAAAAAACATTTATGAAAAAAGAAAGCTTCAGTTCATTTTAGTCATGAACTCAGATTGGCAAACTACATTTTACACTGTGATTTGTTATGATGGGAAATGAGTCACGATGATTCATCTCCTCATTCATATTTACTCCCAGCTTTAAACGGGAAGTGATTTAATACTGGTTGCTGAAAATAGTAATGGCGAACATTACTGGCTGGTTCTTCATGAACCAAGAGGATGCTTCAATCAGTACCAAATCAGCCTTATTCTGACCACGTCAAAGTCTCCTCTCAGCTAAATTCAGCTATTTTAGCTACATGGCTCCCTAAAAGTCATCTGAGTAGAAAAATCCCAAAGTGTTGCACAAATGATGTAGAAGCACTGTCGACCATGCAGAGAAAAAAATGGCTTGAGTTCACTCTAATTAGCTATGCACACTATCGTCATTTTTTTCTGGAAAGTACTGTGTGTGTGTGTGTGTGTGTGTGTGTGTGTGTGTGTGTGTGTGTGTGTGTGTGTGTGCGTGTGCGTGTGCGTGTGCGTGTGCGTGTGCATGTGCGTGCGTGTGTGTGTGTGTGTGCGTGCGTGTGTGTGTGCGTGCGTGTGTCTGAAAATTCAGTAGCATGCTGACATGGCAGCCATTCTGTTATCAGTAGTAGTCCTGAAACTCTACCATAGCAAAGTCACCTTGTGTAAGAAAAACTGATTGGATAATGGTGGATAAGAGTTAAACTGTTTTGACTTTGGATTTCTATTCATCCATTTGGAGTTTATCATTTAATTATTGTGATGCAATTCCCCCGGAGCCGAGACGGGATAAAAAAAGATTTGTGTGTAGCTCTTTAATGATGATTGTTTTCAGTAGAAAAAAAAAAGGCTTCATAAAAATATCTCTGCATCTGTGTCTTTTTGTTTTGTTGTTTGTGGTTTGTGTGTTGTGTAAAAAAAAAAAAAAAAATTAATTAGTTTTTCCCTGTGTGCGTGACCTTAAAGGAGCAGGGGGTGCTGAGCTGCATAAACAGGCAGGTCTGCTGAAGGAGTGGCAACGGCAGCGGCATTCGGCAGCATTAAGCTTTTATAATCGGAGGGGCAGCCCGGGTCCAGAACACCACTTACAGCCCATCAAAGACACTATCATTTTTAATTTAGCACCTTTCCCTGTCTCCCCCCACTCTCATGTATGTTTCAGGTCAGCTTGCCGCAAAAGGCTGGACTCTTGCCGAGGGGCCGTGTGGGAGACGTCAGCATAAGCTGGCTGGCATATGTGTGTGTGTGTTGTGTGTTATGTTTGTCAATTTGCATGTACACCCTGGTACTTAACGTGGGAACATACAACATCTTCATTTCCCATCGTCAGTTAAAAGCCAACGCAGCTTTGAAAAATAATAGTTTGCCTCAGCTCGCTTGTTTTCCATCATGACGTGTTAGACAATCCTGTCTTAAAAATGAGACTCTGCCGCTCCAGTTGCCCCCTCCTCCCCACACCCTCATCACACACAACCCCTCCACCCCCACACCCTCTCCACTGTCACTGCCGCTGATTTAAATGAAAAGACAGACAGCTCTTAGGGAGCGCTGAGGCATCTGCTTTGACAGGGCTATAGCACCGAGGGGATTTCAGTACAGCAGCCTTTTTAGAAAAAGCAAGCACGCACACACAAACAGAATGCAGCTGCACATAAACAAACACGCACGCTCAAATTTGAGTGCACGTGCGTCCACACGCTCACTCGCACGCGCCTACTGCAGATCTGCTGTTTGCAGTGTAATCAAAGGTAGTTGAGGGGGTTGATAAGTTCCCTCGCTGTGCACATAGAGAAATTATGGGAAAAGAAAGCAATGGGTGGAGGTCTGAGGGTGGGGGGGGGGGGTTGTGGACAGTGATGATGAAAGCTTAGAAATAAGCTGCAGCTCTCCCTGCCTGTCAACTGCTGTCATAGTATCCGGATGCACGGAGATAATTGCTTTTCTCTCCGCATTCTCCTATTTTTTTTTTATTTCTCTCTCCCTCATTTCCTTCTATCACTCATCCTCCGTCCTCTGCGTTCTCTTTTCTCTCTTTCTCTCGATCCGACAATATCTCAACGGTTTGTCTTTCCAGCAGAGTTAAAGTAAAGAACTGGCCCTCCTGTGCCACTCTGTCAAGCTTTTTATTTTTTCTGTGATCTCTCTCTATCTGCCTTTATGATAGAAATCTCAGTGATAATTGGCTTGTTGGAAGTAAATGTGAACACTCCATGAATTCTAATATATATGTATTCACCACAGGGCTAAAGCCTAGTCATTGTATAGATTTACTCAACCTACTTTCCCTACAGTCTTGTTTGTTTTCTTCTTTTCTCTACACCAGGACTGGGGTCAATTTTTTGTCGATACATCTATAAGCTAAATAAGTCACATTGGGGAAGTTTTACTGCTACTGAGGCTTTCATGTTACTGAGAAAGGAGGTATCTCAGGTCCCAATTAATCACTTCTGCTCACTCATGTTAAAGCCCAGGCAGAGATGGATTAAAAGCCCCGCATTGTGCAGGACTTGAAACCTAATGGGAAGGCTCGTCTTATGAAAATTCAACACTTTTGTTCATTGCAGCGGAAGATAAATCTATTGCAAACAGCCAGCTCTTTGGTTGATTTGTCATTGAGTCACATCCCCTCCCCACAGCCCCCCCCTACCCCCCACCCCCCATCCCCTCCATCTCTCTCTTTCTTTCTTTCACTTGCTAGTCTGACTCCCTTTTCTCTCAGTTTGCGTTTGATGGTGTTTGGTTTTTTCATGATTGTGTGTTGAGTGTGTTCATTGATTCACTTGTCTGGTGTTATCGGCTGGGGTCTCCTACCAAGAAGCAGATCCTTTGATCTCAGCTGGACTGTCCTCATTAAGTAAAGGTTGAAAAAAATAGATAAATAGAGTGTAAATCATGTCGTTTTGTAAATAACCAATATTTACAGTTAGATTTGGTGAAATAATATTTATTTTAAAGAAAATGCTGTGGATGAAACATATGCTATTGATCACTTTGCGTTGGCTTGTGCCTGCTCATTTGTTATTGTATATGTGCAGCACTCCACTTTGGATTATGCTACTTTTTAGCACATTAACAGCTTAATAGCCTGACACAAACAAGGTCTACAGGTTACAATGGGACTGGTTGGATTTCTGTCCTGTGTATTGCTTTTTTCATCTTCCCTGCTGTGTGTTGAGTATCTGCATTTGTTGTCTTTTTGTTACCATGGGAACTAATCAGTGAGGAGACACATCTGGGCTGTTGATTACATGTGTGGATTTGTGTGTGGGACACTGATCTGATCAGAATTAAACATTCCTGGGTTATTACATAGGATAATAGAATTGAGTTGTAAGCCACTTACTCACTTATTCATGATTAGCAGCTATAGATTTTTCTCAGAGGAGAACATATGTGGCTGTCATTGTCAAACCAGTTCTTTACAACCAGTGCCACCTATAGAAAAGTTAAAATGCACTGTGTTGCAAAGCAAACGTTTTAGTATTTAAATTTGAACATTGTTTACATCGTTGTTTGCCAGAAGTCTCACTGCCTTGGTTTGCGCTTTGCTACGTCTGTGCATGCATGTCATGTATATATTAAAGAGACCTTGATACCAGATGCATATATGGCGCCCAGCTAATCCCTATGAAAGATGCTGAGTGGTTCATGAAGCCAAGAAACTGGCTTCCAGCTGTTATTCACACTTCCTGAATGTTGTGCTCACAGAGCATGCACACTAAAGACTTCTACTGGCTAAACCAGCTGACTTCCAATTGGCTCTCTGCTCACCTGAATGGGAATAAAATAAGTTATTCTAAACCTTCTAAAGGTTATTAGACAGAATGGATCAAATTCTGATTATAAAAATGTATAAAAGTGTATTCACTGTTTTACACCAACTCCTTTTCCAATGATTGTGTGTGAGGAAAATACTTTTTGGGTCAGTAAGTTGTAATAACATAGTTCGGCCTCTATGTCAAACTGGCTTCACAGCCTGGCCCTGTTTCTGAGGTCTTGGTGCTTGTAAAGTATGTCCTTGTATGTTCGTGTAACACGAACAAACAGAATAGGGGCTACCACTAAAAACATTCCTTCATAGAGTTACTAGTGATCAAAAACTCCATGGGGCACCTTTAAATAAAATTAAAAAAACATTTGTGATACATATCATCAAACTACAAAAAGCACAATGTTTCTCTTATTCCTGAAGTCAAACTGACATTCCCCAAACAAACAAATGAATAAAAAGCTTGTATTGTCTCTCTGAGCCACAGTGGCAGTAGAACACCAATTGTACAGCAACGTTTCTAATTTTAAGGTCAAAACTGTGCCTTATGTTGTTATTGGAGTGAAACTACAGGTCCAAAACTGCCGTTCTGAACCTGCTGGCATTACAGATGTGTTGGGCCTGATTTTGGATGTTTTTCATCAATGACACTGTGTCCTTGCTGGATTCAAATCAGTGGAAGATCACTAGTGTCATACAAGTCCGCACAACTTTTGCACCATCAACCCCCTGAGTCAAGTTTCTAATCCTGGGCCAAGGGCAGGATTTCCCTCCCCATCCTCCAAAGCAACTATCATATTGCAAACCTGCATTTCAGAGAAATTCTAACTCATTCTCAGTGGGTTGTGTTTGAACCTAATGAAAGACATGGGGAAATTAAATTGTAAGTAAAAAGTAATTTTGGCAAGTCCTCTAGTTTGTTTTGGCTTTGAAAAGTAGAACAATCACAATAAAATGAAACACACTCATTAAGCTTGACTGCTCACAAATGAAAAAATCTCTTGTTACATTGATCTCATTTTCATTTCTAGTAATATTGAGCAAGGTATCTACTGTATGTTTGAATTAGGGAAATAGAGAGTCAAACCCTGTAGAGTTCAGAGCCCAGACAACACAATATTAAAAATGCAGACACTCCCTTCTATTGTATTCCAATGGGAAAGTGTTTCTCCTGTGTGTGTTTAGTTGGACTTAAGCTGGAAGTGTATCCATATATGAAAAATGTAATCTCTGCAGGTATACAAATATAAATAAATTCAGGATAAGCCTGACTCACAGCATTTGTCTCTACAGACCAAAGCTCAAGTCTTTCTCATTTGAATGTAAACAAACAAACAGGAGATTTACCTAAGGGCTTGCTCTTGTTGGCCTTATACAAAACCTAGTTTTGCATCTTATTTTTGTTGCTTGGCTATTGTTGCTCTTTCTCTCTGTGTGTTAAAAAAAGGGTGCACAATGAAATGGTGGCACCTTGTTACTACCATAGAGACTCATTAGATGTCCCAGTCACCATTACAGATTTTGTCTCTTGTGGTTGGGCTTTTGAAACTTTACTCCAGGGATCTGTACTTTAGCAGCTTTAATGTGTTATGTCGTGCAGGGAAGTCAACCACATTATAATTTAAACCTTTCATATTTATTTCAGCCTGATGTAGTTCACATTGCTGCAACTCCAAAAGGCTTTGGCAGCACAATAAAGAAAGTTGCTTTGGATGCCAGTTTTCCAGGATATTTTGAGAGCCATTTTAATCTCACTGCGAGGCTCCTTTTGATCCAGATCCAGTGTTTGAAAGCTCGACTCTACAGTCTGTCCTTGACTCCGCCATGAGTTCCTCCTCTATTCCCTGCCCACATTAGGCCTGACACTCCCTGAGGAGCAGCAGTGGCTGCTCAGCGGCTGGGTTAATGGGTCCCCCTTTGGAACGAGTCATCAAAGTCATCAAATACTGTATCTACATTTCTCATATAAAAACCCTCACTCTTGACCCTCCGACTCATTGTCTAAATGAATTAACCTTTAATTGCATCACTTTTCTATACATCGGTATATACATATTCTGTTTGAGTTCTTGATGTTTTACAGGCTTTTGTTTATTGTCATAATTTGTCTTCCACATTTTATCCATCTATTCATATGCTATGTTTTTATTGTGTTGTTTTTTTTTTGTGAGACTGGAGAAAATTCAGCATGTGGTCTGTTTAGTCAAGTTAAACTTTGGGAAGGACAAAATGATTCCATGAAAGCATGTGTGAATATGAAAGCACTTATATTTACTTAGACATAAAAACAAGCTTTCATTCATGCTTTCACTTGCAGCTTTTAATGTTCAAGTTGTTTTTACAGCACGTGTCATGATGACATTGTGAATGTGCTGGTAACTGCATTATAGGCTTTGGAATTGATACATGTTTTTGACAGGTGGAAATAATATATAGAAAACAATGTATCCTCATTCAGCTTATGTTTATGGATGTTTTTGCCTGTTTTCTGCCCCAGGTGAGGATTTATACATCAGCCTGTATGGGGCTTGTGAAGAGCTGAGCATCCATGTTGAGCCTGACTCTATCCTGTTGAAGAAGACTTACATCTCCCTGGCCAACGTGCACACGGTGTCCCTCGCCAACAGCAGTGATATCCCCCTACAGTACAAATGGAAGACATGGGCCAACCAGCAAGAGGAGGAGGGCCTGTGCTTATTGGGGTATGCAGAAAAAATTATTTAACACAGACCGATTGTTTTTCAGATATTCAACTATATAAATGCCTCCTCTTCTGAACTCATGACTGGTCCAAAGAATGTGTTACCAGACATAGCTCCATCATGTTTTTTTCTTTTTGGTAACTCTTTGCACTTTTTTTTTCTGACCCTCCACTTTTATCACTTTGTCTTGCCTTTCATGTCCCACCTCTCTCCCTCTCTCTAGGGATAGCTTATTGCTCCAGCAGAAAGAGGAGGAGGAGGAGGAGGAGAAGGAGCAGTTGGTTTTTCAGAGCGAGTCTGACCCCACAGCGAACCATCGCCACCCACTGCTGTCGAGAGCCCTCCAGGGACGCAGAAGCCAGGCCGCAAAGGACCACCTGCTTGCCCTCTCAGACAACTGCATAACTGTGGAACCAGCGGTGTGTGTGTGTTTCCCTCTTCCTCTTATCCAGCATGTCTTGCTAGTACCCACCCTTGCCCAGGGTTTGGAGCCTATCACTGCAGTAACTTCTTAACTTCGTAACTTAATAATGCCAAGGCAAACGTGCCTCAGTGAAGGTTTTCTCTGAGCTGGCAGGACTTCAGTCGCTTGTCCAAGGGCAACACGGCAGTCTGAATATTTAAATGAGGGTCATTCTTAGGTTTGAAAGACTCCCTACATGCTTTACCACCTACTGTATGCTGCCTCGTAGCGCTGCAGGACAGAAATGGGAATCTGTTGGAAAGATTAGATCTCAGATTAGGTGTTTCACAAAGAGTAAAGATGTGTCCCCTGTTGTTCACATCTAAACCCAGTCTGACTCCTCAGTGACAGGAAGGTCACAGATTGGGGGCCCCTTTCTGCCCAGGGGCCCTCAGGTAGCCTGACCTATTCTGACATTGCCGTCCCCCCTTTTCTGCCAGTGTCTCCTCTCCTCTACTCACTCGGGTTCCCTGGATAGAGGGAGAGAGGAAACATGAAAAAACAGAGCAAGGGCAGGAAAGGTGTGATGGGAGGAAAGTGCAAGGGGAGAGAGGGTAAACAGTCTGCAGGCACGACAGTCGCAACACAAACTTTGAGCGAGGGCATTTGAGAGCAATGGTCAGCAGTCTACACATGCGCATACCCATCCACCCATTCACACACACCCACACACACACACACACACACACACACACACACACACACACACACACACAGAGGGACACACAGGTATTAGTGTGTGTGTAGAGTGAAGCCTGACTAAATAACCAATCAATCAGTTTTCTACACTAAAATTAATTAATGCTTTTACAGTTTTTATAAAAAATAGTAAACAGAAATAAAAGATGGATTTGAGCAATCTGGACTATATTTAGATATTCATTAATTCCAAGACTTGTACACACTTATTTGCTGTTCCTCATTCATGTTTTGTTATGTATATCTGTTAAACTTCCATCCAAAAACGTCCCGTCTCATCCTTAATCAAACCTTTTTTCTGTGTGAGAATATTTGAATTTACAGTGTGCATGTCTGCTTTATACCCTGTGAGTAAAATAACTGTTCCTCATCTTGTCTGAACATGGCACAGGAAGGTGAAATATGGCCCAACACCACGGCTCACTTCAACATTGTCTTCAAGCCAGAGGAGGCCAAACTATACCAGCAAACCATATACTGTGATGTCACAGGTTAGTGGTTAGCAACAAAATGTATTACATGTATCATTAATGCCTAGCAACCAAATAATGTCTAGTTTAACATGACTTGCAAGGGTCAGCCTTTAACTGGGCACTGACTACACTTCCAACATAAACAACCATGCACGCACAGAAAAGGCTGAAGACAAAATATGTGAAATTTCATCTCAGTTTAAAGCTAGCGTCTCAAGGCTACATTAGCCGCTACCAGCATAATGCCCCCAAATCTTAGATGGAACTGTAAGTGTAGAGTTGCGTTGTGGGTAGCATAGGTTACGTAGGATAGGGTAGCATAAAAGATAAAATATTTCCGTTTCATTGATTTTGATCCTTTTTTAAAGAATGTCCATTATGAGTCCGGAAATGTTATTGTAGTGTAAATATTTGGAGTGGATTACTCATTTAAGACTTACGTTTACAGCAGTCTTTAGTGACATTTAACCCAAAGTACAGCTTTTTCCTTGGGCATACATCCTCATAGTAAGATAACTCTTTGCTTTTGTTTGCTTTTCAACACCTTCGTATTGATCATTTTAACAACTTGAAGCAGGCAGTGTACCCGTCCTGTAAATCAATAACTTTAGCTTTAAAAAAAAAGAAAAGATCCTCCTTCCCTCAGTGGGTTGTGACTTGGCTCAGATAAAGGTTAGACAGATAGGTCTGGGTAGCAAACCGTATCTGTTTATTTGGTTATTGCCGCAGACAACCAATCCTCTCAACTATGTCTTTTTTATTTTCCCTTTTCCCTCAATGAATGATGTTCATATTCAAACTTATATGAAGCTCTACTAATGATCCTTTAAATCTTCTGTATAGTTTAACCACTACAGTACTGGTACATACTGGAGTACATTGTCACTTGATCTCATTTTCATATTAGAGTCATGAGGCCCCAGTATATTCATCTCAACTCACTGGTAGTAAAAGGTTGTTGACAAATTTGCATGTGGCCTTCATGTATGTCTTCTGAACCGGAGGCCAGATTTACATTCATTTCCATGTTTTCTGAGGCAGGAGACGACCTGACCAGCCTAGGTCAATGATGGCTAGAATGGAAACTACTGTACCGTGATTCCCCACTTTGCAAAAAGATTCAGTAGTAAAACTGAATGATAGAGCTTTCCTGCCATTTAATAACTTAGAGAGGGCGAAACAGGCTGTGAAGAAAAATGTTGAGAAAGTATTTATGCACTTTGTATTAGGACTAACTCACTAGCCGTCAGTGCACTGGATGATTCATTTACTAGTTTTAAAGGACCAGCGTGTAGGATTTAGTGGCATCTAGAGGAGAGGTTGCAGATTATAAACAACCCCTCCCCCTCCCCAATCCAAGTGTACAGGAGAACCTACGGGGAAACCTTTTAAAAACATGAAAGACCTTCTCTAGAGTAAGTGTTTGGTTTGACCATTATGGGCTACTGTAGAAACATCACTATGTAAATGATGATGGGTAACAAAAACACAACAATTCTTAATTTCAGTTGATTTATACATTAATTTAAACCTACTTATGAGTATTATATTCCATTTCTGCCAAGTCTGTTTCAATAGATGCCGCTAAAATCTACACACTGCACCTTTAAAGGTTTCAATTCAAATACTTTGGATTCAGGACTTTAAACAAGAAACATTAAAAAAAACTCTTATAAAATAAAGAAAATATTCTAACTTATCATATTCACCTGCATGAAAACAGCATTAGATATAATAAACTATCAGAAATTATCTAAAGAATCAATTGCCACTTTCTATGCACTTTTATTGTTAGACTTCCTATCTGCTTGTTTCCTGGCCCCAAGTCTTTTATTTTTGCTGTTCATAACTTTATTATTATAAGTCCTTCCCCATGCTTTTCTGTGTCTGCGCTCAGGCCGTGAATCTCGCTTACCTCTTACAATCGAGGGTGAAGGCTTGGGACCTATACTCCAGCTCAACTATAACCTCATGGACATGAAAAATGTATTTATTGGTGACAAAGACTGTTATGAGGTAATAAAGCTCTTGCCGAGGAACAAATGATCAGTTAAGACATACTACTAATGTTGTGAGCTTCACATCTGCCTTTTAATGCTAAAGCTGTGGATTTGTCCAGGTTCTGGTGTCCAACCGAGGTCTCATTGATGCCCCGTTCAGGCTGTCAAGCCCCAACACCACTTTCGGCCGCTGTTTCTCCTTCAGTCCTGAGGAAGGTGTTGTTCCCTCCGGGGCCTGCCAGATTGTGGAAGTCACCTTCCACAGTTGCATCTTGGGAACTTTCTCTGAGGACTTGCTGCTAACTGTCACAGGACAGCCTCAGCCACTTACCTTGACATTCAGGTGAGGTTAGCTAATATAGTGAGGCAGATTCTAAGAGAAAATTCAGATTTAGTGACGCAAACAAAAAACTACCATAGCACTTTTTCACTTCACAGTACACTCAAAGGACTTATTTTAGGAATTCTAAAATCACTGTTGTTGTTTTTTTATTTCATGCTTTCTGATGGTTCATATCTTCTGTTTCAGGGGTTGCGTTATTGGTCCCACTTTCCACTTCGATGTTTCAGAGCTCAATTTTGGAGATGTCGCCTTCGGTGGGTTTCGGTGGCTTCTTTTTTAACAATACCATAATAATAATAAAAGTATTGTATTCCAGAATATCATACATTTAACTGGTGTTGTAGCTTAATAATGAGGTATTTTTAAACACATATATTCCACTCTAGTCTCCTCTTTATGGTCAGCATGGTTCCGTTTTTGTTCAGTTTTTTCTCTTTATTTTGTCTTTGCTCTTTCCTTCTCTGTCCCTGTCCCTCTGTGCAGGTTTCCCACAAACATCGATTTGTACCCTCTTCAACACATCCATGGTCCCTATGACCTTTGCCCTACGTGTCCTGGGAGACGGGATGGGATCTCCCAGTGTGACCAGCGCCAAACAGTTGTCTGAGATGTTCAGAAACGATTGGCAAGGCAGTGCTGCTAGAGACCTCCATGCAAGGCCTGTGGAATTCACAGTCAGTCCTGCTGCGGGCTCTGTGCGGGCCATGTCAGACATCACCATTAAGGTAGAGTGAGCTAATGAACAAGGGACGGTCTTTGTAAAGGGGTATGCTAACTGAATGGCAAACGCATCAAAGCAAGTCAAGTTAAACTAATGTGAATCATACTTTCATAGGTAATTAGGTAAATCTTAAGAGTTGAATTTCAATTGCAAAGTTGTACCTTTTCCTTTCAGCTTGTCTTGCCCTTAAACTTACTTTCTTGAGAGGATAAAGTTAACCTGCAATGCATTCATTAAACAACACCCTCCCATCTACTATCACCCCTGGGCAAATTTAAATGTTTTATTAGTTTTAATTTAAGTAGTCTAATATCGGATTTTGAGCAGAAATAATCTAAAAAATAATTGATATTGAAACATGATATTCATATTAATTAATTGTATCCGTTTTTTTCTTTGTTCCTCGTATTACTCTAATTTGAGGAATAGTTATCCTCTTAGTTTTGGAAATACAGTTACCATAATGTTTTTGGGGATGTAAACAGGAAATATCAAGTTCAGCCCCGATTTTGTTTAGCCTGCATGTGTCAATTTGATAAATTGGTGTAATTTAAACTATGCCAAATTAGTTAGTAGCAGTTTCTTTTTGCAAGATGCACAGACAAATATCACTGGATTACTCTGACAGTGAAAACAACTTAAAACATGTAATGTAATCATCTTCAAGCAAGTTCTGAAGTGTCTTTTTCTGAAGAAGCTTTATTGATGTCACATTTGAAGACCTCTGTTCTGTGGCAACCAACTACAAATTCCTAACCTGAACTTCCTATCAGAGGAGTTAGCGCTGTCTTCTGTGTCTATTGAACCTTTTTTGTGGTGGTATGTACAGGTGACGCTGTGCTCCAACACAGTCAGAAGATACAGACTGGCACTGGTGGTGGATGTTGAGGGTGTAGGGGAGGAGATCATGACGCTGCCTATCAATGCAAGGTCAGACACACACACACACACACACACACACACACACACACACACACACACACACACACACACACACACACACACACACACACACTCTCTTTCATTTGCAAACGTTCTCAAACACACATCAGCTGAAGTTAATTCTGTGGTGTTAAGTTGACTTTAAGCATATTAAAGCCATAAACAAAGATCAGTTTTCCTGTTTTTTCTTGTGCCACCACACTGTTTGATCTTTTTCATTACAGAAAGGCAGTTTATTAAAAATGTATGAATAAAAAATGAATCTACATCTCTCTGCCCTAGTAAAACAAAATATCATCTTTAAATATGAAAATACTGTATGTTTTGATATAAAACGTGATAAAGACTGTGTCACAAGATGCCATAAAAAAAAGTAAAACTTTCATCTTTACAAACCCACCTATCAACCCTTTTCTTCTCAAGTACAGACGTTTTTCTGGCACTAACCTCTGCTGCGTTCCAAGCTGTCGCTGATGCTTTGACATGCTGTGAATGTGGTCCATTGAACTTGCGTACAGGTGTCAACAAATCATTGGAGTATGTGTTAAATATTCAGCAGCTAAATTAGCATAATAATACATTCGAATGTCACCTGCACCATCACTCAGAAAAGAGGAATGGTAATCTGACTTCCTCACGGCAATCACCGCCATTGTAAATTTATGAATCTGTTGTAATTAATAGCCTGTAGTTTTGGCACAAGGCAATGCAATTACCGTTGGGGTTCGTAAATAAGCCTCAGATCTTTTCTTCCCTTCACTGCTGTCTGTCTCACCCTCTTTCTCTCTGAACAGGTGTGATGTACCTGACATTGTCGTGCAGACTCCAGTGTTGGACTTTGAAAGGTGCTACCTCGATCACCCTTATGTACAGCAGGTGCAGCTGACCAACAACTGCGATCTGCCTGCCTGCTACGGCGTGCTGGACCAGGTTAAGTAGATCACTGCAACTGTGTAAAGTGTGTATAAGCTAGTGATAGAACTGAAATGTGGTAGTTGCAAGAGATATAACCATAGATTTTAAATAATCTTAATATTATTTAAATACTTATGGTGTGTGGATGATGTGTGTGACAACAATGTTAACTGATATAAGCGGCGTTGTCATATACCAGTTGTTGTAATAAGGGAAGGACACCCCTACAAGAAATACCTTACTGCTTAGACATATTGGAGAGTTGTTGGTTTGAAGAGAAGAGCAGAAAGGAAGGAAAGTGTCTGTGTAGCTGGAGTTCTGAGTCAAACCACATTAAGCTATGTTTGAGTTGTTTTCATTTTATTTTTTGAGACACTTGCATTGGTTACACTGGTCTGAACAAATCACTTTTTTTACTCATCCAATAAGTCTGAGTTCGCTTTCTATCACCTTCCTTTAAACTCTGGCTAACCATCCTCACATATTCCTCTAAAAAATGTTGTTATGACTCATCATTCGTAAGACTAATTCTACAAATAGAATTGAAATATAGTGTATTTAGAGTCAAAGTAATCAGGGTGGCTAAATTGCTACATCAGACAGTATGCATACATTAGTAAAGTCATTGTCTACTTGTCTCACCTTTTGCAGGAATATGAGGAGAGTCCTTCACTGATTTTTGGCAGTTCTGTACCCAGAGGATTGATTCCACCTCACAGTTCAGAAGAGATTCCTGTGTTTCTGCTGGCTAAGGCCGTCGGAAGGCTTCATCACACTCTACGCATTGCTGTGTTTGGCAGCGTCCAACCACCTCTGGTCAGTGGACACACGTGTTTGCTAGTATATGTTGAATACTGTGTGTATGTGGTTGTAATTGTGAGTTTTTGTCTAAATATAGCCACAGTGTACATCTAAATAAATCAGGCAATTTTGTGCACTGATCCGCATCTGTTCTGTTTTCTTCCAGGAAGTCTTCTTGTCCTTTATCGGGCAGGGTCCAATAGTTCACGTTAAGAGCCGACAGCTGGATTTCGGAAGAATCCCGGTTCTGACGGACAGTACTAGAGTCCTGCATCTGTCAAACCAGTCTCCTATTCCAGCCCGCTTTATAGCTCGCATGGTACGAACACACACTGACTCAGACTTGCCTCCCAGCACACTTGTGAGGTCTTACAAAAGGCACAAAGACTGTACTGTAAATAAAGTAATAAATAAAATTACCTACAGAAAAATCAAAACAAACAAGGCTAGTGGTATCTACCGGTAGACTGTTACAGAATCTAGGAGCATATACCAACCATCCATCGACTAGATTTCTTGTAGAAGCCATCGCTCTTTCTTCCCCCCCTCCTGTGCCTTATTCATTTTCTGCCTAATTGGATATGTAATTAATGAGTTAATAGGTTCAATGCTTTGTTAGCTCTTGAAATAATTAGTTGCCAGTTCTATTATAGTCCTACCCCTGGAGAATAGCAAATCTTCTTCAGAGTGGACCTATTAGCGCTTCCATTGGCATTTTGTCAATTTAAGATGACGTAAATGAAATAGGCGAACGTGAGCTGGGAAACTGATTGAACGATGCTTATTTTAGACTGTTGCTTTCTAGTGTTTTTTATGTTTATTCACAATGTCTACAATACAGTGTCTATTTTTCAATGACATTTCACTTTCTGTCATATCTCACTCTACAACTGCTTTTAGCCCTTACTTGCAGACTGACATTTCAACTGTTTCCAGTAATGACCATTTAAAGACATTTTGTTACAGCTTGTAAACAGCAATTACATCTTCCACAGATGGAAAAGTGACAACAGAAGAATTTGAATTTTGTCATTTGTATAAAGACTTAAAAAGTTATGTTCTACTTTTTATTATATTTTATTGTGCTTACTTGGTGTAAACAGAACTCTAAACGCCACTGCAACCTGAGATCCACAATTCATCATATTCAGTGTTTCACTTTCCTCCTAAAAGCCCTTCTCCTGTTGTGCATTTCCTTATCAGCGTTGCCTGATATCCACATGGAAACAACTTGCGACTGGAACCAAGCCTTAATGCTCCCTCAGCCGGCATAAACACGACCGCGAGCACACGCAAATTGCAACACACACAGAGGCAACCCCGGTGTAACTGCAGTTGTGTGACCCTGTCCTCTCCTCTGAGGCAGTTTTTATGGAAGGAGTTTCTCCCCTGCACTTTCAAGTGTCAATCGATGCAGATTCTCCTAGAATTACATTACATCTCAGCTCAATAGGCTGGCAGAGAGCCACATAAATGACCTGATGACTGGAGATAGTTTAGATATTGAGGAATGTATTCACACTTGCTTGACATGTGAGTGACCATGTGTGAGAAATGAACCACCCCTTTTCCAACCTAGCCTTTTTTGTGCTTTGTTAAAGTGTTTTATACAGTATCAAAGATAGTTACACAATCAGATTGTGTGATGTGAAAAATAGTAGAATAACATACAGTATTTATGTTTGCATATCAAACCTTTCACCGAAACGGACTTTTCTGTTGTCAGTTTCTCTTCTGTTATCAGTGAATATGATAACATAGGAGCTAGAAACAGAAAGTACATACCTACAGTACATGATGTGGACAAAAAAATACCTTGTACACCCTTTTCTGCTCTACCTGGACAAATCTTGGTTGAAATAATTCAGTTTTTTGGCTGCTAATCAGAAAGCTGAGCCCCATTAGATTCACATTACAATATATTGATTATGTTGTGCTGTATAATATTTGACAGGAGAGCTGTGGTCACTGCAGCAGAAATACATGATTGATGCAGGTTGATATACTGTTGATGGCTGTACATCATACAGCAGACATTTGGATTCTAAGCTCTTCTCACTCCTGCTGCATTCAAAAGCAATCAATGCTAATCAAGCTGCGGGATGCAGCAGGTTTGATGTGATTATTGAGATTCCAGTCAACTTGCTCCTTCTCTCCGGGGAGTTAACCCCCTGCTCTTTCTCCTTTTCTGACTCCTCCCACCCCTTCACCATGATCATCCTATATCGACCCACCTAAGATCTCTCTCATCCGATTGTGCAAACGCTGAGAAAGTGATCTTTGACTCCCAAAGTGTTGCCTGCCAACGTGAGGCATTTCTCTTTAAATGAACCTATTTTTCCTCAAAGCTTTTCTGTAAGGAAGCGCTTTCGAACAGAGACATCAAACTCTTTATATTGCGTTTGTCCAATATTATTTGCAATGCAGCTTCTACTTCAGTGACAAATGCAACACAAATGTTAATTGCAGTATGAAGTAAGACATTTTTCCACCATTGATCAATGGTCTACTGTGTTCACTTTACTCCTATGCAGTGAAAGCTCATTCTTAGAATCCCAATTAAAAGTTTATGTTCCTGCCATCCATCAGAGGCGATGCTGTATAGAACATTGATTGTGATTCCGACCGGTGCTTGGTCAGATGTATATACAATACAGTGAGCACAGTGAGGGGCTATGTGCTTTGTGGAAAAACTGGTGATGAACATTAGATTTACATCAGTTTTCTCATTATAATGAACTCTATTCAAATAAATGCTGTCAAACAATCCACAGAGCAGGGAAATAAAATAAATATTGAGCTTGTCTTGCAGCAGGGCTTTTCTGAGAATGCATTAAACACATTCCAGGAGACTGAAGATGCAAGACCTATAACATTTTTTAAACTATCTATGCGTTAATACTTTTGTGTATGTTAAAGAATGTTTGAATGTGATTTACACTGATTTTAACCTCTGCTGTACTACTATGCATGTGTTTATCCTACTCTACCCATTATCGTAATCGTAGTAGGAAGATATTTTATCTTACTTATGTCAGGCAGGGAAGCACTGCTCTACTTAAACCTCTAGGATCTCATGCTACACTAAAATGTTGATGTGATTATGCAGCTATATGATACATACGCTTGTCTTCCCATCCATAGTTATAAATGGCATGTGGAGCACAGTTAGAGGAAAAGATATCTTCATGCACCACATTTCAGTTATGGAGCTAGCCGCTATAACTGCAACAATGCCCAAAGGCAGATCCAAAGGCAGCTCTTAAGATTCAGACAGTAAATTTTGTTTGTTTCCTCAGAGCCATGGAAGATCCCCCTGGCGTGTTGTGCCAAGTGAGGGTGAAGTGCCACCAAAAGGCCAGCTGGAGCTCAGGGTGGCGGCACACTTAAAGGACACACTCTTCTTCCAGGACAAGCTGGAAGTGTCCATTCAGAACAGTCACACACACACTGTCGCTCTGTCTGCGACTGGTACTGGCACCACGATTGTCAGCGACAGGCCTTTTGCCCCCAGTCTCGATCTGGGCACCCACTTCAGGTAGCAAAGGAAGATGACTCGAAATTTTGACATCGTATTAAGTGATTTGGAAAACCTCTTATTGACAATCTGCCTCACCTCTTATTTGTTTTCTATATGTACTACAAGCCATGGGTCATGCCAGTACCACTTCAAGCTGACTAACCACGGCCAGCGGATACACCGGATGTACTGGAAGACTGATGGTTTCTCGCCCTCCTCTAAAACCCGCAAGGGGGAGCTCTCATCTAGTCGAACTTTCCTGCCCTCCATCTCTGGTCCGAGGAAGAAGGACATTCCCGGCCGCGGATCCCTGACTTCTTCTCCCACAGACAAGCCGGTGTTCAGCGTCAGCCCTTCTCGCGTGGAGCTTTTCCCGGGCTGCTCCGTTGACATGGTGCTGACAGGATCTTCAGACTCCCCAAAAGTGAGACGACTATGTACACATTCACAAATATCTCATTCCATCTGTTTGCAGGTCCAAGGTGGAATAAACTCAAGTTCTGAATTTCATAAATGCACATTGCCTGTCTCGTCCTCACAGGTTGTACGGGAGCATCTGGTGTGCCATGGCATTGTGGGTCACCAGAGCAGTTACGAGCGCATCATGTCTGTAGATGTAACCTGTCGCTTTGTGGCTCCTCTGCTCAGCTTTTCATCCAAGCGGCTGAACTTCCACATAGAGAAAGTCAGTGAGAGGATCTTCAGGATATTTTTATTTAACACTGTTATGTAATTGTTATGTAGGCAAATTCAAAGTCATATACCTTTTGGGGATGATTCTGATGTTTGATTACCTTTAATTTAAGGAGTCCTGTTCTTTACACATCTTTATATTGTTGTTTTAACTATATATTTGTTTTACAGGTCCCAGGAAAGAGTCTTATTCCCCTATATGAGAAGCTAGTCTTAAAGAATGTGTCACCTTTGACTCTATCCATGGAGCTCTCTCTTGTGGAGCCTTTCTCTCTGTGTGAGGCCCGAGGAGACCATAGCTCAGATACCACTAAGGTACCAGTACTGTGTTTCTCTCTTTTAGTTAACTTTTCCAAGGACATTACTCTATCTATTTGTTCTTCATTTCATCTGTGAAACCCATTTCTCCAAAAATATCCCAATCAATTTGCTGGACAACTTCATAGTCCAAGAGGAGGAAACCTAGAGACCACCTTTATTCAAAACTGAACTATTTCATCATCTGCTTACCTCTACAATGTTGGTTGCACGAAAGTAGATAGAAAGACTTCGAGAATTAAAAGAAAGAGATCCCAGTTTTCTAGTGTTTGATCTGTGGTAGTGGGACCACTGTTTGTTCACATTTGGATCCGAGACTGCGACTTTAAAAACAGTTACACTCAAAACAGTCGAGAAGGAGGAAGGGCTTCCACACTGTTGAATTATTGATGGCTGGTGTAGCTCGTTCTATCTTTAGTAACTAGGAACTACAGCTGTCAGATAAAGGTAGAGGAGTAAAAAAGAAGAGTGTTTCCCCCCTGAAATGGATGACTCCAAGTATAACGTTGGACAAAATGGAAATATTCAAGTATTGGAACAATTCTTCAAAATAGTAAATAGTTGCTTGAGTAAATGTACTTGTTTACTTTCCCTTCTTGTAAATGATAAGAGAAAATAAAACATTGCCTTTCATGTAGGAAATGAGGCTACTGGAAAAGTGAATGTAGGAATGAGTTGTAGGATGTAAAGTCAGACAAGTGCTGTCTGTGCATGGAAACAACTTAAAATGTACAGTTGTTATCTCTATGTTAATTTCACACTTCAATCAATATTCATGTCACACAAGATCTGAAGTATTAATCTTAAATATTACCACCATTGGAAAGTGCATGAGAACACGCAGTTCTGTAAAGTTGTGTACAGGGTTGTGAAGGTTACTTTGGAAATGTAATAGATTACAGATTACTAGTAACTCTATTTAAAATGTAATAAGTAATGTAACTATTTCATTTACTTAATCAAAGTACTTTTTTAATTTTCTAACCAATGTTTTCAGCTGTTAAGCACCAAAATCTAAGTTCAGGTGTTTTTCATGGATAGTGACATGATTTATAAGGGTGATCATTTCTTATAAAGAAGATTTATCTCTCATTTGAAAACGTATTCATTGGTAAATGTAGATTTTGGAATATAAAATCAAGATATTTTATGAAAAAAGAAAAAAGTCTAGCATGGGCTTAATTGTTACCGTGACACCATTTAAGGCCATGTGTGCTCCAAATAGGCCCACGTCATGATTTATTTATAAAATATAAAAAAATATTATTTTCAAATAATTAAAAACCGCAATAAATATATTCAGTAACATGCTAAATATTACAAAATTAGGAAAAAACCTTCCTAAGCAAAATCTTAAAGGTGTGACTTCAGATGTAACCTCCTTTGTAATCATCAACATTTTCATTAGTAACTGTAATTTAATTACACATTTTTTCTCAGTAACTGTAATGGATTGCAGTTACTTTTATTTTTTCATTAAATTACATTACGCTGTTACATTACATTACTTCCCAACACTGGTTGTATATTAATGTCAATCTTCTCCTAGAGTGGGCAATGGGCATGTGTACACATTAGTATCAATACTTACTTCATTGATCAGAGTTAAAGTATTAAATTAGATGTAGCAGAAGTTCCCTACTGTACTGCACAAATGAGACTCACAGATGTCATTTACTTTTTCTGATGACTTGCACTCCCTCGTAATGAACTCACCTCTGATATACTAACGATAGAAGTTCAGTTCATACATTCCCAAGTTGCCCATATTTTCTTTTTATCAGACGTCTCATTTCCATTCAGTGAGTTGATTAAAATGCAGGATTGGAATCCACATTAAAATGATTTTCAAGCCCCTGGCAGCTCTAAGGAATGAAGCTAGAGAGTAGCGGGATATTTTGATTAGCCTTTGTCCCATGGCAGGAGTACAATAAACATTTCATTAAATTGTGTGCAGGATTTTAAAAGGGTTGTGACCCTGTGGTTTAGGAATCATCAGATAGAGAACATGATTTAATGATTTTTCATCAAGCATGCAAGTCCACATCCTCAACAACTGAGAACATTTGAGTAACTCATGATATACTGTTTATTAGTTTACCTACTGTACAAAGTCTGTCATACTAAATATTGCAGACACAGTATGATTCCTTTAATACCTTCTTGTTAAATGATGTAACCACTGAATGTATTTTTCCAGTCCATGGTTTTAGGTAACGGGATGCAGGCTGAGTTGTGGTTATGCTTTAATCCAGCTTATTGTGAGGATCGGGTGTCACGAGTCGTTGATGAGGTAATAGTGATGCATATTTGTAAAATGTCTTATGTAATGCTTTGCTGTTTCATCCCAGGGCCAGTTCTTTCTGAGCACACCACAGCTTAGTGCACATCACATTGGGTTCAAGATAATTAAAGGGATAAGAATGAAAAACATCTGTTATACAATACAAAATAATTTTTCACCTCTGGGGGGTTTCTAGGAAATCCTCCAAATTAAGTTGTAGTGCAGACAATTCATATTCACATTCAACATATTGCTTCATTCAGGGTTCACAAGCCAGAAAAGTTTGGGAACCACTGTCATTAAGTGAAACAAACCTATCCAAACATTGACCTGCATCAGTTATTTTTGCATTAATACATTTGATTCATTTACAATGTTTCCAGTACCTTGACGTGCACTACCAGGGACACCCACAGCAAGACGCGGTGGAGCTGCACGCCGAGGTCCACTTCCCCAACCTCCACTTCTCCTCCACCACAGTGGATTTTGGCTGTGTGCTCAACTGCACAGAGACTCGCAGAGAACTCACAATCACCAACTGCTCCCCGCTGCCTGTGTTTTACCGCTGGGCTTTTCTGGTGGACCAGACACACTGTACCATCAGGTACACTGAAAAATATCCACACACTATCATATCAATTACAATTTATACTTAACAGTACACACCACACCTGATACACAAGGGTCAACTGGACAGAGTATAATGACTAAGAGAGTGAAGGTAACAGCATAATTGAATCATTATATAAAGAGGCTGTTTAACTTAATTGCCTTTTAAGAATATGGATTGAGCTTAATGTGCAAAGTGCTTGATTAGTGTTGATTTCAGAGGACATTTGCACAGAAGAAAGGTTCAGAAAACAAACTCATTCATTTCATCCAACGAGTCAGATGAGATCTAAAATTTGGTTTACTAAACCGCCAGAAAGACAAAACACACATTTTAGCCACAACCTGATATTACCAGTCTCCCGGACAGCGCCTAGTTTCATGTTACAATATTGATTATATCTCCTATGCACCTCAAATGGTCTATACCCATCTTATTGTTTGAAGAATTTGTATTCCTGGAGATGACTGACTAAAGAAATGATAGTGATATTACATTTAGACATTGCCAGAGAACTAACCAAGGGCAGGTTAACAAAATTGGGCAAAAATGATAACATTTTATTACAAATGTATTTCTAGAATACTTTGAGAAATAGAAAAGGTGATGATATTGCATAGCATAATAACCAAATATGGCCTTTCCCCTTCCAGTGATGAGGGTTTTGGTATTTTAATCATCATCATGGTTGTGTAGGACTAAAAAAAAAGCTAAATTACCTGGAATGCTTCTCCTGAACTCCAGTGTCACAGGTTGCTTTTTTTGGTTGTTTCAGATTAGGAGCAAAGGGATCCTGAATAGACAAGATTCAGGAATGAGAACAAAGTGGACCATAGCCATATATTAAAACTGTCGATAGGGATAAGTTAGTACAGTAGCTTTACATTTAACCCTCTGAACTGAAAGCCAAATCCATTATAAATTCTCCAGGGAAGACACATCTACTGATTATGTACTTTAAAACGATACAATGTGCTTCTCTCAAGCCTTTGCTTTGGCTCCTATCCCTTGAAATGGACTGTGAATACTATAGTAGTCTGTCTCTTCATGGCCTTGAACCAAGTAACTGTTACAGCTCTAAGATTTATAACCCTCTACTGTCTTTTTCCTCTCCCCTTTCCTTCATTGGTATTCTTCCCCTTTGCTCCTCTCCTTGTATTTATCCTAGGGTTTTACATTGCCTATTTATCTTTTTTTCTCCATTATCCTCATTCCTTTCCTTCTGCTTCCCCTATTGTGTTTCTGCTCTCTACCTAATCCTTATCAACCTTCTCTTCTCTTTTCTGTCTTCACCCTTTCCCTCTTAGATTGTGACCTCTCTTAACAATCTGTCTCACAGGCCGTCCTGCTAATTAAATGGAGACCTCACTGTGCGCACGCACACTGCCTCTAAAGTCTCCCTTTCTTGCTCACAAAACCTGCACTATCTACCCATGTTCAGCTAATTACATCCCTATCAGTAATTACACCACAGCCCTCAGAGAGGAGAATTTCAATAGAGCTAACTCCTTTCTATCCATCTATCCCACTGATAGACAGAGGAATAGTTACAGTCATTTATATAGTGTAACTTCTCCCTCTTAATGACTCTACATGGGCAACAACTTACAATTGAACCAAACAACACAATCATTCTAGTTGTTTCAGGAGATGCTGAGTTTAAGCCAAGATGTGAAGCAAGGTGTGTAAAGCAGAGGCGAGATCAATTCTCCATTTTGTTCACCATTATTTCCTTTAACTCATGCAACTTATGTAGACAACTTATGGTGCTTATAGTGTACCGTAAATTCATATTAGATTAGATAACGTTCAACTTTATTGCCATTGCATACAGTACGCGGTGCAGTAAGTGGTTTATAAAGATACACAAATGTTCAGAATATACAACAAACCAATGGGGTAGTCATGCCACCGGGGAGAGAGATAAACAAGAGGGTATCTCCGGGTCAAGGTGGTCTATCCTTCAGAAATATCAGAGAGGTCTGGCACTCCCACAAGGCTCATCTTATCTTCACCTCTGGGTGCTGAAGAGAATAAAACATACAAAAATGATACAGAGACCGTGAAGGCTGGAGGCCCTCTGATTAACTTTAATTTACATGCACTAATTAAAACATTTCCACATCGTCCCACAGTTATTTTCCTCTCAGATGTAGTGGAGTAAAGGTATAGATTAAGTGCATTAAGTGTGTGTTTTTTTTAGCTTGCACTGAACTGGAGTAGCTCTCCAAATCTTGTTGTATAGCTATGTACAATGAGAATAAAGGCTATTCTATTCTATTCTATTCAAAATTGTAGTAAACTACAGTGCCAGGTCATTCCACTTAGGTTAACAAAATGAAAGAAAAGCTTACTTGCATATGAAAAGTGAAACTGATTGTTCCTATTGTTACATTTTAAAATGCATTTATATACTCTATAGATATTATAATCACTTTTTCCTCTTTCTTTTTTTTTTTTACACACACACACACACACACACACACACACACACACACACACACACACACACACACACACACACACACACACACACACACACACACATACACACTGGAACCCCAGTGGACCTTTCTCCATACTAGTACAATTTGTCTATATCAAACTGTCTTGCCCCCATCATTCCTCTTTCTCACTCTTTGGCAGCTGAGAGTGAGATGTCTCTGGTTCAGCGGTCTATGACGTGTCGATTTTTTAGCGAGAATGAGAATGAACTGTGGAAAACACACACGCTCATTCCTACGTTGTGCACGAAGGAAAGAAAAGATGGAAAAGAGAGAGAGAGACAGATATGAGAATGTCAGGGTAGGCTATTTCTGTTTTTTAGCTGAGCTCTTGCAAAGTCATCATCTGCTGTCTCACCATCTGTTCGTCTGTCCGCACCAGTGGGTTTCAAACTCCTTCTTAGAGCACCCACATTTTTTTCCATGGGGGAGGGGGTCCTGGGACTCTTACGTGCTCTTATGCACCAAGAGATGCACCCTATTTTTGAAGACATTGACCTACAGTATTTGTTCACCCTTACATCTTAGATGTACTAGGCTGGACGTACTATTTTGTCCTCTCCCCAAGGCCAGCTACTCACTTAAAACACAGTTCTTCATTAGAATGACCATACAACAGTGCCCCCTGCTGGTTGCATCACTTCCATCCACTCTCAGCTAACACATCAGTGCTTTAGCATTCTCGGACAGTCTGACTAATGCATGTGCACACTTGAACACTGCCTTACATGTATGCATGCACCAAACACACACACTGGCAAACACACACACTGGCAAACACACACAAGCATGTACACACACATACACACACACACACACACACACACACACTCTGGCAATAATGTAACCAGCATTTGGTGATTTAATATAGAACTTGTCTAGTGCAGCTTTGAGATGGCTTCACTCACTAAATCTCTTTCATTCTCTTCCATGTTTATTCAGCACTTCACTGCAATCTATCCTGACCTGTTTCCTGCTGCTTGCCTATTAAAATTCCTCTTAATTATAGAACACTCTGTTTAATTAACTTGATGGATGCACCCAGACTGATCCCACAGGGAAAGAGAGAGTAGAACAGAGAGAGAAAATGAGAGTTCTTTGTGGGTGTGGGTTCCAAATAATTTCTATTCCACTTGAGTATAACCATATGTGTTAATGATATATTGGATATATACAACAGAAGGTTATATAATTTACAGTTGGTGGCATTTTCTGTGTTGATGTGTTAATTTGCTGCCTAATGGGCATCTCGAAACTTTGATTAGTCTATTTTTGTGAAGCTGGAACGTGGTTTCATTCATTTTTCTCACCTCTCCTCATTGATCCACCCACCCCCCATCAAGTTCCATCTAATGCATGTATAATTTACAATGCAGTTTTACTTTCATCATGGAGGGGATAAATATTTTACTCCATAGATATTTTATTATCCCTTTGTCCTCACAGAGAGACAGAGGTGAAGAAACTGTTGCCGGAGGAAGAGGTAGAACAGGAAAATCCAATAAACGAGACTGAAGAGAGATGGGGTTCCTCTAGAACGCCTTCTCCTGCCTTTTCAGCCTCTCTCAGCCTCAGGCCTGGTGCACGGCAACAGAACGACACGCATGGCTCTGTGTGTGTGGAAGAGGTAGGCAAATGCTCACATGTAAACAAATCTGTTGTTTTTTTTCCCTGAGACCTCCAGTTTGTCAGGGAGATGGAGAGCAGCTAATGGGCTAGTCGTTCCCTGTCTCAATGCTGCACTATGGAGGTGGACACACGAGCACATGCCACACCCACACACACGCACATATTATTTGCATCATAAACCCCAGAATGGAGATTCCTTTTGTTATTATCAGCATGCAGAATATCACTATATTTCATGTATTATGATAGTATCACATTAATAATGATCCATTGAGTGTTCAGAGAATATACTGGAATCAAATCTGTGATGTGTAACTCAATAAGGGTTACAGCTATAAACATAATACTACATATAAATGATAACAACACTACTGTCTGACCAACAATCCAGAAAAACAAAGGCATTGGTTACATAATTGATTAGTCATCTAATCGTGTCAGCACTAAATGCAACAGTACACACTGCTAGTGCAGAGTCTGAATGAGATATGCTGTATGATACTAGAGCTTAAAGGGACAAACGATAGCGCAGTAGGAGAAGAATTGAAAATGTGAATGGATCCTGTGAGTATTGGACATTTGTTACAGTAGTTTTCTTTCTTTGTCCGTAGCTGTTTGATGTCCTGCCCATTTATGGTCAGCTGCAACCTGGGGACCAGCAGCTGGTAACGTTCTACTTCTACGGCCACGACTACGTCAGCAGAGAGGTGGTTGCACAGTGCCAGGTGGAGGAGGGCCCCACGTATGAAATCAAAGTCCGAGGAGAAGCATCAGAAGTCAACTACAGTCTTGACTCTACCATTGTCGATTTTGGTCCGCAGGTATACATCTGAATATATAGTGTTTGTCTCTCTGGCTGCTCCTTCATCTGAGAATATACAGATGGTTAAAGCTAAGATTAGGGTCATCACTGAGGATGGAGAATGCTGGTTATAGCTAAACCTTGAGAGACTCATGTCACTCATGCCGTTTCAAGCTACTCTCCATTCTTTTAAGTTAATTTGCTTCTTTGATGTCCTGCTATCCTGCTTTTCTTGTCCTTGTTCTTCCTCTGCCATCTGTTTGCTCATCCATGGGCAACACATGATGTCTTAGACGAAGATAATTAGATTTTTCCAAAACTTTGGGGAAAGATGCATTCGGCCGTTGTCAAAATGACACTGGCAGGCCCATGGGGATCGGGACAGATTTAGTCTTGATTGTGGATGTTGTGATGTGTTTGTTACACTGGTGAAGTTTATTTCATGACTATTTGCTTCTGTTGATCATTAGTGTTTTTGCTCACCGTCTAATTTTATCTTTCCAATTCCCCTTCTTGCAGATATCTTAGAATCTAGAGTGATATTAAGTCATTGGGATACACATTATTTAAGTATGTATCTTCTATTAAGATCAGCATTAAAGTTGTTATTTTTACTTACTTTTTTTACATTCTGTTCAATGAACCACATTGACCTTGAATGTCACTGCATTTTTTTTCACTGTTTAGTCTTTTGCACTTCCACCTTCTCTTTAAGTATGCAAGCCTTCCAGACCAGTTATCATTGATATTCAAAACAAGGACATATTGATCTTTGATTTGGTTGAAATGAGCAATTCAGCAGAACATTTCTCTGACCTTCCTGTCTGTTCAGCACTATTCTCTCTCTCTATCTCTCACTTTCTTTTTGCTCTTGCTGTCTCTCTCTCTCTCTTAGTTGTTTCTTTAGTCAAAGATTTATCCACATTCATAAGTAAGCCCTGAAACATCCCCCCTCTGTGTATGCACAAATAACTAACTTTGACTTTAGATTTGGAGCAACATTTATTACTTGTCTTGTTTGTCTCTGTTTATCTGTGCCTCTGTCTAGCTACCTGCTTTCAGTTCAAATCTGTTGTGTTACTGTCACTGCAGTAAATACAGGTATCACAGGAAGTCCAAAAGATAAACAACGAACACAATTAACAAGTTTAGGGCATGTTAGCCTCTTTTTATGTTATTTTGAATATGTTGACACTACAGTGCAAAATTTGGCCAACACTGAGCATCTCTAAAAAGCAGACCTTCTACTTTAGCAACACTAGGTGGAGTAGTTTTCCCAAAACTTGCTTCACATGATCTTCGCTGATAATAAAGGTACTGGCAGCTTGAAAAACAGAACAGTGTTTGCTCTCTTCTTTCAATATCTCTCTTCTTCTTCCAGCTGTTTGATCATGTAGGGGAAGCTAAGGTAATCCTCAGGAATACCGGGAAGGTGCGCTTCAAATTTAGCATCCAGCGGATTCAAAAGGAGGAGGAAGAGGAGGAGGCAGATGAAGAAGCGGGGGGACAGAAGAAGGATGAGCAGCTGGAAGAAGACACTGAACAAAATGAAGAAGGTCAGGGGGTCAGACCTGGCCAGCCCATGGTCTTCCCCAGTGTGGTAAGTTCATCATGGGACCATTTCAGACATGGGAGGGAGGGTCATGTATATGTAGATTTCTTTTTTGTAACCAGGTTTTGTGCGTGCCAGGGTTACGTCGATGCCAACGCGGAGCAATGCTTGCGTGTGCTCTACCTCCCGGGCGTCCCCGAGGTGTTTGAGAAGCGGCTTCAGCTGGAAGTGGCTCACCTACCACCGCAGGACATCACGCTGACTGGGCAGGGAGTGTTCCCGAGGATCAGCTTGAATTTGCCTCAAAACTTGTGTATGCATACAGTTATACACACAGACATGATTGTATCTTTACACAAGGCAGAAGATGAGAATTTACTGTGATTGAGAGCTGTAGAGTACAAGATTTAGACTCATTATTATTGTATTGTAGCCAAAATCACAAGCTGCAACAGACTAACTGCTACAGTAGAGATTAATTTTGTTTGCCCAAATGCAGCTCTAGTGTCAGGTGATTACACTGGAAGGAATTATTCTCTGGATATTGAAGGGATAAAATGAAATTTGGTCAAATTCATAGCAATAAAAGTCAACAGAAAGTGCTTACTATATCACATAATGTAATAGTTTATTGATCCCCGTGAGGAAATTGGCATTGTCCTTGTACTAGAAGGCATCAAGCCCAAATTGTCTGGTTAATGGACGGGTCTTTCTCATAATCACGCCTCAATTCTAGCACATATTTAAAACACTAATGCTCTGATTTGACACTGTGATTCCCTTGCAGCGGGCGAGTGCTACAGTGATGTGGTGCAGCAGGCCAGAACAGCTGTGGAGGCAAATGGAGTCAGAGAGGAGGTTATAAATGGAATCACCACCGGTGGAGGAGCAACGACAGAGGCCACCTGCACCCTCAAAGTCAGTGACCAATATAAAAAACACAACGATGAAAACCTCACAACTTTTAAAATCCTGTTTTCAAAGATGAAGAAAAATCATCTAACATTCAGATGCTCTCATACGATACTGAGTTTTTGGATTAATATTGTGGTCATGATGGTAACTGACAAGTATATGTTGTGAAAACTCCACAATATTTCATTCTAATACAAGAAAAAGTGATTTCAGAGGGTCTCACATCAATAAAACAATACATTAAAGAACATATATGATTTGTACTAAACAACAGGAAACTATTGTTTTGTACATTCCTGTTTATAAAAAAGTTTTCTTCTACCTGCCTTGGCAGTAAGAATATATGCTGCACATATTCTCATACAGTATAGTTTTTTTCAGTGCCACTATATCTCTGCTGTCAGTAACCAGCCTATTCTACAGGGCTTTTCCTGCTTCTTATCTCTGTATTGATTTTCCAGAGTGTCCTACTCACTAAGACGAGAGCCATTGAATTACGATGGAAATTGCTATTTTCTGCTTATCCCCTCAGTAACCTATTTACTCAGGCTTGTGTGTGTTGCCCCAGCAACATCCCTGGCATTTCCCCTAACACCTGGAATGAAAATGCTAACAATTTCATAGCAGATAAAGATTCTCCAAGAGAATCTGCAGTGCCCATGCACAATCTGACAAATTACCACATTACCACCTAAACCAGAAAAAGAGCCCGAGCTCAGTGATTTTTTATCTGCTGTTTTTTTTATTCTGTGTGTACCTTAAGAGCCACACAACAGGCAAATGTAGTTTTCTGACTTCTGTAAACTGATTTCTAAAAGCTTTAAATGTTTTGCTTGATTATCCATCAGTTATATTTATCAACAGTATGAATGCATTTTGAGGTCACAGGAATACTGACCAGTGAAGATGCTATAAACACTACACATCCAAATTGCTAAATGAAGATATCAATTACATTCTGAGTAGTAATTAAAGACTAAAGTTATATTAAAGTTACTTTGCTATTAAATGAATAGTTTAACACTTTGGGAAATAGGCTTATTCACTAATTTACACTTTATTTGCTAACACTTGTTTCTTTAATCAGCTCAATACAGAATTGTAAAAGCATACAGTGAGTAATGTGAGCTATTAGATATGTGTATTTCCCAAAATGTCACTTCTAATTAAAGCCCCTGTTGATTTTGAAATTCTATTTCTGTGCATTTAATTATTTCTTAATGATAATTTTTAAAACTAAAATATTACCTGCCAAAATGCCACAGTTCATATTAATATAAGGTACTGGAGTTCTGACCAGTTAGAAAGTAAACATTTCAGATATTTTAAAGTTTTCTACAAATGTCTACAAAAGATTTATGAATATCTTGAAAGGAGTTTTTAATATACTGATTTGAGATATCTTTAACAACCATTTTGACCAGCTGGAATATATATATATATATAAGTGAATGATGTATATAATTATAATGTAATAATGACGTATATTCTAAATGTCCTCAATAACCACTGTGAGTAGTTTACTTACTGTTAAAGATGCACCAACATCTGCGAAATCATTATAAATTTGGATGAACCTTGAATTATTGTTTTTACCATACAAACTGTTAATAACTTTCTGTAACTCTTCAATCCTTTTTTGTAACTTTTGAGTCTTTATTCACCCCATCCTTCCTCCTCCCTCTCTTCTCTCTTTTGCCCGCTGTCTCTAGTATGAAGAGCTGCTTCACATGGAGATTGAGAGAACGCTGGTCAGAAAAAACGCTCTCTCTGTGATCGGTAGCCTGCTGGAGCTCAGAGACTCGCAAGATTTCTCAAGAAAGTGGCACAAACTTAGCAAGTATGTAAACAGACAAAGAGAGAGGGACAAACACACACACAAACACACACACACACACACACACACACACACACACACACACACACACACACACACACACACACAGACAGATTAACAGATGGTCCACTTGCTGGACTGAAGTGAGAACTGTGTGAAACGGTGTTGTCTGAGTCTGAGTTAATGAACGATATCTGGCTGAGAAAGTTTCTGCTCTGTGGTGTGTGTCTGCAGATTTCACCCACGCCATATTGCACTTGCTTGTTCAAGTTCCACAAATCTAGACTACAGGATATGTCTGGATCATAGAGTGTATATAAAATGGACTGGATTAAGTGGCTGAAGTCATTATCGCATATAGAGTAATCAAACTGTTGTATGTTCTATGTATTGCATCTGACAAAATCTCATCACGTGTGTAAAATCTAAACTTCATTACCAACCTTTGTCCAATTTATGCTTTTTTCTATCCATCTAATCCATATCAACCCCTTTCCCTCTACTCCAGGTTCCAGCTCCCAGAGTATGTTTTGGATTTTGGTTATATCATTCCCGGCAAAGTCCTTAGTCACGCTGTAAATGTCACCAACACTGGCTCAGTGGCCGTGTCCTTCCGTGCTAATCGCAAACCTCTCTCTGGCACAGGTAACACACGTAAAAACAAACAAGACATGATGAATACGTTACTTAGGCTCATGTGACATTTTCAGTTCATCTCTGTTGTGATATTTCTGTGTTCCCACATTTATACCATTCATTCATTGGCTGTTTATTATCTATTCTTCTCAATCTTCTACACTTAACACAACAAAATACAAAGTTGTGATTGTGTTTTTGCTCCTTTAAAGGTTTCAGTGCAGAGTTTGAAAGAGTGAAGAACCTCCCCTGTGGTGAGACACAGACTTTCACAGTCAAGTTTGATTCAAAAGGAGCCAACCTGCAGATGGGGGGCATAAGTGTTGTCATGCCAATACAGGTACACATACATAGGCATGGTCAGGCAATCATTTAAGTAAAAATCATCATTAACAGTCATTTCTGCACCACACCATTGTATCTGTATCCATTGTGATCTAGTTTTTAATGTGATAATGTTTTTCAGGTCACAGGTGGTCCATTGGTGCAGGTGAGGCTGACTGCAGTGGTGACTGTGCCGAAAGTGACTGTTTCCACGGATACACTGCAGTTTGACCCCATGCAGTGTGGCATGTGTCAGGTAATAGTGTGATTCTACTGCCCATTTTGTTACACTTGCTATTATCAACATGCAAAAATAGAAGAATAGGAAAGTAGGTCAAAGTACAAATGCTGTATGATGTACAGATTGACACTAATGAGTGTGTGTATGCATGGTAAACTAATTAGGGGCACTAATGAGAGACACATATGCCGCCTTGCTGTGGTGCCATCTTGTGATTGTTTACTGTAAGATCAGGTTAAGTGTATAATTTCCAAGGATTGCTCTTACCAAATGCACATTTTTTTTTAATATTAAAGTCATATTTAAAGCTGTTTAATTGAAACAATCAAGCATGTACTTATATTATAGTGAAGTTCTTCAACTTTGCTGTAGGTTACATCTGCATCTCTTTTCATGTTTAATACATGGCTGCTTCAGCATGAAATCTTCATTCGGTTTAATACACAAACAGACATGAGAATATAATGAGGTTGTTGATACAAAACTTGTTGTGTTATATCCCATCAGATGAAGACAATACAGCTGTTTAATCATGAGCCTGTGCCCTGCAACTGGACCATAATTGAGGAGGTGAAGCCTTACAGAAAGGTACGGACCAACAGGAGCAATTGTCATTTTTATTGAAATTTCAATCCCCTCCTAAATATTAATTTCCACCACATAACAAAAACTCCTTCAACATGGCATCTTCCATTGCTAGTACTAATTGTTCAGAATCCTATAATAATTATAAATAAAGACATCACTGCATGAAGGTGAACCTGCCTCCTGTTCTTGCATTCACTCAGGTTGACAAGTTCCTGCCTCTCCACGAACGTAAAAAGGTGTTGCAGCAGCAGCGACCTCCTCCAGTGGTATTTGAAATGGCTCCTTGCTCTGGCACGCTTTCCCACGGAGAAAAAGTCAATGTCCAGGTCAAGTTCAGCCCTGCTGAGGGGGTAAGGAGATTTACTGATTTTAGAGCATCTACAAAAAGTAGTTCAGCACAATGCATGACAGAGCATTATGGCATTACTTAGGTTACTGCTTTTATAGAGATATATATATATAAATATCTCTATAAGATATATACATATATAGTTGTACTTTTAAAGGAAGCCTGAAAGTTGAAAAGTAGCATGCACAAAGAGTTTGATAATTGTTAGAAAATGAAGACGAGGATGGTGATTATACAGTATGTCTTTGCAGTGTGCAGTGTACAAAAGGCAGCTCATAGTCTGTGTGGCTGAGGGAACCCAGCAGATGTTCATTACAGCTCAGGGGCTGGGTGAGGAACCACAACTCGAGTTCTGCCCATTGCTGTTGGAGCTGGGGCCTTGCCTGCCTTTCAGCATGGAGGTGGAAGCCACGGTCACAGTCAAAAACCCTGGTTCTTTCCCCGTTGAATTCTACTCCCTGGAGTTTGACACACAGTATATCGAGGAAGAAAAGGTAGCACTTTCTCTGAAGTTTCAAAAAAGAATGTGTTTTACTATGTAATGTACAGTGATGAAACAGGGTTATATGATGACTCTGAACTCCTTCTGATTGCCAGTGGATGAGATAAAAGGAGAAAGTGGGAATGAGAATGTATAAGCGGGGTTGCTTCTTAATGATACACATTTGAAAGGGGACATGTGTTCTTCTGGTACAGGAATCAGTCTCATTCACTCATTCTAAATCACACATCATCCAGATTCTAGCTTCCTTGAAACAAAACCTATAAAGCATTCATCCACCAGGGGGGAGCAAAGCCATCAGAAATCTGCCTAGTCTAAACATTGACAAAGAGAAAGCATTACCAGTTCTTCTGTTTAAACCACATAATACCAAACTATAATGCTGCTACTAAACTATAAAATGCACCAGACAGAAAGAGTATTTGCCCACCAGTCTCTTCTCATTTCTTCCATCCTTTTTTCTTCCGTTCTTCTTTCTTCATCCCCCCCCCCCCCCCCCCATCTTTCTCATCCTATGCAGATCCTGCGTCTGATGCATGGTTATGATGAGAACAACGTGCTGCTGCTGCCCCCCAGGACCCTCGGAGAAAGTCTTCCCACAGAGCTGCTCAACTACTACAAGGAACACTGCTCCCAGCTGAAAGATGATGGTAGCACATACACATACATCATAAAGCAGGTGTCTGCATACTGTATCAGCGCATACCTGTTTTAACCGAATCTATCTGCGTGCACCAGAGCTGAAAGAAGACTTTGATGAGAAAGAAGCTTGGAAAGATGAAAAACAGAAGGAAGAAAAGAGACGAAACGATTCCCCCTCACCAGACAGCAAGGAGGGAAAAAAACACACAACTGTGGACAGAGCTGAACTGCGTGAGTGCAACCGACTTAGTAGCAGAATTTTGTAAACTTATGAAAGTACCCTCACATAAGGCGAGTGCAATTCACAGTCTGTTGCACAGGTAAAAGGTGCAAGATTGACTTCAACTTCAACTCTTTACACTTAAGTTTAACTTCTCATGCTCTCTCTCTCTCTCTCTCTCTCTCTTTCTCTCTCTCTCTCTCTCTCTCTCTCTCTCTCTCTCTCTCTCTCTCTCTCTCTCTCTCTCTCTCTAATGCTTCTTTTGTGCTTTCAGTTCTCTCAGAGATGGCCAAAGTTGGAAGCAATGGGAGACTGGGACACCTAGAGATGACCCCTGTCTCCAGAGCAATTGCCCGCCACATGGGTGTTGATCTGTCACCTGAAGGTCTGGCTGCACGCAACCGCAGAGGCATCGCTATTATTGTATATGGAGCCCCACTGACAGGTGAAGTAGTTGAAAACAGTCATTTCTGCATTGGAAAAAGTAACATGTTTGTTTGATATTTCAATAAAATATTTAATATAAACTCATTTGGCTGGGTGTAATGAGAATGCTTGCATATATAATGCATATGCAGTTGTTATTTCATCAGAACAGTTTGTAGTGATACTTACTGCATAGCTACTGTGGGGCAGTAGTGAGTTGTAAATGATTGTGTTCTGTTCCTCCCTTTTTTAGGTAAGAGCAGCACAGCAGCTGCTCTGGGACGTCACTACGGAGGGGCGTGCCTGAGTGTTGATGCTGTGGTAACAGATGTGCTGATAAATGGCACCTCACCTGTTAGCCTGACAGCAAGACAACTGTATGACAGTGCTGCTGCCGAGTATGCTCAGAGGAAGGCTGAGGAGGCTGGTAAGCAAGATATACTATGAATGAATGCAGCGCAATCCTTTGAAAATGGAGCTTGTTGTTTGTTTGTTGTTTGACTGACAGATGAGTAATGTCTTCTCATACGGTTAATGTACCATTTAACAAGGCATGTAATCACCTGCCACTTCAGTGGAGCGGCTCATTGGTCAACAGTACAAGACACTAGTGCATTAAGCAGCACTGTCCTTGTTATCAGGCAGTATGAATCTTCTACATTAAGTCAGGATACTACTACTGAGGAAGCAACTTAACCCTTACATACTGTTCATATTCTGAATCATAATTAGTCTCTACACCAATTCACAGTCACAAATCAGTCAATAATAAATGTTTGATTAATCTTATGGAAAAAAGACATTCACAATCACAATTTTATGGTCCAGGAGAACATTTGAAAAAGATTTGAATGCTGATTTTAGAATTTAAAAAAAAAAACACCTCCAATTTTGTACATTTTCATATATAAAAATGAGCATCTGCTGCACAAATTAAAAAAGATGTATTTTATTTCCATGTTTGTGTACTGTGGGTCACATTAGGAAAAGTCCAACTGAGAGAAATGTGCGTATGGTGTGTATACAGCTCTCTGGGTGAGAAATATATCTGTCTGTTTCCAGCTCAGGCCTGTGAAGAAGCCACAGCAGCAGAACCTGTAGCACCTCTTGAAACTACAAATCCAGCTGCAAATCCAGCTCCTGTGGAGGTTCTTGCGAAACCCAACGAGGACAGCTGTGCTAGAAATAACTCCAAGGAACTTCAGGAGACTGAAAGCACAGATGTTCCTGTTTGTTTGGTACGTTTCATAAAGTGTGTTTTTAGCTTCATGTGGAGCTATTTAAACAGTGTAGCCCAGGTTTGGGAATTAAAAAAAATGAGGGCCTAGGTCCCAGTGGATACATCTTCATCTTTTCAAACATAAATCCCTCTCTTTGCCTCAGGGAGTGGATGAGACCACACTCAGCAATCTCTTGCCTGAGCAGCTACTGGTTGATATCCTGGCAGAGAGATTTCAGGTAATATGACATAGCTATTTGTACTTGTGAACCAGCAGATATCTGATATGTAGTCTGTGTAAACCCTTTAAAGAGACTGAGTTCCACTTGGTTTGCACTGTGTCATCATGTTTGCTCTCTTTGTCTTGTCATTGCTGTGGGCGCTTGCTGTTGTCTTGATAACAGTTAAGTGACTGTTACCGCGGCGTAGTGATCGATGGCCTGGAGTCGGTGTACACTCAATCAGTGGCAGGCACAATGCAAGTTGTCCTCAAGGCCTTTAATAACCGTAAACATATCTATGTAGTCAACTTGTCGGACTCCTACAACGCCCTGAAGGCACGGGAGAGAGCTCAAAGAGAAGCTGACGGTAAAATACACACACACAGGAAGGAAATACATTAAACACTTATGTTAGACCTCAAGTGTACACATAATGCATAATACTAAATGTAACCAGGAGCTTTGTACAAGACAACTCCACACTGCACCTTAAAGGACAGTACTCATAATGATTGTATGTTTCATGGGTGTTGTGTGTGTGTGTTCTTCAGAAGCCCTGCAGAAAGAGAAAGCTGACAAAGAGAAGCAGTGGCTGCAGGAGCTGGATGAGGACGAGTATGATGCTCTACCAGAGGAGGAGAAGGAACGTATTGCTCGGCGACACAGAGAGCAGAAACTCAGGTACTGGTTGGAGGATGGGTGGAAACACTCTCTATTAGGTACTGGACATTGTAATTTTTGTTAAAATGTTGTCAAATTTTTTTACCCAGTACAGAAAGTACAAAGTGGTTGAAGCAAGTATTAGAGAGGATACAATTAAAGAAAAGAAGCAGCAGCCAAATGTTGAACAGTTGTTTTGAAAGGATGACTTAAGAGAGTATTACATAAAAATATGATATGATGATTTGCGTTTTTTTTTAATGTTGCGCACATTACTTGTTTGAAGTCCCCTCTAGAGTTTAGAGGAATTGTTCACAAATACTAATTAGGCTGCTCTGGCCCAAAGAAAACACAGCTTCCCTCAAATAATGGGTATATTTTCAACCACAAAAATAAATAAATAGATAAATAGAAAAATCTGTGTGTACTTATGCCTGTCTGTATATGTGTGTGTGCTTGTGTGTATGCCTGTGTATAAGGGAGCTTGAGCGAATAATGAAAAAGCAGGAGGAACAGAGGCAACAGGAGGAGATGCAGAGACTAAAAGAAGAGGAGCTGAAGAAGAAGAGTAAAAAGGAAAAGGGCAAGAAGGATACTAAAGAAGGGTCACGGAAAAAGAGCTTGCTGGAGGGAAAGCAGGTCTGTATATGTATATCCCATTTCAACACTCCTCCAAGCACAAAACCCCTCTGTGAGGCAAAATACACACATAAGCATGCACAAAGGTAGAATCTAAAATGTAGTCTAGAATTTAGCATGTATATGTTCTTATTTATAATGATTTTCTGTGAACAAAATGTTTTATGCTTCTTACTGCAAATTGAACAGTAATGATCCACAAATAACTATCATTATTATTATTATTGTATACTTCATGTTGCTCATCACAGCAACACCTCTAACAGTATTGTCATTGAAAATGTGAAGCTCCAGGCAGTCGTTTAGACAGACTTGTTAAAGCACAGTCATCGCCCCTTTTTAGTGTTTTGAGTGGAGACACAAAGAGAAGACTAACTTATTAGTGGATAAACACTAGCACAGAGGTTTTTTGTGGTTATTTTGGAACAGTCTGGTGCTGGTTGCACAAAATTTAATGAACAGCCTGCTGTGTGAAATTGTGGTTTGAAAGGGACTTTGTCACTACAATTAGAGACTACAAACAGAGCAGATACCGTACTTTCTCAGTACTCAAATTCAGTCGGCAGTAAACAGACGCACTGGGCTAAGAAGAAGGTGTCAGCGTAGGCCGTTGGTTGCTATGAATTACAAAGCTGGTGAGATTCACTCATTAATTTTTACTCTATCTTGCTGGCACCTTGGAAAGATGAGAAAAACATGAATAAAGGGGGTTTTGTGATTTCAGGGAAGCTTATAGGGGTGTGCCTTCACCAAATTAAGTGACTAATATATCAGGGAGCAGAAAGGCTATCAAGTGCTCCAAGCAGACAAAAGATTGCAGTATGGCACTGAATTGACATTGAATTGAATTGCCACGGGGCAGAAGATGAGTCACAGAGATACCAAACTGGGACAGGTGAGGAAATAACCTCAGTGTGTCTGAGGAAATTTCCAGTTTGCAGGTGCAAAACTGCATTCTTTTCTATTGAAAATAGAGGCCAAAGTGTTTTTTTCTCATTATTAGCCATTTGTCTTCACTGTGATTGGCTCTCAGAGTTCAGAAAGTTTGGAGAAGCAGGGACTGAAAGAAGAAGAAGGAGAGCCAAAGAAAAGCAAAAAGGGTGTAGAGAGAGATTCTAAAGAAGTAACAGGAAAGAAAGGCCTGCAAGGGGAAAAGCAGGTCTGTACACACATGCCATTCAGCCCAGGACCAGATTTCATATATGAACATGGAAATACATAAACACATAAAGACACATACATTGCCAGCCAGTCAGTGACTGTGGAATTCTTCTTCCTCTTCAGTCTCTTCAGTCAACAGCTGCATTGGATGGTCCCCGGGTGTCTCCTAGTAACAACTCTAAAGAATCACTAATGGACACAAGGGAGCAACGTAATTTAAACGAAGGTGTCAACAAATGTAAGGAATCCCACCACAATGTTTAATGCAGGACATAGAAACATTCAGGTTAAATTATATGAAAGGATACAACATGTTTTTAAACTCACTACTTTATTGAATTCATGGGCTTACAGTTGTTTTCAATTAAGATCAATTGTACCATTCTTATAATTTATCTTACACCATGATCAAAAATGAAATCATGCATTATCATTGAACTTTTTACCTAATACAGCACAGCTCAGCAAAGAGACTGATCATTCACCTAAGAAGATAGAAGAAACCAATGGAAACCAGCAGACAGAGTCTCCCCAACAAGCCGACAAGTTGGAGAGTGAAACGGTGGGTTTATTGATGAGCAAAGGCAGCTATAACTAGCAATTCAGACATGGTGGATAAGAGAACTACATTCACATTTATATATAAATACTGTTAAATGTCAAATTCACATACAGCATGACAGTTACACTTACAGTAGTGTTTGCAGTAAATATAGTAAATGCTGTTAAATGTTTATGATCTAGTTGATATCTTACTCTTGCTGTTCATCCGTTTTTGCACCCTTATCCAGTCTGGTGTGGATGAGCTGCAGTGTCACTTCAGTGCGTATGAGCAGAGCCAGGCCCAAGTAGAGCACATTCTACAGCACTGGGACCGGGCCCAGGGATTTTTAATGGTCCCACTCCCAGGTGAGGACATTCCACCGGGGACAGAGGATGTCCCAACAGAGAAACACGTGAGTTTTCAAGAAAGTGGTCATGTATGAAGTGACATAAATAAAAATGAGGAAAAATAGGAAAATTCTCAATCTGGTTGCCTCCTACGAAAAAGCAATTTAACCAATACCCAGACTGAAATTTTAAATAGCTAAGTAATACATTGTTATGTGTGCAGGCATTGTCTTTAACCATATTTGCTCATTGTAATCAGCCAGAAAATTCTAAAAAAAACCCACCAGTATCATTATTTTGATAGTTTGGACTTTAAAAGAATTGACTAACACAGACTGATAAAGCCTCATTATTACTACAGCTAAAATTTTGAACCCATTAATCTCGGTCGTTACCCTGTGTACAGACCCCTGTTGGCAAGAGGGCCAAAAAAGCCAGTGGCAGGATCCTGTCTCCAATGCCCAGCCAGATGTCAATACCAGCGGAAGCAGAAAAGCTGTCTCCGCCGGACATCACCCCTCACATTGTCCTGAACGTAACAGGCAAAGAATATCCGAGTGCCACTGAGTTACTCAAGGGCAACACCCTTCCCCCCTTGGAGGAGGTATGGCCAACAATTACCTATTTTTTCCTGTCACTGTAATTACTAGAAGTGTAGTCTACCACTTGGTTTCTCATCAATTCCTCTTCCATGTTCTTTTGTCTCCTTAGGTGTTGGATGATTTAGGGTTGGGACCTAATGGCCCACCTATCCCTCCTCCCATCACCTTCTCTATGGTTCCTTTCCCCAAAAACAGGGTGCAATCTAACAGTCAACAGACTTGTGAATGTTTCGCATTCCTGGGTTGCTCTGGGTTGGATGAACAGGGTGATGAGAAGAAAGATTCAGAGGAAGATGTACAAGCATCATTGGTAAAGGTAATGATTCTTTCCTATCATAAATTAAAGTTTACAGGAACTGTGGGCTTAATTTGGAAAACAAAATGAGTGGTAACAGGGGTTGTCACACCAAATTATCACAATGGCTTTAAAATTAGAAATCAGAATGATGTCTGTTTTTATCCATCTGTGTATGTTTGTGTACACTAAAGGAAGAGTCTGTTGCAACTTCTAAAAGTCGTATGAAGGGCAGTACCAAGGAAGCAGCGAAGGACAAAGATAAAAAGGGCAGAGAGAGTCAGAAGGGCAAGAGACGAACGTCAGCCAAGACAAAAATAAAGGGTTCGGACCGGTCTCGCTCTCCTCCTTTACATGTCTCCTCCATGTCTGACGGCACTGAACAAGACCAACACCAAGCAAACTTAGAGCTGAAACGCAACCAGAGGCAAGGAAACACATTATCTTATACTGTAATAATATAAGTGATAATGAAACAAGAGAAAGCACAAACTCGTTCTATTTTGTTCTTATGCTTTGTTGTTGTTATTTTACTAATTGCGTATGTTTATCTGTGTATTTGTCTGCAGCCTGACAACATTTCGCTGGGTTGTTCCAGCCAATGGCGAAGTGGTTTTGAAAATGTGGTTCTACTCAGACTCCCCAGGGAAGTTTGAACAGATCTTCAACTTTGAGCTAGTAGGGACCCAGAGACGCTACCAGCTCCCCTGTAGAGGAATGTGTACATATCCCTCCATCTGCAAAGACTACAAGTCAGTCAGCAATGTTTACCTTAATGAAGTCATGAATTCAAATCATTGGTAGAGGAATGGAGGGGTTAATAGTGATGAGTACAAGTATGCACACATTTCTTCTACATGTTCATTCTCAGAACACTTTATTTTAAATTCTAGTAAATGTCCCAAATATATCAAGTTGAGTTACAGTCAAATATTTAACACACAGTCAGTAATCCCAGCAGCCAAATCTAACAGAGCAGATTCAAATCTCTGAAAAGTGGATTCATTATATCAGACATTATTTTCAAATGTTTAAAACCAGTTTACATTTTCAAAACATACTTTTAACCTTTAAAATCTTAGTTTTGATGTTAAAGTATCATTTTCTGACAGTAATCTGACCTCATATTTCCACAGAACTCTTTTTGGCTTCAGTAGAAAGGTGCTGCAAATTGAAGAAGGGCTCCAGAAGGCTTATGTGGTCAAGCCTGGATTCTTTGAGTTCGGACCATTACTCTGTAGCAAGAGCAGAGACAGGTGAGAGGAAGAATGATGGCAGCCTATTAGTGTTAGTCTTTGCATTTGCATTTAAAGATGAACAATGTGTGTGTGTGTGTGTGTGTGTGTGTGTGTGTGTGTGTGTGTGTGTGTGTGTGTGTGTGTGTGTGTGTGTGTGTGTGTGTGTGTGTGTGTGTGTGTGTGTGTGTGTGTGTGTGTGTGTGTGTGTGTGTGTGTGTTTCTGGCTGTGTAGATACAAGGAAAATAAGTACCCAGAGAACACAGAGAGACTGGTGATCAAAAACAATTCAGGTCTGGAGGCTGAGGTGCAGTTCCGTTTCCAGCACGATACGCAGGCCGCCACATATCTACTGGACCCCCCAACCATGACTCTCAAACCTGACCAGAGACAGGTACAATATGTCTCTTATTTACCATCCACTGAATTCATGCAGATGGCTGTAATAACATAAGTACTTGTAAATATTCTTCCATCCTGCTAGGAGTTGACAGTGTGGGCCTACCCAACAAAAGTAGGAGAAATCAAGGACAGCATTGTGTGCTGTATCAAGGACAATCCAGAGCTTGTCATCATCAACCTCTCCTGCTGGGGAGTTCGGCCGGAGCTGGAGCTGGAAAGCAAGCATTTGTTTTTTGACAGGATTTTGCTGCACAGGTACCAGATTGTAGGGACTAATTTCAATTACAACAATAACAGCAAATATATATATTTTAAATTAACTAAACTTTCCTTCTCTCCACTCAACCTATGCTTCTCTCTAGACGGGACTGCCGTAGTGTGACACTCCACAACAAGACAGCTCTGCCGGTATCCTGGAGACTGCAAGGTGTGGAGGAGTTGAGTGATGAGTTCAGTGTGCCTCAGGATGAGGGCATCATCACACCCAACTCCTCTTTCCCCCTGAGTTTGCACTTCAGGGCCAGGAGGCCGCTCCACATTAAGAAGATTTTACGCCTGGAGGTGAGAAAACAATTACAAGTGGTGAAATGGAAGCAGTGTGGATCAAACTACTGTAAGTATTACACAATCTGATTGTAGGTATGTAGAATACATCATGTCTTGTGTGTTTTGTTTTAGGTTTCCGATGTAGAAAAGATTCTTGGCATCGTGCACACAGAAAACATACAGGTCACCGCAGAAGCCTATGATATAGCTCTGGACATCACGCCAGGTACAAATTGGAACAGTGGTCAAACATTTAGTTCATAAATAAAAGTTAATTTGGCTTTTACTGTAATTCTATTAAGACAAGGTGATTTTATCATCTTCTTGCTGTGAGCTGACAGTGTTCACTACTGAGTGACTGAGCTGCTGCCCAGATGTCATAATAATGTTGTTTCTGTGGCAGATGGCTGTCTGGACTTCGGAACCATTAAAGTCTTTGAGGAAGCAAAGCTGACCCTCAGGATGAAAAACCAAGGAAAATATGAAATAGCTTACAGGTGAGTTCAAACTGCTCGATTTTGAACTTTGATTTTACCATTGTATCAGTCTGAGCTCCACATTAAGCAGATTTTATTTTACCATAGAACATGTACTGTTGTTCACTTGCTTTCTTTTCTTTCTTTCCACAAGGTTTACACTTGAGCGGACGGAAGCAAGCCAGCCAAACCTTGACTCCATTTTCACTGTGTGCCCCCAAAGTGGTGTTCTGATGCCCCACAAAAAACCCACAACAGTGCAGATCGTTTGCAAACCCATGACGGAACTCTCAATTATAGAGCAACCTGTTCTGCCTTGCCAGGTCTGAGTCATACCAACTTGATCTCACAGAAATAACCATGATCTTTTAACATGGGATTTCATGGGTGTGGCACTTAATGTGTAAAATGTACGTGTCAGCACCATAGATAAAATACCAGTGTAAAGTCAACCTGTGTGTAAGGACAACCTGATCTCACAGAAAGGTTGAGTTATACACAGCTCCTAATGATTCCACAACTGGACATTCAATTATATATTGAAGTCATGCAGTTTCTAAATTACTTTCATTACTTACTGCTTTTATTTAATTTATTAGAGGTGTGTGTTTCACATTTTCCATCAAATTAACCTGGCTTTCTCTAAAAGAAAACAGATCACTTACTGTGTTATACCACAGCTCAATATCTGGTTGTTACAGGATTATACATTCATAGGTTATCGTGGTGGCCTACTGGGAGACATATTATCCACAATGTCTCTGGATAAATAAACTATTAAGAAAAGGCTAAATTCCCTTAAGATCCCACAGGATTATGTGAACATCAAATATGGAAGCAAATTGCATTCATAACACAGTTTTATTGAGATTATTGACAAAATCTTATTAATTTTTGTCCCTATGAGATACAAAGCAGAAACAAAGACATTGACTGTAGAACATTCATTATGAACTTGTGGAATATGGTTTAACATTTATTTCAAAAGCAGAGAAGCTCATGAAAACCTCAAGATTTCAAGGTGAATGTGGTGATTGAGAGATGCTCACACATGCTAACTGAACATTTCTGCTGCAGGTGATTGAACCCAGCATTGGGCATGGAGGAGAAACTATAGCCATTTTAGCCATCAAGGTTTCAGTCCACTCCGTCTTCTCCAGGTTAGGTTTGAATCATACTGTCATCACTCCCTGTTTTTGAACCAGTTCATACGATTTATTTATTAATCAGAATGTGTCACTTGCCATCTCATCACAATCTGCAATCTTTTATTATTTTTCTGATACTGTATGAGGCAGATCTGAGATTTGGAAATAGCTTGTGATAAATTGCTGTGTGTTCACTCTTTAGGTACAAGATCACACCTTCATGTGACATCAACTTTGGCCCGCTGGTCTACGGCACCAAGAAAAGCCACAGTTTCACTATTGAGAATAATGGAGTTTTTGAGACCCGTTTCAACATCTGCTGCCTGATCCCAGACATTGCCCCACCAGGGAGGCCTGGGTAGGAGAGCAGCACAGTACAAACACACACACACACACACACACACACACACACACACACACACACACACACACACAAATACAAACATATACACAGACACAAATGTTGTAATGGACCAGAGATTTTTCTTTGCTTTGAAGATCTTTGAACAAATCTACAAGTAAAATAAATATCACAGTAGCAGTTCAGCTCTGGTGTTCTTGGCCTGTTAATGACATACCTTACATTTTGAGCCATGAATGCTGCCGTATGTGACAAATCCCATATTGAAATCTAATACACTGTGCAAATTAAGTGTCATTGAAGCATTGCTGTGTCGCCAATCCCTGCCAGTGATGTTTCATATTCCTTGCCTTGACTGGGAGACACATGCTGCTTTCATGATGAAGTGCCATGATTTGAAAGTAAAACGAATCAAATCAGTATCAATATTAAAATTTATACCACTTTAGTGTATATATATTATATATCTTTAATAGTTTTAATATCATTTTCTTGAGCATAAATTACAAGCACAGATTCTGAAGAAAATGCTGCCAATAAGGCTGCAACAATAAATTGTGGCACAATACATATATATAACATAATATATTACATACAAAAATGTGACAGTACTGTGTGCACTGTGGAACTGCAATGAGTGTGATGAAATGTACTTGATTAACACATTGAATTGTCCTTGTCCTTCTCCATTAATTTAAAATGTGTGAAGATGTTTCAATGTATTCATGGTTTGTATCTTCCTGCTCTGGTCTCAGAGGTTTAGCTCCAAGTAAGAAGATACCTCCAGAGAACAATTCAGCGAAACACACTGGTGCTGCCAGCAAAGTGAGAGGCGAGCCCCTCCCCAAAGACATGTGCACAACACAGGTGAGAAACTGCTTGTGGAGATGACAACAAGGATTTAGGCTTGGTGATTAACGTGGTTTTAAGGGTAAGTATTAGCGTGTGTGTGTTAATAGCATGGATTCATTACAAGAGCTGGATTGGAACGCTCCGGCTCAGCTGATTTTCTCCCAGTGGCCACTTGTGGTATTGCAGTGAAAAATCCCCCTGCATCATATAAAGCATTTTTCTCATAGACCACCATTGTAAAAGAAAAATCTGTAAAACTGCTGACAGGCAGGCAAACACACAAGGTCAAATAAGACTCTCTATTATGAAGTTTGATTCATAGAGGGTTTATATTTGAAAAACCTTCCTCAAATTAAGAATTTTGGTCATAATCGTAAGCAACTGAATAGTAATAATAATAATAATTTTGCTTCATTTCACTCATTCTACTTCTTTCTAATTGAATCACCAAACTACTATGAGATATGGTCAGCCATTCAGAGCAATTTTTACACATTTTCCCACCGTGGTTGTCAACCGAGTCCCCATTTCTGGCTCACATTGTCCACCTCTCTTTCCTTCCGCTGATCTTCCCTTTCAGAATCGCCACACCGTGGGGGTGTTCTCAGTGTCTCCTTGCACAGGGACCCTGCATCCCGGGTCTCAGCAGGTGGTGACAGTGGACTGCGTAGCTGAACAGCTAGGCAGTTGGAGCCAGGGTTTGCTCATTGACATAAGTGACCGTGACCCCTCAGACCATCCTGAGGGCATACCGTACAGACTGCTGGCTGAAGTCTGCAAGCCAGGTGGGAGCCGTTTGAACTTATTCTGTCTTATGTGATTGATAAACCTGAACACTCGTAGGTTTTTTCCAAGTGGCTGAGTGCCTTACTTGTCATGTGCATGGATTCTCCTGGGATCACTAATGAGCACAAACAATAGCTATACAGGAAAAGAGCTTTTCCAGTTCAGTGCCTATTCAAATACATTTAGAGATGTCTTTGACTCAATATTTTTCCCATTTAAGTTAAAAAACTCATATTAACTAGGTCAAAAATCTTTTATCAGAACTCTATATCTTTGTGATCACAAAATCATAAACTGTGGAGAAAAAAAAGAAGTCTCTACAATACTGTATCTGACTTTCTTCTTTTTGTTTTTGTTCCCCAGGCATAGCGTTAGACACGGCCTCCATTTTTGAAGAGCACCACATGTGTCACAACAGCAGTGAGCTCTCCTCTGAGCAATTTTGCAATGCTGAAGGCATTTACGTCCTGGAAGAGAACAAATTTATTTTCAACAAAGTCCTGGTGGGGCGAACGGCTCAGGCTCGCTTCAAACTTACCAACAACAGCAAGGTGCCATGCGTGGTCAACTTGGCCATCAAATATGCTGGCGTGAAGGTAGCGTAGCCGTGGATAAGTGGGTGCAGGAGTATCATTGATTGCACTTAGCAGGTGTAAAATGTTCCTTATTTGCTTACAGGTGTCGCGCACCCTGGATGTTTTCGATTTGTCTGCTACAACAGTGTCTATTCCCAGCATGTCACACTCGTTCGCTGCGGTCACCTTCACGCCACAGACCATGCAGCTCTACAGTGCTGTGTTTGAAGCCACAATGGAGGGAACTAACAGGTATAGTGCAGGGTTGTGTGTGCTACTTTTGTGTTGCCTTTGCTGCTTTTAATTCTACTAATGCTGTGTACATAGGGGGAGGCACATAGGGACATACGTGGCAGTAAGATAATACTACATCTTCTACCAATGCTTTTTCTTTTCTGCAGAATGACACCCACATTCAAGAGCAGGGTGCTGGAGTTTGACCTCATCGGCGAAGGCTCTCTGCCCAGTGTGTGTGTGTTGCGTCCAGCACTGAAAAACAGCGGAGGAAACCCGATGCTACAGTTCAGGCGTGTATTGGTAGGGCGGAGACATACCCTGCGCTTGGTGCTGCTAAATGATGGAAATGTTTCAGCACAGGTGAGAGGAAACACATTCACCTGTCCTTTTTATTCTATTATTGATTTGTGCCTTGTTTCATATATGTTTAAGCAAGGGTTACTTAATGCAAAGACAAGAACACCAAAATCACCTATATTTACATGAACATGTAAGATAGATACAGGGCAACAACCGTGAATAAAGGTGCTTCATGGTTTTCTATATTTTATAGGTCCAGATTGACATGCTGGATAAACATGGAGTGTTTTCCCTCAAAGCTGCTCCTGGCAACACCAGTAGCTCCATCCACTCCACACGACTTGAGGGCTCCACTGACTCCGGTAAGACCTTAACCTGTAAACAAAGTCTACAGTAACAGCATCTCCTCTTTATTTAAATGATTATGGACTAGAAACACTAATGCCTATGCCACTGCTTACTGCTCCATTCCCAAGCTGTACTGCTGCAGTTATTCCTACTGCAGTGTTTCATCAGTTTCACCTCTGAGAACAGAACCAGCACAGACTTTAGCAGACTGGTGTCAGCAGGGATTGCAAGCCACATCAAAATATTTCCCCTCACTAATTTATCATGTTATTAACTCAATATAGGCTTCTTTCTAATGCTGGCGACAGTCATACTGATACTTCTCTTCTCTTCCACAGAGCATCAGGTGGTGCACAAGGCCACCCTGAGGCTAGATGTTAACAAGGAAGTGGAGTTTGAGGTCAGCTTCTGCTCTGATAAGCCCCTGAGTGTTAAGGCCAAGATGACACTGCAGGCGGAGGGCAACCAGTACAGCAGCACCATAATACGAGTTACCGGAGAAGCTTACCAGGAAATTGTCTCTCTGGACAACATTAGCAGGTCACTGCGGGAAGCGGATCAGGAAGATGATGAGAAAGGTAAGAGGAGAAAGGGGAGCCAGGAGAGGAGTTGCAAGGGAATAATAATGTGGCAGGAAAGGAGAGGAAAATGTGATTATTAGATTAGGAAGATAGCAGGGAGTCTGACATAATGTATAGACATCATTAAAGCAATAGCAGGCAATGGCCCCCAAGAATTACATTGCAACCTGTTTTTCAGCTGCTGGCTAAAGCCCCCATTAGTCACTTAGAATAAAAATAATGAGAAAATAGCGTCCAGGTTGAGAAATACAGAAGTTTCCCTTTGAGTATAGTGAACATAGTGATTTAGTGTGTTTTGTATCCTTGATTTAAATCAGGTTTTGTTTTACCACACAGGCAATTATGAAGTGCTGAATTTTGGTGACTGCCATGTAGACTGCCCGTACCAAGAGAGTTTCACTATGATCAACCACAGCAGCAGCCAGGTGGTGAGGTTTGAGTGGCCGCCAGCTGGGCACCACGTCTTCTTTTCACCCCAGGTAAAGCTCCTTAGTTAATATCCAATATATTAACATTGCGAAGGTTCTACCACATGTGTTACTGTTGGCCTAGAATAATACTCAGCCATATGTGATGGAAAAAATTTGTTGTATTCCTAAAGGTAGGACACCTCCACGCTGGCTGCTCTAAGGAAGTGACTGTCAACTTCTGCTCCAGTCAGCCAGTGACTCTGACCAGCCAGCCAATGAAATGCAAGGTTTGTCAGATTGAGTTCCAGCAGCCGCTGGAGCAGGTGGCTGACTGGGATGACCGACAGAGGACAGTGCAGTGGTTGAGTTCCTCAAAGCAGGCTTCTGGAACACAACCTGTGAAAAATAAGGTAAGTGTGTTAAATGTTAAGGGACATCTTGACAATTAGTTTTGAAGTTTTGTTAGGTTTAACAGTTCACAATTATGCATCCATCTGAATGTTTGCACACAGGTGATAAAGACAGATCCTGAGCCATGCTGCTCTGTGGTTGAGGGCACACAGTGGGAGCTGGAATTGCATATTAATGCAGTTTGCAACTATGTCAAGTTCAGCTGCAACACCGACGCCATCCACTTCAAAGACACCTTGCTTTACCAAACCAGGCTACACCAGTAAGTCAGGCTCTCTTTGTTGTAAATTTAACAATACACAGCCAGCCAATGAGTATGCTTAAGATACCTAATTCTATAAACATCACAAAGAACTTCTTTGGACACCGTGATGGGGTTTGCTGCCAAGATTTATATAAAATATTAACCATCAAAATAATCATCAAACTACGTGCCATCATATCACCCATTTTCTGATGACGGTGTGTAAGATCCCAGTGTTATTACAATGCATAATAAATACAAATGTCTGTAAATCCATGTATTGTGTGTGCAGACTGGAGATAGTGAATCAGGGCAATGTGAAACTGGAATTCTTCTGGCAAGTCCTCATGGATCCAAGCAGCAACAGTGTCAACCAAAACCAAGGAGGTATTACAGAGATCTGTTTATTATTTGGTTAACTTGTTAGCTTTAGATTGCATTTGACCAACTGTTCTTGCTGTATAATCATATTCTTAAAGCGAATAAAATACTTATTTACATTGTAATGCTTTTAAAAATGTAACTTGAGGAGGGCCCTGTTGGTCGAGTGGTTAGAGCGCATGCCACATCGCAGCGTCCCTGGTTCAAACCCAGCCAGGGACCTATGCTGCAGGTCATTCCCCTCTCTCGTTCTCCCTGATTCCTGTTGGCCTCTCTGCCAGTTACTTACTAAAATAAAGGCATAAAAAGCCCAAAAATAAATCTTCCAAAAAAAAAAAAATGTAGCTCAAAACTGATTGAACCATGTTTAAATGTGGACATGTGTTGTCAATAACAGATCGGACCCCCAGCCCTCGGCCTGGCAGCAGGTCAGCAGGAGCGCTGACTGGAGCCCGTCCTGCCAGCGCTCTGGCCAGTGTGATGTCTCTTCTGATGGGGAACCCTGAGCTTCCACCCTTCAGTGTGGAGCCGAGCATCGGGGCCGTTGAGCCTGGTGCTACGCAGAATTTCAGTGTTTGCTTTTCACCTTTGGAGGTGTCCCAGTTCCAGGGCAAGCTGCTCTGCAGGTAAACAACAAGCCATCTGAAACAGTGTTGTCAGGGAAAACTCACACAATCATGAAAAGGTTAAACTGACTTGTAATCAGTGTTGGTACTCCTCAGGTCCAGTTTTACAGAAATCCATAAAGTACCTTCACTTGGTTAGGGTGCAAAAAATATACAATACAACATAGCCCAAAACACTCATAGATAATACAATAAAGACAATACATAAAAAGTAATTTAATCTATAGTAAGAGTTTAGGAAGCTAGAGCCTGTATGTCCCCTGTCATACCAGTAACATCAAGAGCTAGTCAGAGTGAGATGAACAAGAACATGCTTCCCCAAGTCTGCAAAACTAATTTGTTATTTTTGTGTATGTATTTTATTTATTGTATTGTATTTATTTAAATAATTTTCCTGTAATGCTTAATGTTACTTAGTAATCAATTTGTGTGAGGTCCTGAAGAGAGTGTGCACTTTCTGAATGAGCAAAGAAGTAAAACAATAGTGAAAAGGTGAATATTCTGTGACAGACTCAAACTGGAAAAGGTGCATTTAAAGGGAGCTGATTTACCGAAAAAAACGGTAAATAGGACCCACCGGTTCATAAGAAAATTAACTTTTTTTTAAAAATCAAAGGTGCGTCTTATTCGCCAGTTTTTACTGTATTTGTCCATCACTAGATCCCAGCCTGACTGCTTTTCCAAATTGTAACATTATACTATGCTGCACCCCACCTTGAGACCTGAGCTCTGAGACACTAGCTTTTCTGGCAAGCACCAAACCCAGCTTTTTGTGGTTATATTTCCCTCTTTGAAACACCGCCCCTTAAAGATAGAATTGTAATGTAAAATAGGATGACAATAAAGAAGTAAGATCTTTAGAAGTAGTGACACGAAGACCATATGTGAAGTTGTTCCTATCTGTCTGTCTGTATGTTTGTTCCAGTGTCCCCAACTTGCAGGAGGGGGATCAGGCTCCCTGTATCTCACTGTGTGGCCGCAGCCTGTTGCCCCACTGCCACTTTGACCTTGAGGACTCAGACTACATTAGTGGGGACCGCCGCAGTCCTGAGTTCAGGGATACTCTGGACCCTAACACCAGGGTCATAGAGTTCAACGCTATGGGCTTTTCTGTACCAACAAAAAGGTAATAGAGTGAGAGAGAGATATGGGAGCTTTTTATTTCCATCAGTATAACACTCTGAACACTTGGATTAAAAAGCGGTTGTGCTCATGTGTGTGTACTGTGCTCACAGATGTTTTAGTGTGGTGAACCCAACCAGTAAGCCCTACTCATTCAAGTGGCGGTGTGAGGACACAGATGGCAGGCCGTTTCACTGCCTCACCCCGTCTGGAACCATCCAGCCTGGGAAGAAAGTCGAAGTAAGGATGGAAACACACACAATGAATAAGCCTTAACCTGCATCATTTTTAAACCTCTGCTCTGCGTGTGTGTGTGTGTGTGTGTGTGTGTGTGTGTGTGTGTGTGTGTGTGTGTGTGTGTGTGTGTGTGTGTGTGTGTGTGTGTGTGTGTGTGTGTGTGTGTGTGTGTGTGTGTGTGTGTGTGTGTGTGTGTGTGTGTGTGTGTGTGTGTGTGCAGGTGTGTTTTGAATATGTAGCTGAGCAGGCGGATGTGGTGGAGTCATCCTGGAGCTTCTGGATTGAGTCTCTGTCACTGTCTGTTCCCTTCCTGTGTTTGGGCACCGGTAGAGAACCGCTTGTCTATTTTCACAAACCTCACCTTGATTTTGGAGAACTGCTTGTTGGTATGTAACACATACCAATATTAATAATTACAATTATTAAAATATTATAATTTAAAAGTGAAATATTATAGGCAACTAAAACCACTTGATTAAGGTTACAGAAAAACTGGTCATACCTAAATTAAAAATCTTAACACTAATTTTCAGTATAATACCTGATCTGTAGTTGCCTTTGCATTCTGCTACAATTTAGTCTCAATACTCACACACCCAACAGCACAGCTTACCATCATTTCACCATTAATGCCAGCCACAAACACTTAGCTTTTCAATCCCAAAGTGGTTGACATACCTCAATAAACACAATGACTTACTGTCCTTTACATGTCAGGAGACAGTCTGGGGCGTCCACGACACAATCACAGCTTACATTTATATTATGAAACTAGACATCAAATAATATTATACAGTGCATAACTGTGACACAATAGTGCATCAGTTATAGAAGATAATAAAAATATGCAATAAAATTCTGTAGTACGACGCTGTTTATGAGAGAGGTTTAAAGGTTTAGGTAATGGAGTACTGAACGCAGTACAAACATTGTGTGCATGTGTGTATGCTTGCCTGCACACAGGTCGTAAAGTGGAGCAGACAGTGGATCTGGTTAATGGAGAAGAGGAGCCCTTCCACTTCTCTGTTCTGCAGTCGTCTCTTCTCTGTGAAGACCAGCAGTCTAGCCTCATTTTGCAGCCCATGACTGGCACAGTGGCATCCAAAGACAGGTTAATGAACAAAATTTAAATACTTCCATTAAGCAATGCCATGTATAAATTTGGAGGTTTAAAAATGAACTCTTCTGCGCAGGTTGTCATTGTCAGTGTCCTTCACGCCTTGTCGTGAGGGCTACGTGAGCTTCAGATTGCTTCTGAAGGTAAAGAAGAAGTCAGAGCCACTTGCACTCACCGTTAAGGCAGATTGTTTCAACATGAGCACTTCTGTTCAAGTTGAAAGTCAGAACGGAGGCCTCAGAGAGATTCCCCCTGACCTTCTAGATACTTTGGACTTCGGAAAGGTCAGCACAGACTCACATGATCCCTTTAAGCGTCTTAACGATGAAAAGCACTAATGAAGTGAGGTTTTAAGGCTCTTCCTGTGTGTGTATGTGTAAACATTATTTATAGGTGGGCGTATCGGAGCAAGTCACCTTTAACATCCTGGTGTCTAACCAGGCGAAATTCAGCCTGGAGGTGAACTTTGACCTAGCAGGTCCCAGTGAGCTGCTGCAACATTTAGAGGCTAAACCACAACATACTAGTATTGAGATTGGGAAGCAACTGCAATCGACGCTCTTCTTTTGTCCCCGGAACATTTGCAACCTCCAGGACGTCAAACTGAGTATCAAGGTGAGATGCTGATCACGTTGATTATGTTTTATGAAGGTTTTTACAGAAGCAGGAATAGAACACATGCTTTAGAAGATCTACATGCTAGTTTAGTCCTGACGTAAAGTTTATCATAGTTTACTGAAAGGTACAACAAGATCGTGCTTCAGTTATCGAAGAACCAATAATTTATTAACACTAATAACCATTTTCCCCTTATCCATGCTGTTCTTTCCATGTTGTGTTTAGTGTAGTGAAAATGTGTAATTTGGCTGACAGAGCTGCAAATGAAATACGCTTGTATAGTATTTTCACTTTGGTTCTAGACATGAATACTTAAATTATTTATTATCATATTAGACTTTTACCCTTTTTTTTAAACCTTAAAGGCAAGCTAAGGTCAGACCGTTTTATTTATTTCATCACAGATAATAAATAATAATGCTTTTCATTAAGGTCTACATAGAATAAACTGACATGAGAATATATTAAATAAAATACGAGGCGTAACCTAAAAATCCCCAGGAGCCACCAATACCACGGGAAAAGGGTATAGTTATGAGATGTGCTCTTATTTATTTATCTAATCAAGCAAAGAGAACATTGGTTGAAATGAATGCATTAACCAGCTTGTCAGAGTCAGATTGAGATATGACTCCCCAAACTTTTGACATGTTGTTATGTATAATGTAGAATAGAATATAATGTGTCTTTATTGTCATTGTACAAGTACAATGAAATTGAAATGCAGTCCTTAAAATTGCAAAAAAACAATAATAAATAAATAATTGCTTCTAAAAAGAAAAAGAAACAAAGAAATCAGATTCATATGGATATTTTCTTAGTTGAGATCTACTTCTAGTAGGTTTAACAAATAGTGCATCAGAATCTTGTAGTAGGCTATTGTACTTCAAGTATCTTGTCCTTAGTCAATAGTAAAAGATATCCAGACATCCATTAATTATTATCATTGATAGTGTGTCATCCACATATGAATGATAGAATATGCCACTTCTTTTTAATGTTGGCTAATTAGCATTTGCTAATTAAAAAAGAAAGGCCCAACAATTGATTCTTGTGGAATCCCTGAAAAAAAAAAGTGTTTCAGCAGTTTTTAAATCTCTGAGGGAAACACAGTGTCAAGTTAATGAGGTAGGAGGAAAACCATTTAGAAACAAGACGTGTTACACCAACTGAATCATGACGTAAAACAACGTACAAAAGAAAGATTAACAAGTCCAACACCTTTCAATTTAGATATTCTATTCTATATATGTTAAATGCTTACTTAACAAATACTTCTAGACCAAACAGATCCTGAGTTGCATCTGTGTTTAAACTCTCTCTCTCTTTTGTCCTTCTCACTCTTGTTTCTTCTCATCAGGTAAAACATGGGCCAACATTTAACTTTGATATTAAAGGCAGGGCTGTGGCACCCAGCCTTGAATTCTCCTTCACCAAGTACAACTTTGGCAAGTGCTTCCTGTACTGTTCTGGCATGGTGCCGGCCTCTCAGACTCTAGTGATCAGCAACAAGGGCAAAAGGGACATCAGGTAGTACTGTGTACAGTATCTGTCTGTTTTTCTCCATGTGTCTGTGGGAGGAAAAAGTTTTAATTCTGTTCAAAATGTGAGAGTTAAAAACAAACCTGAAGTTAAAACATTCTGTGTTCCTCTTCCTCAGTGTCCAGTGCCAGTTCAAGAACAGCTCTTACCTGGAGATCGACTTCCGACCAGATATTTTGTCCTCTGGTGCTGCGTTGGAAGTACCAGTCACCTTCTATCCTCGTGACCCATGCCGTTATCATGAAAAGCTGAACTTCGTCTTCAACAGTGGAGTTACAAAGCAGGTGGACATACTGGGGCAAGGCATCGAGATGAAGGTTAGAAAGAAAAGCGTTTGTACTGGGGTCAACATTAATATTCAAGTTTTTGGTGGATACTACAACTTCCCTGCTTTAAAAAGATAACCTGATGTATCTCCCTATATGCTTTTTACTTAAATCTGTATATGTGTCATTCTGTTCTAGCTGGAAGTAGAAGATCCCAGGCAGCGGAGGGTTAAACTTGGATCCCTGTTGGTGGGTCAGAAGGTGAAAAAGCAGGTGGTTCTGGTCAATCGCAGCCCTTTAGACCTTTCCTTCACCCTGCAGCTCAACACAAACACACTGCTGGACCCTGTGGTAGGGAATGCATACACAATGATAAACAGCTGTCTGCATACCAGTTACATCCTGTAACACTCTATATTCTCCTCTCGTCTCCTCTGCTGTACATCTCCAGGACCTGTCCTTCAGTCCAGCGGGTGAGCTGAACCTGAAAGCTGGTGGCGGCTCGTGTACTGTCGAGATCAAGTTCTCACCCCGTCAGCACATATCTCCCTTCAAGGCTGAGCTGCAGGCGGAGTGTGCAGGCCTTTTACACCCCCTGCTGACCATCCAAGGCTGCTGTCAGGTGGGCTGTGATTTGAAGTCATTTTACAAGGCAAATTATGCGTTTGCTTTCCCTGACAGGCACTAAATCCTTTTCTGAAGAATGTTTTCCAGTGTACCTAATGATTTTCAGAACTATTATCTTTGCATACAAATGTGGTTGTTTGTCCAGAAACCTTGAATAGTTTGAAATGAATGACACACAGTTGATCAATATTACAACTTTTTATATGGTCAAGCAAGTTGCAGGTTTGTTCTACTTAAATCCATGTTAATCACTAGTTCCGCTTTTAATGAACAGGGTGTGGTGGTCCATCTGGATCAGGATCACCTGGCCTTTGGAGCTGTAGTCCAGCGCTGCCAGGCCAAGAAGAGGATTGTCATGACGAACACTGGAGACATCGGTGCCAGGTAAGGTCAGATATTATACAGCAGAGAGTCGATTGTGATATTTGCAATATTATATTGTGGCATATGATTGTAGCATCATTTGTTTATTGACTTTATTAGCTTTTTTTAACTGTGTTTTATGATAAAATATTGACTTTTTACAGCTGTTTTCTTTGCTGTATTCACTTTGTATATATATTTTTAGTACATAGTCTTGTTACAGTCATTTGTCATATTACGTGCATAATTCTCAACTCTTTTTTGTTGGATTTATGACCTTTTTCTTTGCTTTTTATTTATCTGTCCACCTTGCAACCAGGTTCCACTGGAAAACGAAGAATTTTCCTCCACAGTTGTCCATTGCACCAGCTAAAGGCTACATCTGTCCAGGCATGGAGGTTCCTTTTGAAGTGACTTTTGCTCCTGTGGAACTGAATAACGACACGAGATATGAAAACCTGACCTGCTGTGTCGACGGTTCCTCCTCACCCATTACTCTCACTGTAACAGGCTCCTGCATTGTGGCCCCCAATAGCAAAGAGGTTTGGTTCTTTATTTTTCTTATAGATACAAAGTGTTACATTTTAAAGACTGTAGATTATACTTATACTATATAAATTATAGTGATTGGACTACAACCACTAGTCAAAATAAGGTGACTTATATAATTCTATGTAAATGTAGCATTATTATCATTATGGATAGAGGATAAAATATGGCTGGTATGGCAGAGCCTTTTCTTTCCAAACAAAAGATCTGGGTTTAATTCCAATCTCCACTTGCATAAATCTTAAAATAGACACTAGCAGGGATGTTCCACTTTATCTAGCTTTGAAGTACAAGCTCCTGTCAAGTGGAGTGAACTGAGAATTTCCATTTAGGGGATCAATAAAGTATCACATTATTGTTATGGCCAGTATCTTTGCAGTAATTGCTTTCATAACAAGGTTTTCTCACAAGTGTGCAGCCCCACAAAATGGTTTCCTTTGACCAACCATATTTCACTTGCCAGATATAACACAGCAATGTCACTGAAAGGTTTTAATAGTAGAAAACCTAGCAAAATGAGTATTTTCCAGGCTCGTGCAGTGGGCAAGCAGTATAAACTAAAAGCTGTCTTGTCACCAGTGTAGACTCACAGTGTACAGTAGGGTTGGTTAAAGGCCAATGTCAGATAATGTGTGACACTGGTGTGGCTGCTTCAGAACAAGCAGAGGGCGTTGATAGATTTAAAGGTCACAGAACATTATGAAAAAAAAATCAGTTGCTTTAAGTGAGCTGATGAGCCACGGAAGCTTCGTGATTGTGATATTCTTCTGTATTTTGACCAAATTAAAGGTGATTTATAGTTACATGAAGTGCAGAACAATTAATTGCAGTTATCTAATCATCTTATTAAAGTATTTAATAGATAGCACTGATTCATATGTTAGTTTATTACTAAAAAGTAATCAAATAAAATATCCAAAAGTTTATTACTAAAGCATGGTACTACAACATCTAGCTAATAACATTGCAAATGTAAACTTCAAGCATCAGTATCTGCCAAGTTGTTTACCCAATGCTAAAATTCTGTCAGGCTTACAGTATAATGTGACTGTCTCTGTACTACTTACTGCATAATTCTTCCCTCCTGCTGCTCTCTTCCCATCTGCAGGTGGTGAGTTTTGTTTGCCCAGTACGTGGCTCTCACACCCAGACACTCCCTGTGTTAAACCCAACGAACCAGCAGTGCAGCATCCGGCCTGTGGTTGAGGGCGAGCAGTGGAGAGCTGCACCCTCCGTGATCCTTGAACCTCACCAACACAAGACATATGAGATCACCTACCGACCGCTGACCATGACTGCTGATGGAAAAAAACACCTGGTAGAGGATTACTAATGTTTAAACGCACTCATGATAAAATGATAAAGTAGATATGAGATTCTATTATTCTGTTAATTTAATCCCAGACATTAACTTGCTATATCTGTCCCTTTTCTTTCCTCAGGGATCAGTATTTTTCTCCTTCCCCGATGGGACAGGCGTGCTATACTCCCTGCAGGGAACTGCTGAGCCTCCCAAGGCAGAGGACACCATTGTGCAAGAGCTGCCTGCCAAGACTCACCACACAGAGATGCTGCCTGTGCACAACGTGCTCTCCAAGCAACAGCGGTAACACACAGACACACACCCCTGAATGCACACTCAAACTCTCCATCGTCCTAACCTTAAAGTTGCTAATATTTTATTCGATCCTAAATCTGATCTTACTATAATTCTCTCTGTGGTACAAACACTACCAGCTATTCCCAATATGTATCTGTGTATTTTTGCAGTGTGCTGCATATTGTAGCACTTCAAAAATATATATTTTAAAATGTTTCTGCTGTGCATGGACCTCCATATTGTAGCTGCACACTATGAGAAGTTCTAAAAAGCAGAGTTTTAATGCTGAATGCTGGTGCCTCCCGAATATAAATGAGGAGGAAAACACAAACCCTGTTATCACAGATGTGTAATAGAGTCATGAGTGTTTCTGTGTGCCCAGGTTCCATGTGATGAAAGAAATCCTGAAGCCTGACAAGCCAGATGCTACAGTGTCCCTTAAGGGTTTAGAGTACATTGATGTCCCCGCTTTGGGCAAGAGAGACTACAAGTTGTCTTTTTTCACATACAAAGAGGGCCAGCACATCAACAAGGTTTGATCACACACACACACACACACACAGACACACACACGTTTGTACTCTGAACAGAATGTATTTCCGAGCCTTGTCCCCACATCACCCTTCAACCCTTCTCCTCAGGTGACATTTCGTAACGAGGTGTCCGGCGAGTACTTGTTCTATCTCGTCACCTTCAAGGCCACATCTCCAAAAGCCCAGTCCACCGTAGAGCTGGAGACTGCCGTCCGCCGGAGGGCCTCAGCCACTGTGTATGTGGAGAATCCTCTGATCACAGCAACCTGTCTCACCACTGAGTGTAAATACCCTGACATCAGCGCCCCGCCTCAGCACACCTTGCCAGGACAATCCAAGGTGGATACTAAAAATGTCTTGTCCTGCAATGAATTAAAAAAAACAACTTTAATTGAAATGTGTGTGTGTATGTGTGTTTTCTGTTTAGGGTGCTGTGAGCTTCGAGTACCAGCCCCTGCGCACAGGCGAGTTTACAGCCCGGCTAACTCTGTGTAGTACTGAGCTGGGTTACTTCCACTACGATCTGCTTCTCAGAGCTCTGCCACCGCCTCCGGAGAAAACCGTCCACTTCAACACTTGTCTTGGCAGCAGCCACGCCGTCCCCGTGAAGTTCATCAACTACGCCCGCTTCAAAACCGAGTATTCTTGCAAGGTAAGAAAATGCATCACAGTGTTTAATTGAAATCTGTGTTGGCCTGATGAATAGACATGCATCTTGAGCTAAAACAAATAATGAGATATTGTTCAGAATTCATCTCTATTTTTCATACTTCATGTTTTTGCAATTATACATTTACATGGGCACTGCAACCTACATCACAAAGTGGTAAAAGATACATTTCATTACTTGTCAAAACAAGTCTTGTAACATAGTTACGTGCTTGCTTTACTTAACACGTTTCTTATGAAAAATCAGATCCCACCTACGAGGCTAGAGTTATGAAGACTGATGATGATTTTCATACTGAAAAAGCTATTCTAGTTTCAAAATGATAAAAAAAACAAAAAAACAGACTGATGTAATTGCTGTGATTTATTTGCTGCCACTATTTCTTCCCTGCAGGTCGATTGTCCGGACTTTGCACTGGACAAGAGTATCACTGCTTCGCCAGGTTTCCAGGCAGGCTCGCAGGTCAGCGTGGAGGTTTGTTTCGAGCCTCATCAGCTGGGGGAGGTGAGAGGCCAGCTCAGCCTGTCCTCAGGAATTGGCGGCGAATACATCTTTCCATTACACGGGATCTGCCTCCCTCCCAAAGCTCAGGGCCCATTCAGCATCAGGGCTGGTCGCAATGTCACGATCCCCTTCAAGAACGTGTTCCTGCAGACCACCGCTTTCTCTTTTCAGGTATAGAGACCTGCGGCTAAGAAAAATAACTAGATCAAAGAAGGGAACAAAAGATGTGATATTTTTGAAGGGGCTTAAGGGTAACTGAGAGTGAGAGTGAGTCTTGTGTTTATACCTCCATATTTAGATTATTGTTACTCCTGTTTGTTCTAGACACAGACAACAAAAGATTCATTTTCTAAATGTAATGTGGTTGACTTCATATTTGATCTGTGATTGTCCTAACCTAAGCCTTGTTTACCCCGCTTCCTAGGTGGACAACCCATCTTTCACTGTCAAAGGAGTGGACAGCATCCTCTCTAAAAAGACCTACAACATCCTGGTGTCCTTTGAGGCCCCTACTGGAGGCTTTCCAGGGCCCTGGTTTGGCAAGCTGACCATCTCCAGCCAACGCTCAGAGTCCCATAGCATGCCCTGCTCTTGGGTTTATTACCTGAGGGGTTACTGCCCTGAATCATCTTAGAGATATGTACACACACAAAAACACATGCAATTGGGCATGCAGAAGCACACAAATATATATGCCAATAGAGATACTGTAAGCATAATCCACCATTTAGACTCAAGCCTTCATTGTTATTATTCTTTCTATGATGCTTCAGTCACATGTGACAAATCCTTTATCCAGTGACTGAGCTCTGATGTTTATGCCAAAAATACAAGCTAGAATTGCCTGTGGATATTTATATGGTTTAAATTATTTGCTTTCACCAATGTGTTCCTAAATATTTTAATAATTAACTGAATAAATTCTGGAGAGAGAGAGAAAAAAAATAACATTGTCCAAGACTGTCATTGCAGACTCATTTCCACATGGGGGCAGTCAAGTCAAGTGATTTCACCAGGATTCCTGCTTCTAGTGGAACGGTGATGACAAAAGATACATGATTTACCTGACTTCTTGCCTTTTGGTCATCCTGATAACACGCAGCGTATTGAAGTGTTGACTAGGAGTTAATTTGTCTAAAAGCACCCTCTGAGCTGTTAGACAGGTGGCACGTTGCAGGCGAGACTAACTACTCAGTTGAAAGGGCAGAGCTGGGGGAGACGCTCATTACCAAAGGTTAGACCTTCATCACACATACACGCACACACACGCACGCACACACGTGCACACACACGCACACACACACACACACTCTCGCACACACACACACACACACAAACATGTATAATGAGGAGCTGGACTGACAGTTCAAGAGACACTCCTCTCTTTACTAGAAAAGAAAAAACATCCACTGATCCTCACCTGACACTCCTCCTCCTAAGAACATAGCACGCCATGCCAGACAAGCGAAGAGCACCTCCTGCTGTGACCATTTAAATAAAGGAAATATGGCATTGGCTTTGTTCAGGAGAGAGAGAAAGAGAGAGAGAGAGAGAGAGAGAGAGAGAGAGAGAGAGAGAGAGAGAGAGAGAGAGAGAGAGAGAGAGAGAGAGAGAGAGAGAGAGAGAGAGAGAGAGAGAGAGAGAGAGAGAGAGAGAGAGAGAGAGAGAGAGAGAGAGAGAGAGAGAGAGAGCAGTACTCCCCTGTCTTACACCCTGCTCTCAGGTGACAAACCCAGTGCAGTAACGCTTACTTTTCAGTTTATTGTGACCTGGCTGCTGTCCTGCATGAGGTGGAGATACAACAAGACCAAAAATGAGGCAGAATCTTGTATTTTTATATTTTAGAATGATATACAGCACATTCTCTCATCGTTTAGGCTGTACTTCTCACTTCATAGAATATTAAATCTTTGTAAGTTAGTGAGCAATGTGAGATGTTATTATATGTTATTATAATACCAGCAAGTGCAACGAAGTCATTAATAACTCTCCCAACCTCAGAATATCACTGCCAATTAGGATATATGGTTATATGTTTGTAGATGATTTTTGGGGGCATGTAGGATCGGTGGGTGTGTTTTTGGGGTTGGGGCTGTGATGTAAGAGGGTAGGTGGGGGGGAAGGGGGTGGGGGCTTCTCTCTCTCCCCCGTAGAGCGCAGCATGAGCGCTCCGCAGCAAAAGGATGTGTGAGCAGGCAGCGCGCTACTGTAGGGACGGAGTCCACAAACTGCTTAACAAAGAACAAGCCAAACTTCGAGCCCAGGAAAGCCGCGATCAGCCGATACCCGTAGCCGGCCAGGACAGCGAGTCCGCGACGGCAGCACAGTCCGGAAACAGCGGAGCCCAGCCCGGTGGAATCGACGGGCTCGTCCGCTGGATCGTCACCAAAATGAGCGACAACAAGAACATCGCCAGCCGGGAGTTCGCCTCCAGCAAGGAGGAGGTGGCCGTGGCTCAAGAGCAGTTCTTCGCCCCGGAACCGCGGAGAGGCATCTCCGTTATTCTGGATGTGAGTATGGAGAGACACCGGGTAGTGGTCACCACCCTGACAGGTTGGGTAGGTGGGTGTGCGAGAGGAAGGCATCCGGTGTGCAGTGCGTACGGACCGGTGCAGTGCGCACTTACGCACAGAGGCGATCTATACAGTTAACTGTGGAGGCTTGCGGGTCGAGCTCAGCAGAGCAGACTGGAGCTTTCCATGCATTATTAATACTTTGATAAGCACGTGGGACCAAACCTGTCCATTTTTCTTTTTGTTGCCCCGTTCAAAAAAATCACTTTGACTTATTTGACGTATCAATGCAATATTCATTAGACATTTAGTGCTGTTTATTTCTACTTTTGGTGATGGTTTTACTGTCAGTGCGAAGAAATAAAGTGAAAAGTAGCTCCAGTAAGTCAGTAAATAGCCTGCTTGGATGCCTAAGGCGACATAATCATAACACTTAAATCGTTTATGAAAACGTCTTACTCACTTAACATAGTTTGAGTGATCTACGTGTTAAAGGGAGTATCCGAATATTTTATCTTATTCAGCAGCCAGTGGATAAAGCTGTAAATTTAAAAAAAATTTTAAAAAAAAGACGCAGCCCTCCCATATTGGAAGTGGCAATTACGCAGCGCCATGTCGATTTAGGTCAGCTCATCAATAATACTGGGTTATTTTTCACCGCTGCCCCAATAACATATTTCCCTCTTGCGTGAATGGTTTAACGGGGTAAAAAAAAAAAAAAGAAGGAAAAAAGTAGTTCAATTGCTGCAGACCCTGACCACGACACAAATAGATTTATAAAGAAGGGGTCCACGGGAAACTAATTATGATAAAGACCAGAGGGCCAATATATCCTGGTACCCTAGTAAACTAATTCTCTCTCTCTCTCTCTCTCTCTCTCTCTCTCTCTCTCTCTCTCTCTCTCTCTCTCTCTCTCTCTCTCTCTCTCTCTCTCTCTCTCTCTCTCTCTCTGTGTGTGTGTGTGTGTGTGTGTGTGTGTGTGTGTGTGTGTGTGTGTGTGTGTGTGTGTGTGTGTGTGTGTAGGGGCATTGATGGGGGTGTAGCCTAGTTTGCTGCTGAGCCTCCCTCCTTGAAGATGAGACAGATGCAGTACAGCTATTCTGTTTTCATGACACCATATCTCTCATAGTAAAGACTGTATTGATTTTTTAAAAGTTCTTTTTTCGTTTTTTAATCATATTATATACCTTCCAGTCACAGAAGCTTCACCTTCATTCATTTTTTTCTTTTTCATATTTAAGTTTTTCATGTTTTCCCCATGATCTTTTATCGACATTTAGCTGCAATACTCACACTGATTGGTCAATAAACAGTGTAAGCCCCACCTTCTGACATGAGTTCAGCTATGAACTCATTCTGGCATTTTCTCTCTTCACTTTCCGCAATCGCTTGAACTTTGAAATGTTAATCGTTTTTGCCATTTTCCGATATTATTGACCCCAGCATTATTATTATGGCCAAGGTTCACTCCAAGGGGATTTGAGTGATGTGTGTGTGTGTGTGTGTGTGTGTGTGTGTGTGTGCGTGTGCGTGCGTGCGTGCGTGCGTGCGTGCGTGCGTGCGCCTGCAGGCAGCATTCTCCTCGTTAGACCCTCACAGCTTGCTTGTTTCTCATCCTTTGCTGTTCTGTTTTTCTCCTTCATCTGAACCCCGCTGCACCTTTCCTTTCTGCACTTTTAACTCCTTTCATTCTTTGTCATCCCCCCGCTTCCTCGTCTTCACCTCCCTCCTTCCTTCTCCACCTCCTTCTCGTCTCTCCTCCGCCAGCAGAAGAAAACATCCATTCTTAATAAGGTTAGGAGGAGAGGATGCAACATAAGGAAAGCATCCCTCCTTCTGTCTCTGGTCGTCAGTTTCGTTGAATCCTGTCAGTTTCTCCCCTTTTGCCGTCTCTCATTTTCTCTTCACTCCTCATTTCTGCTACAACTCTTTACACACATGTACACACACACAAACACCGCCTCCTCACCGAAAACACTTTCCCCATCCTCTCCGAGCTTCGCTGTCTCCAGCAGCTCCAGAGACGGCTGTTTTCTGCGGAGTTGAGCGCGCCCCAGGGTGCAGCCGGAAAAGCAGAAAAATGCAGAACAGCTTGTCATTTGAAACGCCGCACATCTCAGTAGTTAATGATTTTCACTTTGGCCTGCTCAGATGGCTGCAGTCGTTTCCTGAATCCTGCCCGTGTTTATAGTTTGACAAACCGTAAGGAATCTCTAGATGAGTCAATGTAGTTTTGTTGCATGCACACCAAAAAGTATGCATGACAAAAATGATACATTTGTGAGATCAGTTTAAATTTGCATACAAATTATTTTCAGATTGGCATGATTGTTGTCATTGTTGCACATCTAAATTGCCTTGAAATGTGAATCGTGTCAGAAAAGCAGAACAAAAAAGTAAATTTAAACAGTTGATGTTGAAAGTCAGAGAAAAATCATGAGGCATTTTTTTCTAACAGTCGTACACATTTTTAAATGATGAACGTTGTAAGTTCTGTTCTCACATGTTCAAACTTTAATATCCTGCCTAAGTTAAAGCGATACCCGAAATATTTTTAGTATCTATCGCTCATCCCCTCTAGGCAAGAAGGTCTTTATGACTTCAGCTTCACAAAGCTACAACAGTCCACTGGTGACAGGTGTTCTCAGCAGGAAAATAGTGTTGAAACATCCAAAGAAACTTTTTAGAACACTCATCCTCTTTCTGTATGCTCAATGTGGCTACATACACCGCTTGCTGTATGTTGGCCACTCATATTAATGTGATTAAGAGATTAAATTAATGAATCAATACACAGTGTAACTCCATGCGTCTCCCTATCACTGTCTTTCTGTCATCCTGTCGGTTCATTTCATCTATTGCACCCCCATTACCTTTTTCTTTTTCGCTGTATTCCACCTTGTCATTGTGCTGTTTTCTGACAGTCGTTGTCAGGAGGAACAGTTCATGTAACACTCTGAAACACTGATGAAAGTACAAGACCTGACACTTTCAATTCCATGGAGAGAAATGCTTTCACTGAAGCTATAAATTAGCTCCCAGAATTGCATGTGTGTGTGTGACTGTGCATACATGAACAGAATGCGGTGCACACGTACACAGCGAGTAAACATCAATCAGCTTTAGATCAGTGTGTGTGTGTGTGTGTGTGTGTGTGCATAATGTTTGTGAGTTTTTATCCTCTGTCACACTAACTTTTCAGCCCTGTGGCTCCCTAATAAGTCTTATCACACCACAGCCCCTTATCTAGTGGAGACATATTAATAAGAGAGAGAGTGTGTGTGTGTGTGTGTGTGTGTGTGTGTGTGTGTGTGTGTGTGTGTGTGTGTGTGTGTGTGTGTGTGTGTGTGTGTGTGTGTGTGTGTGTGTGTGTGTGTGTGTGTGTGTCTATTTGATTGGGTTTCTGTGTGGATTCACTGGTTAAGACCAAAAGTTGACAAATTGAATGCGAGACAGATAATTTATATTACTAATATTTCACCCACTGGGATCTATCATTCGGTTCTATTAAAAAACACCACATTACATGTGTTTAACCATCTGTCACTTTCGCTGAAACTTGGCTATGTAATGGCCCTGACCTGGAGGCCTGGATATTCATTTATAAACCTCATAGCATCAGCTTCAGTCTCAAAATACAAGATGTCCTTTTAATCAACGTCCTGCCAAAAGATCTGAAGTGGCATTTTATATCTTAGGTTAAACTCCCCTGTAACTACTCTGAGGTTCAGTATTATGTCTCTTTCTGAGGTAAATGTGACAGTTTGAGAGTAGTTTCCTTCAGAAAAGACATACTGTGCCAAAGATGAAAAAAGTGCTTACAGCTGTTACAGCAAATTACAAATGAAAGCAGTTCAAAATTATTGTGGACTTCAATGGATGGTAGTGACTTTAGTTTGTGGTTGACATGATGTTACATTTTCACTGTCCTGTACTTTCACCGTTCCTTTAAAAAAACAACAACAATGCTGTCTTAAACAATTACAGACCAATATCCAAGGTACCATTACTGTCCAAAGTTTTTGAGAAAACTGTTGTAGGATTTCTAACCTGAATACAAATTGCATTTGAGATATGTTTTAAATATAGCTGGTAACAATATATTGTCTAATGTTTCCTTACATTAGTTTTTTTTAAAAAGAAGATTTTTCACCAAGTGTCTCTGGTGAGCAAACTATGTAATGGTGCCAACGCAAATGTTCTGTATGTATCTTTGGCATTTATGTACTACAGTTTTATTATCAGCCAACATATACACTGATTCACTGCATCTTTTGGCTGATAATATCTTTATATCACATCTCTCAAAATGAACTTGCATCGTCCAATCAGAAAATGACAGTTTCTCATGTGCAAATATCACCTACCTTACTGATCAGTGTATAAATGTCCCCTTATTTCTATATTTAGTAAATTTGATATGTTGTTATGCAGATGATGTATAGCTGTATATTGTATGTCATCTAGGTCAATGCAATAATACAATATATATTGGAAAATGTTCAAACTGAGGAGCAGACACCACCTTGACTAAACAATGCTATTCAAATTTACATTGTATCAGAGCATTGAATCCACTTCATGTGTCCAACCCTTATAACTACTAATTACTAACTAGACACTAAAAAGTAACTTTGCCAAACACAGATTTTGAATTTAAGACTGGAAGCTGCCCTCTTTCACCGGCTTTCATATTCACTGTCAACTCTTCCTGTTTAGACATCCTGCAGCTCACTGCAGATGCCTTCATTGATACTAACAGTACTGTCTCCTTCTCTGTTCACAGATATTCAGAAGAGCCGACAAAGATGGTGAGTGACTTTAAATTGATCTCTGCGAACCAGGAGAGAAAAACTGCCGCTAAAAATGTTAGTTAACATAGATTTTTGTGTGTATGAAGATGATCCATTACAGAAGTACTATATACAAGAGAGCTAATTTAACATGACACATGTTATCTGTATGTGCATGTCTTGTATGACACATTGTAGCCAGTATCTCAGTTTGTCAGCTGAGAATTACATGACTTTAATGATCTCCAACAAGATTATGATTTTGCTCCCCTCTGCTTCTTTGTTTTCCTGTCTCATAATCAACAGCATATCTAACAATCATCACTTTTTAATTACATTTGGTGTACAGGTAATCCTTAGTGCCAAGAAACAAGTTAGGATTTATTGATGCAGAATCAGAATGTCGTTTTCACACATTTCTTTTTACGTTCTGCAGTTATGTGAATTTAGAAACATAATATGAATATGATATAGCTGGATCCAGATGCAGATTATAATGTCCAAAAAAAATTTCAAATAATTTGGGGTATTATTTTGACTAAGTATACACAAGTGTAACTGAAAACATTACGTGTACCTGTGTCAGAGTCCTGGTATTGTGAATGCTGGCTTAATGGTATAACAGAGACAACATCAGTGTTACATCTGTGGCTTTTCTAGCAATGAGATGTCAGTTGTCAGCTGTAGAAAAGGTTTATCAATAAAATAACTTAAGAGATTTGTACAGCCTTGGCAGATGTATGTGCTCTCTAAGTATTTTCTAGCTCTTTTTCCTCTACCTGTTCTTGAACTAGTTTGGCCTTGTTTGGTTGGTTTTCAGAGAGGTGATTGTGTGAGATTTATTGTCTCTGAGGTCTTTTCTATTATAGCAGGGAACTATTCAGTATTAACTCTGTCTGCTGTCTGAGCTGCTCCTGCAGTGTGCTGTATTTTTAGCATGGTGGGACATTAAAGTGTTTTCAGAGGGGAAAGTTTATATTACTGTGTAGCTGTGCCAGTGAAAGGTTTGTTTATACCCTCTGGCACGGCACATATACTGAGCCACTTTCTCTCCCTCTTCCTCTTCATCTTCTTCTCTCTTCACTATCTCTCTTCTCTCTTTACACCCCTTCTTGCTCCATCTATCTTTTCTCTCTGTCCCATCCTTTCCCTCCTTGCCTCTTTATTCTATCAGTGTGTCATTGACAAAATGACACACTGATAGAATGAAAAGAATTCAACTAATGAGGAAAAACAGCATAAAAGCTTTTGCTTTCATAGCAGCCAGATGGCCATTTGGTCCTCAAGTGTGTGTGTGTGTGTGTGTGTGTGTGTGTGTGTGTGTGTGTGTGTGTGTGTGTGTGTGTGTGTGTGTGTGTGTGTGTGTGTGTGTGTGTGTGTGTGTGTGTGTGTGTGTGTGTGTGTGTGTGTGTGTGTGTGTGTGTGTGTGTAGGCGGTTTCTCTTATCCGAGCTGATTACTCCTTTGCGTCCTCTCCAGCACTGCGACATCCCCAAAATGTATCTCTGTAAAGAAGATATCTGTTCACTCTAACGTGCTCTACCATGGTGGTTTACTTAGTTGTACTCATCTGTCCAAGCTTTTGTTTCATTAAGTAGAACAATAGGTGTGTGTGTGTGTGTGTGTGTGTGTGTGTGTGTGTGTGTGTGTGTGTGTGTGTGTGTGTGTGTGTGTGTGTGTGTGTGTGTGTGTAGATAAACACTGCAAAATCCATTCATAAACAGAAGTTGTAGACTATTAAACACAAACATTTTTTACAGATGATTTAACTGTTCACATCATCACTGTATGTGATACTATTATCTCGCTTGGGGTCGCTTTTGCAACAGACTGTGGCATCGACTGTCAACATTTTAAATGCCCACACCACCTAATTACCAGCTGCTCCGACACAGAACGTCAGTTTAAGATTTACATTTTCATCTCTCGCCGATCTCATCCCGCACAGAGACCAGCTGTATAACAATAGAGCCACTCTTTCTCCATCACCGACCCACTGTAGGATTGTTGTTCTTCATCGGGCAACTTTATGCTTTCACAGTCTCTAGAATACACACTGCAACTGCAAACTGTCAGAGCCATAGATCCAGATAGGAGAATGGATGGGTGAGGGGGCCGCAGAGCAAGAAGGGAACAGCCTGAAAGTCAAGAGAAGAAGAGGAAAAGATGGTTATTACGGGGAATCGTAGTTATTTGATGTACAGAACGCAAGGCTGGAAGGAAAGAACCAGTGAGCACAAGCTGAAGAAGAGCTATTTTTATCCTCCTGCCTTTCTCTCCAGGGAGAAGACCAGGGAACTGTTTTAATGAGTGAGAGAGGGAGAAGGGAGATGCTAACGGAGAGAATTGTTAAAAAAGAAAGGAAGGTGCAGGGGAGAGATTGGCAGAGGGAGAAGCAGGAGGTGGCAGAGTCTAAAAGGGGTGAGGAGGAGGCTAGAAGCAGAGAGAAAGAGAAAGACAAGTGGAGCGAAAAGAGGAAGAGGAGCAATGTACTGTATATCTGACAGCGGGGCAGTAATTGTTTAATTGGACAAGTTCCGTCTTTACAGTCATGGCATAGATTTCAGGGCCAGCCTTCCTGCCCCCAAGCTGCTGAAACAGCAAACCAGGGACTGTGTGTGTGTGTGTGTGTGTGTGTGTGTGTGTGTGTGTGTGTGTGTGTGTGTGTGTGTGTGTGTGTGTGTGTGTGTGTGTGTGTGTGTGTGTGTGTGAGTGTGTGTGTGTGTGTGTGTGTGTGTGTGTGTGTGTGTGTGTGTGTGTGTGTGTGCATGTTTTCATTATGCATCCGCCTCCACTGCAAATACAAGTAGCATACATCAGTGAGCTTTTTTTGTGTGTGTTTGCCATTGTGTAATATAAGCATACGTGTATCAGTACGCCTGAGCTTGTTTGCATGCGTATGTATATTTATGCGTGTTTGTTTTGTGATGATGACATCACAGCCATTGTTATGCAGCCGGTGGAGTGTTTCCAGCAGCTAATAATTCTCTGAAATAGTTGCATCATTTATCAGCACTTAGTTTACTGTTAGCACTCAGAGTTGCACCTCTCGTACGCCACAGTCCATTGAGCTGCTGCAGTATGTAACTTAATATGTGCCTGCAAAATAGAAATGTCATGATATAATGACTCGCAGGGCGATTTCATTTTAGGCTGCCGACTGAATGAAATAACTTTATACCAGTTTGTTTTTTTTGCATTTCAATTACACTGTAAAGATTACCTGTAACTGCACTCAGTCCTCAGTTGTTAGTCTCAAAAGTTAATTCAACTTTAGCACCATTAATCTATAACGTGAATATACAGTTTGGCTCCTACAATAGCATTTTTGATGTTTGCTGGGTGTTGATTGACAGCTGGCTCACATGCTAGTCTCCCCGGCTCCGGTACTGGTACTGTGTCATACTATTGATGCAACTTTTCTGTAAGTTTAATTCACTTATTTGCAAGGACTTTTAGTTACTGCAAAAACGTGTAGCTTTTACAGAGCTTCCTTTAGCTGGCAGGAAGAGGCAGAGCTAGTTGACCTATAGTCTTCTTGTCATCTCTGACACTACTTCACTACTGTAATTATCTCTTCTGCAACATGTTCAGCGCTCTGCGTTGTGTGATTGGTAGCAGAAAGATTCCCACTGAATTTTTGAGGGCCCTATATAGTCAATAACTTTTCACTTTTAGATGAGATAAATACAGTGGTGGACAGTACATTTAAAAACCTCTACAATGAAGTCTTTCCTTAAAGGCCCTTTTCTCTTACTACACGTGATAAAAACCACTGCTAACTTGTCACAGTAGGAAAAGCACAGATACTATTACTATTACTATTAATACTATTAAATGTCCCAGTAAGTCATGTCAATGTGACAGTGATCCAGCATGCACAATGCCAGGACCCTAAAACTGCAGCAGCTAAATGTCTAATTTTATAATGTATATCTGAACTTTTACTGCTGTGACATGTCTAAATGTCTTCTGTAAAACACAAATTTCAGACACAACTCAGGAGAGAGAGTGAGGGAAAGTCAGAGGCAGTCAAGCACCATGTGTATATGCCCACACAGTTTAGAGGAAAGGTCTAATCATGCAACTAAGTGAAGACACCTGTGTGGGTGGAACTGGCCTTTAACAGTGCCAGTTTATTTTCTCTGAAGCCCTGCTACTTGCCCGATCTAATTAAGGAAGAAAACATTTCCATGATATCTTGGACGACAGAGTAGAGAGACACTGGGTACATCTCAAATCTATTACTTGATCTTTAGTCTATTCTCACTTTGAACCAGAAGTTGTTATGGTCCGCTATTTTGAAGACTGTCTCAAAGCTCTGGTATCTGATCTGAGAAGCGTTCAAAAGACACTCCATTCATATTCTGGGTTATTAAATAATGAATTTAAATTCAGAATATCAGTAAATACTGAGGCATATAATAAATAAATAAATAAATAAATAAATAAATAATACAAAGACATACTGCCAGTAGAAATGGTTCCTGTGTCTCTCAGCAGGACACAGTACACAGTATTAATACAGAATGCAGGTTTTTATTCATGTGCAAGTGTTTGTCAAACAGGTAACAGTCTGCAGAGAGGAAACACTGCTGCTCTGTCAGTGATAACTGTGCACCTTTATTAGTGTTAACACAGTGCACATATGTGCAGACACAAACTCCATCAAAAGTCTCTACAGCTGTTAAAGCCGACTGACAGCTGATCCAGCTGTGATCAGCTGCTGCCATCATCAGAAATGGATGTCACTTCACATGACGCTTCAGAGGAACGTCTCATTTCTTTAATAAGATATTTTCTTGTTACCTCTCTTCACATGGTTTCCTTGCGTCTCTCCACACTTCCTCAGTGGAAGAGACTAAGACGCAAGGAAAAGACGCACGTGAGGGAAACGTGGATGCAGTTAAGAGACTTGAGATGTACCCATTTACACAACCAGGGACATACAGGAATTTTGTATCTGTACTCTCATTTAGCGGGTAGTTTTTTTTTCTTGCCTCTTGCCTTGTGACTCATTGGCCATCTGTTAATTATCGTTACTGTGTTTGACATAGACACAGAAAGCAGACGGAGTTTAGGGAGGCTTGTTTATCCACACTGTCAAGACTAGACAGCATTACAACATTACAGCTAAAAGCAAATAGGAGGGTGCAGCTGCTTCTGTTCACCGTGGCCAGACACAGCTCATGCCTGTTAGAATAATAAAACTGGCTTCACCATTTTCTTTTTATTTGGTATGGAGAGCAAATGTTCTAAGCTGTACACTAACACCTGTCAGATCACCTGTCAGTCAAAAATGTGGCAGGTGATACAGTTATGGCACTTTTCCACTACACAGTTCCAGCACGACTCGGCTCGGGGTTTTTTTGCGTTTCCACTAGGGAAAGTACCTGGTACCTGGTACTTTTTTAGTACCTGCTCTGGTGAGGTTCCAAGCGAGCCGAGCCGATACTAAATGTGACGTCAACAGACTGCCGGCCACTGATTGGTCAGAAGAGTTGTTGCTGGAAGAGTCATGAGCAGTCCCACACAAGAATCAAACCCGGCATTTTTAAATACCGGCAACAGCGTTACAACCATACGGCTCAATTTTCTTGCTTTGTGTGTGACAAAAAGCCACAGACAGAGCAGCAAGTACACCACTGCCTCAATGTCCTCCATTGTTTATGTGTTTTGTGTCGCGTATAAAACAAAGTCACGGCAGTTTCGCGGAGCAGTGCTATGATGACCCCGCCCACGTTGAGTAGGTACTTATTGTAATGGAAAAGGTCTGTTCTGGAACCGTACCGAGTCGAGTCTGGGTTTTTTTGTCAGTTATTTTCTAAATGAACTGATAATTTTGCAATTGATACAGCAGATCCACTTCGTGCTTCGAAAACTATTGCCTTTGTGTACAGTATTTTACAGTGCCATAGCTAGCCATAGCCTAAAGGCTATATGTTAAGTTCCTATTACTGCAATTATTTCCTGTCATTGTTCCTGAGTACGATTGTTTCTTACTTCCTATTACTCCAGTCAGCGTTCCAAACATTTCCTAAACTTTGACTGTACTTTTTGTGGAAGTTTGTCCTCATCACTAATGTATTACTTGAATACTGTTTTCTGAATTCCAGGTACTCTCTCCTAGTGGTTGTCTTATGTAATTTATAGTCAGCAATGCCAAATCAGCAACTTCCTCACTAGATTTTAAGATTATTTTAAGTAACTCTCTTCAAAAAAGGAGCCTAAAGGCAGACGTGCTCCCCTCAAAAAAATCATCATTATTTCTCAGTGGAAGCAGGTCACTCCATTTAAAATGGCAAAGTTTTGATGCAAAGTCATTCCATTTCATTCAGTTGATTTGTTAACAGTGACAAGTAAGTACAACTTTTGCAAACTTGCGGAGTGCCCTGGTAGTTGAGTGGTTACAGTGCATGTAATATACGCACAATGTCCCTGGTTTGAGTCCGGCAAGGGACCTTTGTTGCATGTTATATCCCTTTCTCTTTCTCCCCTTGTTTCTTGTCGGCCTCTCTGCCACTAACTGTCCATTAAAGACAAAGAAGCCCACAAATAATTAAAAAACAAGCAACTTTTGCAAACTTGGACACAAATGTGCATTGCTGACCAATAGTAAACTGTCTTTACAGTGAAGGAACAGAGAGACAAAATTAGCTGTGTCACCCCATCCAAAGTTTTAAACCTTCCTTTGCTGAAGGGTAAACTAGGGTTAGGGTTTTCTTGCCTCAATTAAAGATTAATTGGAGACAGGAGTGGGTGGTACACATACGTTTTTTAATAAGTTGTATGATATTGTCACCTTAGCAACCGAGTTAACTCAGAACTTTTTTTCCCCTCTTTAATAATTGACTTAAATTATGTACAATCACCAGAGGAAGTAAACGCAGCACAGAGAATATACAAAGAAGCTCAGATAATTTTTTGACTAACTAGCGTGTTCTGGGTAGCTAACATGTTTATCTGTTAGTTCGTCAGCCTCTAGCACCACCTACTGTGTGTCATGGGAACATTCCGATGAGTTTCTTCGTAATATTTTTGTTCTTTCTTCATGATGAGGCTGGTGTTGTTGATCATAACCGCTAAGCTTTTAGCGCAGAGATAAATGTGACAGACAGAAGCAGGCAAATGTGGGAGGAAAAAGTAGATTAAAACAGTCAAAAATAGCGTGAAGGAGGAGGAGAGAAACTGAAAGCAGGAGAAACAGGAAACGAAGAGAGAAGAGTGAAACAGAATGAAAGCAGGTGTCAAAGGAGCGAGGATATAAATTCACGAGGTGAAGGAGGAGGAGGACATAAATTTGGATAAAGAGGGAGCTTGTCACTGTCGCTGTCAAAAGAAAGAATGAGACAGTGAGAAAAGCAAGACATAAATCAGAGGAGAGAGACAAACTGACAAGTGAGGAGAGACAGGACACGAGGGACAGACATTAGTGAGAGATGAGGCGGCCTGCAGACAGCCAGCATGATGGGGCTGTACTGGAGCATTTGGTTCATGGTTTATTCAACAGCATCCAGCTGATTCACTGGTCCAGAGGTCTTGAAAAGAGGCTGAATTACATCTCTGTTAATTTTGTCTCCCAAACCTGTGGTCACATTTTGAAGGTTTACATCTCAGCACTTTTGTAGTTCAAAGGAATAATTTTGTGAAAAAAGTGTAATTGTTTTCATGGCTAGAGTTATGATGATAAGCTGAGAAGACTCTCATATCTCAAGATATGAGAGTGATATCGAAGTTATAACTTACTTAACTCTAAAAAAGCAGTTAGATGAGGAAAAAAAAAAGTCAAACAATATTTTTTTTTCAACATTGATTCTTAAAGTGGAATTTGTTTAATTTCACTATGATTTTGTATTGATCTTATTAGAGTGTTTGATTGGCTGACAGTAAGCAGTAGGTCATTCAGTCAGCCTCCTCACATCCATCATGTCAGGCTGGGTACAGTTTTTTCAGACAGCAGGACTTCATGTCAACCACCTGGTTTCCCAGTTAGTGTTCTGTTGGTGTAAGCCAATTTATCTGCCACTCATAGCCCTCAAAATTAAATGTGCAGATCAACTATTCTGGTTAAAACATGACTCAAACTAACCCTGATACTGTAGGTGTGAAAGATCAGTAGGCTATGTAAGCCAAGCTGTGATGTAAACCCACTTTGATGCAAATTATGTAGCAAGGATAGAGCAGCTACACAGTAACAAATCCCATGCATTTTCCTCAGGAAGAAAAACCCGAATAAGGCTATTGGACATTACTAACTGTAGCTAAAAGCTATGCTTCATGAGCATTTGTGGTCAGAATAATCAACAGGCTCAAGTTACAACCTCAAACAGAAACCATCCTACTTCCAAATCAAACTGTTTGATATGAAAACATTTGATGATTGGTCTATAAATGATTAAACTTCAGTGAAGGGCTACAAATAGTATTGTAACCAAGCGGGTATCTCCTGGTCTGAAAAGTGAAGCCAATGTGTAAACTACCTAAACCTGCCTTCTATCTAATGACCAGCAGGGGGCAACTCCACTGGCTCCAAAAAGAAATCTGATTGTATAGAAATCTATGAGAAAATGAATGTATCTTTCAAATGATTTATTATCTCAGTGTGAAATGTCCTAATAAGTTGATGGTCTCGATTGCTTTTTTGAATACAGCATGATGTTAATTTTGTAAATTATGGTGCCATTTAATTTAAAATTGTCTATAAAGCAGGGTATGCTTTAGGTTACGGCTACATTGATTGACAAGTTGCTACCATGGAGACAAGGTTGGCTAAATAACATAACCATGGTGTAACCCCAGACTCCCAGAGTACAGGTGTAGTCATAACATCACTTTTCATCATCACATTTCAAGACGTTTTTAGTTCATGAAAGTTAATTGAAACATTTTGGATACCTAAAAAAGTATTGTTCAGCATCCGGTTAAATTAAAAGATCCTAAAAAAGGATCCTATACGTTAGGGCCACAATTAATTATTTTCATTACTGATTTATGTGCCCATAGTTTTCTTGATTAAATCATTTCATCTCTACAATGAATGAAAATAGTTAAAAATACCCATTATCATCTTGTAAAAACCCAAGGGGAAATCTCCAAATTGCTTATTTTTCTGTCAAACTGTCCAAAACCCAGACATAATGAACTTAGCATCACAAAAGACAAAGAAAAGCAACAAATCCTCACAGAACAAACATTCAGCTTGTGTGCCGCTAGACGCCGCAGTGAGCCAGTCAGTCAGAATGGTGTCATGTGTATCTAATTACCTGCAGTCTTTAATCACTGACACTGCTGCTAACAAGCCCCAGAGTGCCTCATGCCGAGGGAGACGTGGAAGAGACAAGAGAATAGGGATGGGAAGTTGTGCCGCAAAGACAGGCATGAACGAAAGAACGTGTTTGGTACGTGCTTAAAAAAGGGTGTTCTCTCACTATTCTGCTTTTTTCTTGAATATCCAGTACATTGTTTTCATACCAGACTGAACAAACAATAGAGGTGTAAAATGCATCCATCTATTGGCATGTTTGAAGTGATTTCTGCCAAAGCCTAAACAATAGAAATACAGTTAAATTTCTTCTTTCAGCTGTGCATTGCAGCCATCATCTGGTGCGGACAGGACTTGGACACATGCTTATTCACTCTGCTGACTTTCAGTTGCTGTTGTCGGACAACCGAACAGGAATGGTACCTGTTAACCAAGTGGAACACTAATTCCTCATTCTGCACTATGCTCATGTGCTCTGCTGACAAGGAAGGATAGAAAATATTCTTCTTCCACACTCATCTAAGTACCTTGTGTGTGTGTGTGTCAGCTGCAGGGTTGTGGACGGGCAGCAGGTCGTCTGCATATTACTGGAATACTGAACTCATACATACTCATGCTTCTTAGTAGGGCTAGGTATCGTTACTTGATACCTTTAACATATTGACCGAAATAAATCAATACCAAGTAGTATCGAAACGTCTCCTGTCAAACGATACCTGCAACTGATCCTTTTTGCACCCAGAGATAGAAAATATGACTATTTGTATGGACTTGCTCACAGCCAATCAACGCATTAGTTCTTCGATTTAATGCAACGTTATTAGCCCACTGCCACAGGAGCTACAACCCGTCTGTGCTGGGGAAGTTGTGGTGAATCTGAGTTAGCGTGCTGAGCAGTTCAGCAGCCAAGATGCCACCTAAACGCTATTAAGTGTGGCTACACTACACGCCTGTTACACCAGATAAAAGAAAGTGCACAAAATGTGGACTGGGTATAGAATGAAGTACTCATTTGGTATTGGTATTACTGACAGGGTACATGGATTGGTACTGGTATTATTTAAAAAAAAAAATAGTAATAGTATTGGATTCCAACACAGAGTCAAAGAAAAGAAATAAACTTTTGTTTCTCTTTTTCTCGCTGTCTCAACTCACCTTTGTTCAGAAGGTAATAGCTTTCGATTAAGAGTAGCTTTTGTCTCCCTGTGCTAAGACATTGCTTGATCTCTGCAGTGTGAGGCCTGTAAAATGCTTTCTGCAAGCTAAACCTGTGATAACAGCTTAACATAGCTTAATGTACTTTAATATGTTAATAAGTTAACTGGCTGCTGGCTGTAGCTTCATATTTAGCATACAGTTAGAGGGGTGTTGATCTTTTATTTTCTGACAGTTGTCAAGAAAACAAAGCAGTGTGTTTACCTAAAGGATTTTCTGTAGTACAATAAGTAGGTGCACAATACAGCGTGGCTCTATGAATGAGTAAAGTCTGTGGTGCGGGGGTGACGTGATGTGAAGGTGGAGTGAAAAGTAAAATGGATTCAGTGCAGGTTTCTTTAGTGGCCTAGAGAAAGAGAAGAGAAAAAAAAGCGAGGGAGGGTGGAGACTAGAGGGGATTGAGGTCTCTTTGTTCGCCGTCTTGGTCGTCTGGATTTGGATCAAAGGCTGAGAGTTAAGACGCCCTTTGAAGACGTTTTCCTCACCTGATGCTTTCTGGGTCGGAATCAATCCCCACTCTTTTTGGCTCATTCACAGGGGCATTTGCTTGGTATATTTGTATGGTATAAAAAGTGCAAGAGCAAAAGGTTGGCGATGGAAGACTTTAGATGCAAAATTGTAATTTTATAAACTGTTTTTTTTAGGGTAGAGGCAGGAAGCTGTATTGAATGGGACACCTGCTTGGGAAAAAAGGATAAAGCATGGTTGGATTTGGATGTTTTGCATAATCTTTTTTTTTTTTCGTGTGTAGACTCAATTTTTTGATTTCAAATATATGAACTCCAAAGTTATGCTTCCTTTTAATGTATTCTATTATACCTTATTCTATTACAGTTTTTTTTATAGCTTTTTCCCCCAAAATTATAGATGATGATTTTCAGGTGAATGGTGGCTCAGTTGCTCTTTCTTTCATTCTGTCAGTCACACTAAATCCTTCAATTTTTCTTTCAATCAACTGCTTTTTCTTTGATTTCTTTCTGCTTTCAATTCTTTCCTCTCTTTTTCTGCTCCATCCACCTTCATTTTCCTCCGCCTAGCCCCTTCCTCACCCTCTCCCTGGCTGAGCCACATCTGGCAACAAACGCCGAGCTGCCTGTTGGATGAGAGGGCACTTGTCACCCATCCATCCATCCTTCCCTTTCTCCCTATTCACCTCCATGTCCCTCACCTCCTGTATATCTACTACCCCCTCCCAGCTCTCTCTACCTATTACCTGTTTGTCTCTCACTGTCCATCTCTCTAAGGTTCTCACTTAAACTTTCTGCCTGTGTAATCATGTCTATTCTACTCTCGCTTTACTCTTCTACACCCTTCTTTCATCCCCTGATCTTGCCAAAGCAGCTAGAGCTCACTGCATGTGAAAAGAGAATGTGTCAAAGAAAAGGGAAGACAGAAAACAGGAGAACTAAACAGACTTCACAAAGTTGTAATGATTCTTAGATAATCATAAATATGGTTTGGTCTTTGGAGGCCTTTTGGAATTTGCTTCTTAATGAAGTAGACAAGCCTCTAAATCATCATCAATTTCACTTTTTAACCAAAACCACATGATTCTGAAAGTCTCTGATTACACAGAATAAAACAATTAAGTGGAAAATACACATTTGCCTAATTGGTTTTGCCTTTCATAGATTGTCAGTAACCTTTACAGTCACTTTATTGAACCTGCACACAGGTGTTAAGCAGTCTTCTGACTACTAATTGATGTTTTGAGGAAGGAAAGGATTGAAAGCAGAGGCGAGGGAAATTATGAGTATAAACAAATAATCAAGAACAATGCAAAGCCTTTAATCAGTCCAGCCACATTCTCTACTTCAGAGGCGGATGTTTGAGAGGCAGTCATTGATTCACTGATGTGACCTTTTCAGACGTGCACACACACACACACACACACACACACACACACACACACACACACACAGACACACACACAGCGGCCCTCTTGAGAATCTGAACAGACAAACAGTGATGAGATCAGAGCTGTATTGTGTCCTGAGCAGATTACACCTAGTGATTGTATGTGCTGCAGTGTGTGTGTGTGTGTGTGTGTGTGTGTGTGTGTGTGTGTGTGGGTGTGTGTTAGTGTGTGTGTGTGTGTGTATGTGTGTGTGGGGGGGGGGGGGAATCAAGACTAGGTAGCTAGCTGACGTCATGTGTAGTGTCACAACAACTGAACAGGTGTACATAAGAAACAGTTATAATAACTATTTTTACATTAACATAACAAGCTCCGCGTGTCTGGTATTGCATTACTGATGAGCCAATAGTCATGTGATTGGTTAAACTGTGTGTTACCTGTTATGACATAAACTGCTCCTACTGTTGGTTTACAGAGTACCACAAATATGTACATTACTCTGAATTCTGTCGTTTTAGAAGATTTCTGATGTTTAAAGCTCACACTGCACGCTTTAATCTGCATTTCTGCACAACCAGAACCTGAGATAATTTGACCAGCCATGACATGGACAGTCACACTAAATATAAGCATGGTTTTGTTTGGTGACTGTTCCAGTGAAGATAGCAGGTCTTCAACAAAAAGAGAATGAGATGTTCCTATGAACTGATTGTATGAAAGAAAACAACAATATAACGAGCAGCTGACGGCTGGAAGACGAGCACAACATGATCCATTAGTTCATGTTCCATTAGAGCAGGTCAGTGTTATGTCACAGCGGTCTCAGTCAAGGCTACAACATGTTTAGCCTCCACATTTAAAATACTGCTCCAGTAATATTAAAACAAGCTCACAAAGACAGGTGCACAAGTGAAAAAAAAGGGCACTGATGACTGAATATATGAATTTACATTACACATCTCTTTGGTCATCTCATTGCAAATCATGCAGTTTTTTTTAAAGGATAAACTTAGCGTGAAGTGAACACTTTCACACAAGAATTTGTCAAGTTGACCTTTGAGTCCTTTGAGTAGGAGAGGAGAGGAGAGGAGAGGAGAGGAGAGAGGAGTACATAGTTGTCACATCAAAGTTGGGGAGAGCATCATTTCCCAAGGACATACAGGATGTTTCACTTTCTTTAAACGTTCACAACTTACAATCTCAGCCCAGTACTATGGTGCATGTGGATTTTGATTGAAAAAGCTCTTTAAGTGTGTGCTATCTGGTTTTTTTGGACTTAGCACCCATTATCTCGCCATGAAATGTGCTTGCTGCTGGATTGCACCATTAGTATCAGAGGAAGTACCTGCTTATACCGCTTGAAAAAGCAGGGGGGGTTGTTACCATGGTGAAAGAAAACTACAGTAGTTGATTGACAGTGCTGATGATCAGAAGCAAAGCTGCTAAGTGTTTGTTTTTCGATGAGCTTCATATTGGGAAAGAATCTAACAGCGGCTGCTAATTCCTGACTTTCTCTTGCTTAATGAGCAACGGCTGGGAGCTGCCACTCAGGAGAGTATGTGTGTACCCTGTTATGAGTCTGAAAGCACCAGGGCCACTTAAGACATGACATTTACATGCCACATAATTAACTGTGTGTGTGTGTGTGTGTGTGTGTGTGTGTGTGTGTGTGTGTGTGTGTGTGTGTGTGTGTGTGTGTGTGTGTGTGTGTGTGTGTGTGTGTGTGTGTGTGTGTGTGTGTGTGTGTGTGTGTGTGTGTGCCATGTACGTAATAACTCTGCCTAAAGGTCTCTCTGGGGAAACAGCTGGGATGGAGCAGCGAGCAGTGACTGTATTTATTTGTGCTTTCCAAACTTTGCTTTGTATTTTATGTGAGATCATTATACCTCTTTATCTGCTGTGAACTAAACTTGCAGACATTTCCGACAATACATTTACTTTTAAATTCAGATTCACCAAGATAGCTTATGCAAGAGCCGTGTGATAATCTTAACAGAGCGACTGCACATGAAGGTAAAAATGAAAGGTTTTTAAAAGTCTAATAAAGCCTTGCACACACAGTTTACCTCTGCTCAGATCAAGTGTACAGTAACCCTAGTTACCACTCTGTTGCCCCTGGTTACAGTATCCCTCTGTTCTCCTCCCATGAGGCCCTATGGGTTGCTGTTGCCATGACACCAAAGTTAAAGCCCCAACTTCCTCTCCCCCTAAAAAATTCCTCCACTGAGAACTTGTTTGTACAGACATCCTTCTTTACAGCTGTATGAAGATCCCTCATTAAGCCATCTTTGCTTTTTTTTTTTTTTTTTTACACCGAAGCAAACAAACTGCATGTTTTACAGAGTATTCCAGTTTTCCAGATTCAGAGTCATGGCATATTTCATAACAGCTCCCTGTCAGCCCCCTGTCCTGCTGTGCCACCCATCTCTTTTACACAGACATTGATCCAGCCATCTGACTACCTCTATAGCCGGCTTATTTGCCCCCCCCCCACTCCATATCTGTACCTTTTATACAAAACTGCGAGGTGGAATAAAGGTGCAGCATTCCCGCCTTGAACTGGCTGTGTAAAAGGAGCTTTTGTCACAAACTGTGGGCAGCTGTTGGCCTTCAGTTCATTCTCTACACTCTGTGTCGCCCACTGAGGACACACTGAGCTGGCTGATTTTTCACTTTCAGGTGTGTTTACAGCTGAAACTATTAGCTGGTTGATGGATGAGTCAATTAACAAAGAACTATTGATGAATTTGCTGTTTTACTATTCATGGTCTGATGGGGATTTTTCACACAAAAATGCCAAACCTGCTTGGTCCACCTTCTCAAATTGCTGATTTCTTGGTTTTAGATGACAGTAAGCTAAATATGTTTAGGTTTTGGGCCGTTGGTCAGAACAAATATGTGTTATCTGAAGACATCACACTGGGCCCTGAAGACAGCTTCCCTTCCCAAGTTTTGAAGGCTAGCAGTGTGGCTCCAAAGATGTTGTTCTGACAGTCCACTGGTTGTTCAACCACTTCAGTCCAGACTGAAATATCAACAGCAATAAGATGGGTTGAAATTTTTTTTGGAAAAATGTAATTTTGTAGAGACAGGCTTGCTACAGTGGATAATAGATAAATCCTAACTTTGGTGAGCCCCTGACTTTTTCCCTAGGTTGACATTTTTGGTTCAGAGTGACATGTCTGAGCTATTACTTGATAATTGCCAGGAAATTTGGTTTAGACATTCATAGTACCCAATGGATGAATTGTGATAGTGTGTTTGCTGACCTTTCATTTAGCGCCATTTAGCATCATTAAGGTCAAATTCTTAATTTGTCCAATTTGGTTTATGACCAAATCCCATCAGCTAATTAGCAAAACTAGGACGATGAACCTTGAACACCATATCTGCTAAACATCAGCACGTTAGGATTGTCATTGTGAGCATGATAGCATGCTGATGTGAGCGTCTAGCTAAAAGAAACAAACACAGTCTAGCATGGCTATAGAGTCTCATTCATTGATGATTGAAGGACTGTTAATTGCCTCCAGAAAGTTGTCCTGCCAATATGCATACATTACCTGGTGACCCATATGACTCGTTGCTGGCAAAGCGACCTGTCAGATATTTGCCATCACTGATATTCATTTGATTTCAATTCTTATTTGATATTTGCCTCCCTCCACACCTGGAGCCATGCCTCTACCCTGACACCACAGCTGCTCCTAGATTACCACCACACTTCACTGATTTACTGTCGAGTTAGATTTGATATTCACCTCGCAGCTGGCATCTAGTACAACATCTGTTACCCACATATATACATGCATGTCACGTCACCCGGAGAATTGTTTGCTACTTGAAAAAAAATCGAATTGCAGCGTGCCTCATTGGTTCGCTGCGTCGCCTCACTTCGAGAACGACCCGGGTTTCACTCCCATCATCATATCCTTACTATATGAGCTGGCATCAGTGTGACAACTGTTTTTCCTAGCAGTGATGACCGACCTGTTGTGTTTCTCGCCCATGTAAACCGAGCACTTGAACAAAATGAGTACATTTGAATTCCATTCCGCATCGAAAACCACAGGACATGTTCATGCAGATACTTGACTTAGATGAAAAATAGTCCCCTCTGACATGATTCATGTTCACTACAACCACAAACAGCTACACCACATTAATACATACTACATATCAGCATGGTGGCTACCCATGCACAGCACCTTATCTATGTGCTGTAGCTTGTATTTAAATCACACATCTGCCAAGTAAAAACAAAAAATACTAAAACAACTTGTCAGATTAAAGGCCAGAAACTCAATTTCTGCTGACAGATATTATAAATTCTGTCATAACAACACACTGCTGTTGATTTTGCGGACTTGAAGAGAGAACCAACTCTTGTTATCAGTGTCGATGCGTGGAAGTACTGAAAGGTGTAGAGCTGGCAGTAGACACAGGATCTCCTGCTCCTTACTGACACTCACAGGCGTATCAAAGGACCGATTAGAACCAGAGGGCAGGTTAACAAAAGCATACTCTGTCTCTAAAAATGTGACATAAAAAGCTGCTGTATAGGTCAGATAAATGTGCTGAAGCGTTGTTGTTGTTATCCAGTTTGATCTGATTACATCTCACTGTTAGAGTGCCTGAAACAGCTCATGTCGTTGCTTGGGCGACAGTTTTTGGGCGCCAATTCTTATGGAAAAGTAGCTGTCAAAGTATTGTTATATTGTTTGCGAGATTTACTGAAGTATACTGGAGTGGATTTAGTGTCATCCACGCTGTTAAGAGCGTGTTTGTGTGTGTGTGTGTGTGTGTGTGTGTGTGTGTGTGTGTGCCTTGTTAACTGCCTGCCTCAAAGCCTCTCATCCTCCGTCAGCCCATCAGCTTGGATTGCCGGCAAACTTTTAGCCTTTTCTTCTGCTCTCGAGAGTGAGGGAGAGAGAGAGAGAGAGATAATTGAAACATTTTAATCCTCCATAGAAATCAGAAGGGGTGCTTTTCATCTCCAGACACAACACACTACTTATTTTCAGGGGAAAGTAGGTGGTAGGAGGGAAACAGAAGGAGTGAGGGAAAGAGGAGGAAGAGAAAGAAGAGAAAGCAGGTGTCAGTAAAGAGTTGCATGTTGTAGGTTAGAAATCAGAGAGAGAGGAAGGCCAGGAGAATAGAAAACTAACGGTAACAATGATTAAAACATCTCTCTTTTCACTTTTTAACCACTTTCACTCAGATTCCTTCTCATGTTTCCTCAATGCAATTGAACTCCCTGACCCTCTCATTTCCTCCCCTCTGCATATGCACAAAATCTCTTTTTTTCCTTTTACCTGTCAGGCAGTTTTACATTTATATTAATCATTGCTCTGTGGAGGGCATGAGAGCAGATCCTGGCCATCTAACACTCTTTACCCTACACATAAGCTAAAAAAGCTTCCGTGTTTGCTTCAGCGTCGTGTGACTGATTATGTACAGTATTGGCCATGCCTGTAGGTTCCCTTCTCAGCCCGTAGTCCAGTGGTCACCAGTCCTGCTCCTGGAGAGTTACTGCCCTGCATGTTTTAGGTATCTCTCCTCTCTAACACACCTGATTCTAATAATTAACTCGTTATCAAGCCCTTGACAAGCGTCAGCTGCTTGATAACGAGCTAATAATTAGAATCAGGCTTGTTAGAGTGGGCAGGTACCTAAAACATGCGCTCTCCAGGAGCAGGGTTGGTGACCACTGCCATAGACTTTGCATTAGGATAATGTCACAGTGTTTAAAATTTCATTCAATGGGCTCTGGGAAAGTTTTACAAATATGATGAAAAATTCATAATAGAGTAATAATTGACTTTGTTTGCAGCTCGTGGAATCGTCTCTCTTATAACAGCTGTCTATGGTGAAAGTGCTTTTTGAGCTGAAGGGAATTCTTTTGGTGCAATACCACCAATGACAACTGAGGGAAACTGGCGTCATCTAAGGCTATGTGGTGGCGTAGCCTATCTAGCTAATGTATCTAGCTCTCTTACCACATCCATGCTCTCACTCAATACATCTTCTGTATTTAACACATGAAGAAATAGAAACAAGACATTGTGGTTTAACAAGCAGTCAGCCTATGTTCTATAAGAATTTACTGGCCATCAACAATTAGCTTAATGTTAGCCCAGGTTACGGCAAGCAGCACTAATGAAGTTACATTCTCACAATGAAGCTGCAGTTTTCACACACCCAAAAATGACAAAACCAGGTTGTTAGTGAATAATGGTTTAGTGGCTAACGTTACCAAGCTAACTGAGAACAAACAGCATTAATAAAACAGCTTTACTTTTATGGGGAATCGAATTTCTTCCTCACAACTTCCACCAGTGTGCTAAGCTAACCGGTACTGCTTTGTCAACGCTCCATTAAAACTCAGTTTTAAAAGACAGTTTACGAACTAAATGCACATTTTTGATGCAAAAGAGTGATATTGGTATTGATTGATTATGTAACTGAATGCTGAATAATGAATTTAAAATGTTCAACTCCACACTATTTACTACACAACATTGGTTATTTCCTGCATTTATGTATGTATGTCAATCTAGCAAATAGCCAAACACATTATCATAACATTTGTCATCAATTTTTCCAAATGGTAGTGTAATAAAAAAGAGAAATGCTATGTAAAAATTATGGTATCATGAATACACTAAACACGCCACTTAAGATCACTTAAAATCACATTTAGCTTTCATTGAGCAATACTCCCAAATTTCATGATAAATACTGTATTTATTTACTAAACACTCTTCTTCAGAGAGTAGCGCTTTACCCTTTGTTATAAAGCCCAAGACAGTACTTGAGTAATTTAAAGCGACCAAGATTAACATGTCAACATTTTCACCAACTCTTGTCTTCTCTTGTCTGACTAACAGTGGACAGTAATTGTTCACAATGTTGACATCAGACTGTAGCCCAAATGCCTCCTCCAGAGAGTGTCTGGGCTTAGCCTTAGAGATATGGTCAGGAGTTCAGACATCCGGGGGAGGTTAGGAGTAAAGCAGCTGTTCCTTCACATCGAAAGGAGCCAGCTGAGTTGGTATGGGCACCTGGTCAGGATGCCTCCTGGACGCCTCCCTCTGGAGGTGCCCGAGCACATCCAACTGGGAGGATATCCCGGGGCAGACCCAGAACACGCTGGAGGGATTATATATCTCTCCTGGTCTGGGCAACGCTTAGGGATTTTGGGATCCCCCAGGAGGAGCTGATGAGCGTTGCTGGGGAGAAGGATGTCTGGGTTACATTGCTCAGCCCAATGCCACTGCGACCCGGCCGCGTTTAAGCGGCAGAAAATGGGTGGACGGATGGATCACATTGTAGCAATAAGTGATTAGACTAAAATAAAGAATAGTGTTTAAAAAGTGGGGGGGAACATGTCTCGCCATCCACGGTAGAAATCACGCCCATGTAGTCACTGACGTCATTGTAAATAGTAGCATCGTCATTTTCACATCCACAGCACTTCATCTTAAATCAAAGTAGATACCATGATGCTTCTAATGAGAACAAATCTGCATATACATTAAGACAATATGGACAGCTTCTGTGGAAAGCTTGTTAATCTGCCGAGCCACCAGGGCGCCATGTGATAACATTAACAACAAAGAGGGCCAGCAAGATGTTCTATTATCTGCCATTAAACACCATCATGCTGCATTAAAAAAGCACTGTTGTGGGCAATGGTAGTCAATTATGGGCTGGTGAAGTAGAATATCTGGCTGTAACAGGAACCATAAAACACAATTTGTGCAAATGAGGCATCCCCAAAGGGCTGATTGAAGCAGGAGAGACTGCCAATGGGTTTCAGATGGTTCGGTTTGGCAGTGGAGACAGGCACCTGAATGCATCATCCTCACTAGTGTACTGACACGCTGCTATTATCAACCATCACGGTCCAGGATTACTCATCATTAGTGTAGGTCCCCCCACCAAACACACACACACACACACAAACACAGTAACTTCTTGAACTGAGGTGTGCATACAAACCACACACACACGCACATCATCTCCACAGTTACACCCATTGAGTTGCATACAGCCACATTCCTCTAATAATAACATTATTATGTTACACCAGCAGATTGATGATGATTACATATCATTCCACTCTCCGCTGAGACAGAAAATAGATAAGAGAGAATGATGATCATCTACTGTGGCTCATCTCTTCATCCAGACAGACAGTGTATTGTTTACACTAGGGAACCATCTGTCTCAGAGGAGATGGAGAAAGGATTGTATCCTTCTCATTAAGACAAATCATGACCCTCACCTCTGTTTTTATTTAGAATTAGGAGAACAGTGATGCTTTAGCTGCACACAAAGCAGCTTGTTGAGTCCAGACACATCACACAACACTTGTGAATATTTACAGTGTCTTGTTAGATTTGGACTCTACTGACGGCTGTGTATTTATCACTGTAGCTCACATAGCTACAAACTGCTTTGCACAAACTGAAATGATTGACGGGCCTCCGAGCCAGACAGATGCACTTAGACATGTCAGAGGTTGTAGATATTTATTGTCAGAGAGGTTGTTGTGACAAGGTTCAAATACTTGCAGCACTGACAAATTGCTGATCTTTTTTCAAAAGTTTTTAGATTGATTTCTGTTGGTTTACATCCATTTCAGGTCTCTATGAAAATCAGTTTTCAGAGAATAGAAACTTGCTTCAGATAGATGTTTAACATTTTGCTTCCTCGATCCTATTGTCAGAGTTGCGTTATCATTTTAAAAATTAAATTTAAATGCCAGAGGCCATTTTCATCTCTATGTTAATGAATTCATTACCACTGAAAGTATATAGATATGAATGTGTCTCCACTTCTTGCTGCTATGCAGAAGTGAAGGCAAAATATCTGCTTTCTCAGAGCTGACATCTTGCTTGTGTGATGTTCTGCATTAGAGTCTGATGGGACCCATTTTTACATCTTCAAATACCTATTTTAAAACAGTTTGACAAACATCAACATGATAGAACTATCCAAAACAATTGACATTAATCATCTTTAGAAAAAATGTATTTTATGTGTACTTTGATTTTTTAGTTTTGCTCGATTCCTATCCACTAACATGGAGGGGCGGGATTTATGACCTAAGCTGCAGCCAGCCATCAGGGGACGATTGAGATGTTTGGCTTCAATTTTGGGGATCTGTCATGATGTACATATTTCTATATAATCAATAATCTACATGTTCAAACATCTCAGATTTGGGGGGCTACTTGCTAATCAAGAACATTTTTTATGTATTTATACCTCTACAGCAGCAGGGGCGGGTTTATGCTAAACACCGCCGCGTTACGTAACGGAGCTGTGATTTTCAGACCCACCCATTAAATCCAGACATAGAAATCTTGAAACACAGTTTGTGAAGCCTAGCTCTTCGCATTTATGACCTATTTAATGTGTTTAGAAGAAAATGTCTGAATTCACTTTACACGGTCTTTAAGAATCCCTCATAGCACTAAAAAGCAGATATTTTCAATTACCCAACAATAGGTGACTAACAAAAAAAGCATCAAGGCTTTCATCGTGTATATTTGAATGTAAGAAAGTACTTAACTTATTGCATAGTGTATTGAAGCAAAAGGGAAAGCAAACTTTGCCTGGACGGTAGGAAGTCGTCATGTGCTCTGGAAAAATGTGATTAAAGTTAAAGCGCTAAAACATAGAAAACCACTGGTGTGGTCCCTCAGAACTCCTTTACAGTGACTTTCAAAAAGGATTGCTGGTGTGTGACCAGTTTTACTCCTAATATAATTATTGTGAGGTGCTGTAGGGTTTCTTGCCTCAGGTCACAAACTGGAAAGGCTCTTTGTTGCTGAAATTGAAAAGGTCATCAGCCCAAAAAACAGTTACCCTTTTCAGCTTTCATTAATGAATGTCTGTGGTTTCAAACGATCATTTTTATGACAAATATTCAAAAACATGAACCGAGGAATGGAAACTCTATAATTTTGCCCTAAAATCATTTTTTTAAAGGTATTTTGTCTGTATTCAGTGTTGTGCAGCATTTATATTAGCAGAGTTTATGACCCAGTTTTCAAAGCAGTGGCATAGTAACATATTTTGTGTCATGGTTTCCTTCTGGTCCACCGAGAGCTTAATTTGTTAGTTGTCTCCTTGAGGTGAGAATAACATGCTGTATGACTGTCGTGAACTTTTTAAAAGGCTGTTTTAAATTAAGCCAGTACACCCACTATAAAAGGTGAATTCTCCTTGTATCTATATGTTCAGCCAATCACTGGGACAGTTTAATTGTCACCAAATAGCTTTTTGGCTTCATATAATCTGATGGTGAATACTGAGCAGCATTGAGTGTTACTCAGAAGGACGAACATCTGTTTGTACTTACTGTGGGATCAGACTGGAAAGACACCAGTCAATAATGATACTTTAATCTAGTGTCTTGCTCAAGGACACTTTAGCACAGTGAATGATGCTGTCCAACAAGAAGAACAACAGTGAAAGCTGATTGGTTAGAGTAAGTAAAACACCACTGTTATCTTTTTTTAAAGCAATGTTTCTCGAGGGAGTGCTAAGTGAGATGCCAAATTATACATACAAGAGTGTGGGCGTGTGTGCTCCTGTGCTTGTGTGTGTGTGTGTGTGTGTGTGTGTGTGTGTGTGTGTGTGTGTGTGTGTGTGTGTGTGTGTTTGTGTGTGTGTGTGTGTGTGTGTGTGTGTGTGTGTGTGTGCGTGTGTGCGTGTGTGCTTGTTCCAGGTGGGCTGAAATGATGGATAGGGAGAAAGGACAAGAGCTGACAGCTCAGTGAGAATCACTCCTGTTCCTCATCTATCATATGGAACAGCTCAGTGGCAGAACCACACACACACACACACACACACACACACACGGGCACAAGCACACACACAGCTCCCTCTCCCTTTGGCTACAGATAAGAACTATTGGCTAAAGTGAGATAATTTAGACAAAGAGAGAAATACCGGCTCAGAGAAACACATCTCTAATTCTCACTGACATAGCAGTTTGATAGTAAACTACAGAGAGAAAGACAAAGATGAGAAAAACAAGGTTAAAAGGTTAAATGAAGAGGGATTGAAGTTGTTATGTGAGCAAGAAAGCAACACAAGAAAACAGGAGAGAGATAGCTGAAAGAAAAGGGACAAGAACTGAAACAAGAAAAATGATAGGAAGTGTGTGGGTGTGTGTGTGTGTGTGTGTGTGTGTGTGTGTGTGTGTGTGTCCACTTGTTTTCATCACAAATTAGGACATTTGTATGATAACAGACCTGCAAAATCAGGACACCCAGAAAAATTAGGACATTTTTGAAGTCCTCATTTTTTTTCAAGCCTTCTACAGTGTTCTAGACCCTCTCAGCATGCTCCCAAACAAAACATATCTGATGTCCTGAAACATCACAGTTTTATGAAATTAAGTGTGTAAGTGTGTTTATCATTTTTGGTCATCTTCGATTTTTCAGTCTAGTGGCCAGTTTTGGAACTCAACACACTTTTAACACACTTTCAATGACGTCACTCTGCCGGTCCTCATATGTCACTTTTTATCAGACACACTAAGTAAAACAGAATCAGCAAATTTTGAGTTACACATTTAGAGCTTTGATTGCAAATGATAAAAAAGACAAAGCAGATATTCAAATTTAGACTTTTATTGAAACCAATGAGCTTTTGAGAAATTTAGAGTGTCCAATTGATTCATAGTTTTAAAGAAAAGTGGGAAGAAACTTGAGTACCCAGACAAAACCTATGCTACTTCAGTAGACAACACACAGGCCCAATCCAAAACCAGCCCCTATCCCCTCACCCTATCCACTCCCCCTTCGCCTGGATATCCATTCATACCCTCTCCCTTCACTAGAAGTTCCTTCCACAGCTGTGACTGTTACTTGATTAGGAGTGATACTTGGTGGTAAAGTGGGTAGGGACTGGTTTGGGATTGGGCCACAGACTCAGAAAGGCTCAGGACAAGACTTGAACCCTTGCCTTCTAGCTGTGAGGAAACACTGTTGACCACTGTGATAACCCTGACAGCTCAAGTCCTGCCCCTCAAGCTCTTTACTGCGTTATTCTTGAAGGAAAAAAGTTAACCCCAGTGGACTTTTTGACTTCAAGATGAAGGCTACGCACCCTCTAAATAACTCCAACACTAGATCTACATCTGAAGGAGAGGCCCCTCAAATGTAGAACCTGCTACATGTACATGTAGAGGATTGAAATGATGTTTCTCTTAGACCCACAGTGAAGTAGACAACAATAAAATAAATAATAACAACAACAACAACAATAGTGCAACTAAAAAGTTAAACACATGAAAAAAACAGCTGTAAAGCTTCAAACAGGAGGGACAACAAGGCAATATTTAATATATATTTACAAAGTAGTGCAAATGGTGTGAAACAGATTGACCATATGCAAAGGGAGCAGCAGATTAAGTTATATAAAGTGGTTACTGCTGTTTTGTGTGTGTGTGTGTGTGTGTGTGTGTGTGTGTGTGTGTGTGTGTGTGTGTGTGTGTGTGTGTGTGTGTGTGTGTGTGTGTGTGTGTGTGTGTGTGTGTGTGTGTGTGTGTGTGTGTGTGTGTGCATGTGTGTTAATGGTGTACAGCAGTAGAAAGAGATATGGCAATATCCTGAGCCTGAAAGGAGGGTTATTTCCCCCTCTTCGTGTTGCTATGACAACCCATCATGTAGCACCCCAAAAATAATTCTAATCAGCATGAGAAACAGAGCGAGAGGACAGATGGATGAGAGAAAACTAAGAGAATTGTTCTCTTTTGATGCACACACTTCTAAAATGATATAAAACCACAAGGAGACAATGTGCCTCAGACATACAGTTAAGGAAAGACACTAGAAGATGGCACGTTCAGTCTGTCTTCCACCTCAGTGTGATGCTGCTGCTGTGTGCAGGATGTGGAGCCCAGCAGGAAGAAGGAAGTGCTAATTGCTTCTCTTTAGTCTGCCCTGAAAAAAGAGAGAGCAGTTAGCACAGTAAGTCCACTGCTCTGACCGTCCTCTCTCTAACCTCACTTGCTTTCTGTATTTCTTTCTCTCATTCACTGTCACACATGTACAAACACCGAGCACTCGGGTCAGCATTAGAGACTATGTAGTTTAGTCAATCTTGACACACGCAGTGATGTCTCTACCCCGGCGTTTTCACCCCCAACTCTTTCGTACCGTCATGATGCACCACAAGACATGGCCTCCCTCGGCGGTAGTCAAACAGAGGCTGCAGGCTCTGATGTGGCCAGAACAAAACCGTTGGTATTATTCCAGAGCAAGGATTAGTCTCTCTCTGAGTAAGGAAGGAGAAGGTGGGGGAGGGGTTGTTCATTTTTCATACTTGAAGCCTTGACTTTGGAGGGGAGCTAGCTTGGGACGGAGACTTGGGCCACATTCAGATAAAAATAGCACTGCATTTAAAAAAAGAAACAAGGGTCTGCAGTAGTGTGTGTTACTACAGGTTGACATTATTTTAGAACCAAGCTACAGTGAACCCATTGGAAACCCACATCAACCCACCAATAATTTACAAAAAAAGAATCTAAAAACTAGGGCTGTTAATCACAAATGAATCCCACATTTTTTATTTGTTTTAAATGTACTTCAAAGAAATATTGTTCAAGTTTTTTATACTCTTATCAACATGGAAGTGGACACATATGCTTGCTTTATAATATATGTTTATTATTATTGAAACAATCCAGAACAATGAAATTCTGCATGCTCAAAAAATATGATCAGACAGACCACATTAGATAGTTTGCAACGGAGATGCATGAACAACTCTACAAACAACAAACTTTCAACAGCGATAGGTAAATTGGTGGCTACAGCATGCAGGCCGGTTAACACTGTGGAGGACGAGGGTCTGCCTTTATGACATATACTGCAACCAGCCACCAGGGGGCGATAAGGGGAGATATTTTGCCTTCACTTTTGTGGAGCTGTCATGTCATCTGTCTTTATATACAGTCTACTGTTTGTGGTTAAGCAGTTAACTAACAAGACCCTCAGAAGACTGTCACACAAGATTAATGTTACTTGTTAACTGCCCTGTTAGCTAAGCAGCACAAAGCATTGACAGTTAACTACAGTATAGCATTCACCTCAGTCCTAGGTGTCAGAGTGTTTCCATAGCATAAAAGACAACAGCCCGCCCTCCTAATTTGGAAGTTCCTGGGTATAAGCTGCAACCAGCTCCAATGCAAACCTATAGGTAACATCACACCTTGCTATGTCCATCTTTATATACAGTCTTTCCAATGTTCACAGCATGATAACCATATGAATATCTGAACAAAAATGACATGTATGTGGCAGTTCAGAGATCTGGAATCAGGGAAGGTTTAAGTATCAAAGCAGCACTCGCAGCAACGTCCACTTCAAGCGGGTAGTGCAAGGCCTTTTGATGTACAAATCATTTGTTTATTTCAGTAATATTTTTGAGTTGAATTACCTTCCACTGGAATCTAAATGTCAAATCTGATTATCATCCACATAAACACACCCAAACAAAAAGTGAGTCAGCAGAGCCAAAGCAAATGTAATTGTTTTTATTTGACAGTGACTTTTATGCAGGATGCTTTCTGTATAAAAGGGAAAGAAACATAATGTAGCTGAAATCGATCATGCTTGCGGTAAGCATACAAAGCTGTCGTGTTTACAAAGGTGAATCACATCTTCAATTGCTCTTGAATCAATCCACTGCTGTTAGACAGGCTGAAAATGACAGGGTGCGTAGATGACATTTTCACCACCTGTAATTTACACCACTATCATGCACCAGAGTAAAACAGATTTGCCTTTTTCCATGATTGGCTGAACAAAAAGGTTTTTAGTTACATGATTTCCTGTTTGGTATTTGCAAAATGAAGAACTTTAATGAAAGGCGACATCTGAAAATGCCATTCTGTTTATGACTCCTCCTCTGGGCATTATAACAACGGCCCTATACCATTATGAGTTATGAGGAAATAAAGCACGGTTTCATTCATTTTCTGTGTGTTTATAGTAATAACAATCAATTCCCAGCTGTCGTGAGCAGATCTGAGGTACAGTCCAAATAGACAGTAAAATGTTTATGTTGGCAAATATTTTATGACTCAGACCTCTTCTTTGTTTAAAGATATCTGAGACATGAGGGACTGGTAGAAAATAAATAAGAACAGAAATAAAAGACAGAGACAGCCAGCAGGTGCTTTACTTGATCCCCTCGCAATCCCTCTGAGATGAGATTTCCATAATTTTATCTTGCTGTGGCATTACATTAGCAGTACAGGACCTTGTTTTTGTACAAATTAAAAAGTCTCCAAATGTAGCAATGCAAATAGGGAATAGAATTCACCTGAGACTAACATTGTCAAAGTTGTACTAGGCAGTGTTCAATTTGGTGGCCTGAAGTGTCAGTGAGATGCAAAATGTTACTCTGAATGGACTCCACTTATATGTGCAATACACGCAAACAGACGAAACACAAGCAAATCAAGAAAAAAGATCTTAACTACATGTGGCATAAAGAAATGCAGAACTCTCAAACATTCATCAGTAATCTTTAGTTTGAACATTTTCATTGAATAAATCCAATTTTATTGGAATGTTGCGGTTTATTGACACAAAATTGACAGTAGTGTGACTCTACTCATCAAAAATGATTCCAAGTGTGTAGCAGCCAATAACGTAATAACGGCCGATAACATAACATGCCTGTTTTTTAATGTAATAATGGCCAATAATCTAATAACTTATTACATTATTGGCAAAAAGTTATTACGTTTTCGGAACCAATATAGTAATAACTTTTTGTCCGTTGTATGCCCGTTTTTTAATGTAATAAAGCCGATAATGTGATGACTTGCAAATAACGTAATAGAATTTCTGAACCAATAACGTCATTTTTGCTAATATTGTAAATGTTATCGGCTGTTATCACGTTATCAGCCATTATTACGTTATTGACTGCTACATAAGTGTTCGAAATCTTGATTTGCTTTTTTTTGTTTTGAACAGTTGAAGATCACTTTTGAATACAATGTGGTGGATTTGCATAGATGTGCGACACAGATTCATTGTTCTGCAGCTCATGCATGTATAGTGATACTAGAAAGGTATCTCTTTAGTAAGAAGTGCAGGTGTGAGTGCAGGTGTGAGTGAAGCTGCGATGGCTTATTTTACACTATATCAGCAAGTTCAATTAAGTGTACTGCTACGTAAAAAAAACCCACAATTTTTCCAACATTGATAATTCATCATCAGTTTTTGCCAGGACTGTCCACTCATTTCCTCAATGCTATTTGAAAAGAAACATTTGAGTTCTAGTCATTTCCTGCCTCATCAAAACAATTTCCCTCCTTTGACCATTTTGAACAGTCAAATAATGGTTAATTCAAAATAAATGGGGCCAATCTACAGCGTCTTATTGAGAGACACAGGATGCTCTTTGCTGTTGCATCACCATAGTTGCTACCATGTGTCACGGTTACAGTACATTATTTAAAGTGGGTGGTTCTTAAATGAGTTGAAGGGGGAACCAGTAGCTGGAGATGCAGGATTCAGATTGAAGGAAGAAGTAGAAATGTTCCATGGATGCTGTTTAGAAGTTGCCCATGATCTCTGACCGCTATATTGGGGGAAAGCAAAAAATAGACTCTCCCAGTTGAGAACAAGGTAGCGGCACATTACATGACATGTTTCACAGTGGGTGTCATGTGAAGAAATAAGTATTTCAGTATTTGACGGTGGTGCGGTGTAGGCCAGGGATTAGAGAAGCTGTAGTTTTTTGTCAGACATGTGTAATTTGAGTGTATTTCATGCTGTAAGAAATGGGGTTAGCCAGCTATCTGCTTTGCTTCGGGTCTGTGTTGCTCTGTTTCTGGTGTGCTACTGGAGAATTCCTAAGTGGGTCTAACCGGGCTAGCTGGCTGCATGCAGTAAATTGGGTCACTGCTGAATTAAACACCAGTGCCTCTCCTTTCAGTGCTGTTTCACTGCTGCGCCAGAGCGCACATTCAGGCAAATTATTCAGGTGCAAGACAACATTTTTTTACATCGCAGCATACAAAAGGAGTGTGATCTGCACCCTGTTAAGCTCCCAATAAATAACTGTATTCTCTTTTTTTTGAGAGAACCCAACCAAAAAGAGAATACAATTATTGATTGGGAGCTTAACAGTGTGCAGACGTCCTTTGTACCCTGAAACAGAAAATAGTCATGGCCATCGACTTCAAATAAACAGTGGCACCCAAGAGGACAGGGACTGGTGCTGTGAACACAAGAAGTGGCATTTCAGAAGTCCGCCTCAAACAAACATGCCTTCTGTCCTGGAAAGGTTATGCCAAGTGTCACCAAAGTGAAAGCCGCGTGTGAAGGCATTTCTTACTCGGCGTCACCGTGTGCAACAGAAATAAACGTGGCACAGTATCTTAGAGTCTGTCTCTACTTTGTGTTTCTCTAACAAGGAGCTAGAGGAGAGCAGAAATAAAAGACGTGGCGAGACTAATGGGGAGAAGGATGAAGTGAGGTGGGGAGGCGAGCCAAACAGAGTGTTTGCTGGCTCAGGTTGTGAAGTTCCTGGAAGTTTTATGACAGTTTGTTAGTCTGTTTTTGAGAACCGTGTGAAGCTTTTTCTTCTGACTGGTCAAAACAAGAGGCAGCATCTCGTTACCTCTCTCCTGGACATGTGTCAGCCATGCTCCTGTTACGCTAGAGTGAAGGAGGCCTAAAAATAAGAAATTCATACATTATGCCTCCCTAATCTGTAACTGAGAAACAGCAGAGGGAATAGATAAGGCAGACTTAAGATCAGCACATTTGAATTCAGCTTTTTGTAAAGCTGCAGTCCTCCAGTCCCTCTGGTTTCCTAGCGCTCTGCAGTGGTCCCATAGCTCAACCTGCTGCATCCAGTCAGGCACACTCAAGGACAAACACACTTTGAGGGCAAGGAAATTAATATTTGATATCTAGCTCTGCATCATGTGGTGAGACAGACAGTCAGGCAGACTTGCAGGCAGATACAGGATGGAGCCAAATCCAGGAATAACCACTCCCAACTGCAGAGCCACCAGTCCACCAGAGGAAAGCTCATACTGGATTGCAGTTAAACAGCAAAAGCAGATGTTGGTTGTTTGTTGAATTGGTTAAAAATACTCTACAGTATTAATTTAATCTCACTCTTTGCTGTGCCTGAAGTAACATCCAGTATGAATTCAATACAATTCCTGCACAATGAAAAGCAGAGGCACAAGAGGGAAGCATTTTTGTACTGAAAATTACATTTTCATTTTAATAAAAAGGGCTTATAATGGCCCCTCGTGGGACCAGATGCATATCCTCCAGAAGTTATCAAAGTTTCTGAGTTGAACGTGTAACTCAACAGCCCCTGAAAAGCCTCTTTTTGCTGACCTCAAGTGTTTTAACTTCGTGCCTTGCTATAGTTATGTAGAGGTGTACTCTAGTGCAGTGATTTTCAACCTTTTTTGAGCCGCGGCACACTTTTTACATTTACAAAATCCTGGGGCACACCACCAACCAAAATGACACAAAAAGACACTAACACAGTACATATAATACATATAGTTAATAATATTGAAAAATAGTGTTGGGGTGTGGGTGGTGGGAGAGTATGGATCGCTGTGGAGAGTCCGGTCAGGGCTCTGGTGGGTCTCAATAACCAGACTGTGGAGTGCAAAAAGAGTTATTTATTTCTGCCAGATTCTTACAGAGACTTGGAGGTGTGTGGTTTCTAGAATGTACAACGATAACAGAAAAGACCACACTCAGGTAAAACATCCTCATTATACAACAAAAGGAGTAATGTGTTAACAAATATTAGCTCAAAGGTTAACCACATTAACACTCTGTTTACTACTGTAACTCAAACTAAATTATGTTTACAATATCAAACTGAAACCTACTTACAGTACAAATGGACGCACACAATCCTCTTGAACAAAAAAACTAGACTTAGGACATCAAAAAACCCAACTGAAACCTCTTAAAAGCAGGTCTAATCTGTAAAACTCCCTTCTTTCTTGCTGCCAGACTGGCTTTGTTGCAGGCAGAACAGCGACAGTGCGCCCTCTACTGGTTGGTGGTTAGCCACTCTCTGCTCAGCCCTAGACAGCCTTTTCAACAAATATAGTTTCTAAATGTATTTGTGCTCACTTAGTGTGAAACCTGGGCCTGTTTCGATGAACACAACAAGGATATCCTGGCAGGAATGGTAGAAAGACACACACGAAGCTCTTCCTCAACAGCTCTCAGTCTCTCTCTGTTTTTAGTTTTTATCGCTGTCAGGCTTGAGAAGCTCAGCTCACACAGATATGTGGTTGAAAACGGGAGCAATGTCAAAATAGCTTTGTTGGCCAGAATGGGGAACTCCTTGGCAACAGCTAACCAAAAACTGTCCAAAGGAAGATCAGCAAAGTTTAGCTTTAAACCACGATCTTGTTTCAGTTCAATGAGTTCCTCTTGCTCCTTTAAAGTCATGTCCTTTCCAGCAACGGATGCTGAGCTGTATGGGTCCCTAACCCAGTCAAGGCATTCTGTGAAGGCTGAAGAGAAATACTGACACACACTAGAGCAGTGGTCTCCAACCCTGCTCCTGGAGAGCTACTGCCCTGCATGTTTTAGGTATCTCCTCACTCTAACTCGTTATCAAGCAGCTGAGGCTCGTCAAAGGGCTTGATAACGAGTTGATTATTAGAATCAGGTGTGTTAGAGTGAGGAGATACCTAAAACATGCAGGGCAGTAGCTCTCCAGGAGCAGGGTTGGAGACCACTGCACTAGAGTCTAGTGTGTGTCAGGAGGGGTGCAGAACTGGGCCCACATTAAATTATGGAATAATTTTTCAAAATAGGCCTATTTGTGGAAAAAAATTGTAATATTTGAGTTAAATAAAAGCTTTTAATTGTTTTCTTCCAAATTGCTCTTGAAATAGTGGCCAAGAACCCCCCCACCCCCAACACAAAAATGGTTTAGCCTAAAAATGCCCGGTCAGCCCAAGTCCGGTGCTCAGAAAAGTAAAGAAAAGAGAAGAAGAAAATAGAGGCCTTAGAGATTTTCCAAACAAATATTTAAAAAAAGGTGGTGACGGTGAAGCTGGAACTAGTAAAGTCAACGTAGAGAAAGGTAAGAAACAGCGCAGCCTTGTAACGTAACCTAACAGGTCAGCTCTAATGTTAACGTCCATTAGCTTGTATAAAAGCCTGACACAACACGTTATCTTTGACAGAAACAGTTGAGTTTGGTAGCTCCGTCAGAGAGGAGAGAGATCCAGCTGCAGTCAGGTGACCGAGAGAGTGATGCGGGAGAGCTGCCCCGCAACGGAGGGACAGAGTCAAGCTACCGGTAAGAGAGAAGAGAAAGAGAGTCACAGTGGAGCGTGAGATAGTCTGATAGTCAGATAGTCTGAGCAGGATGGATCAGAGACTGATCAGATATTTAATTTCAGCGATCCTGCATTATGGCCCACTAACATGACCGAGTCTGATAGAGTAGGAGTAGGAAGAGCAGAGCAGAGGAGAGGCAGTGTTAGGGAGACTTAAACTACATGTAGTTGAACTACATAGCTTAACTACAATTAGCTGTAACTTGCTGGTAGTTAAACTACATTCATATGTTGTGCTGCGTCAAGTATTTCAACTACTTTTTGGGTCATTTTTTGTAGTTAAACTACTCAATTTACAAACTACAATTTTGGTCAATAACATGAAACATTATTATTTTATTTTTTTAAGATTTTGTTGGCATGGACGCCTTTATTTAGCAGCGTATATGGCATGTGCTCTAACCACTCGACCACCTGCACATGAAATATTTTTTATTAAAAAAAGACCTATATAATATACATTCTATTTTACCATTATTGTGTTCCAGAACTCTATTTGAAAAAGGGCATGAATCATGACATGCCAACATTGTTGTTCAAGACACACCGATCTAGAATATGTCTGCCTCTTTGTATTTTTTATTACATTTTTTGTTGACTGATTTACATTTCTGATTTACAAGTGGGTATTGGGTATTTTAATTTTCTCTTTATATTACCCAACATGTCTATAGAATACCCAACATGTCTATAGAATACCCAACATGTCTATAGTTAAAATGAGTATAATGAGTATAAGTAGTTGCTAAAGCTACTTTTTTTAGCTGTAGTTTTACAAACTACATTTCTCCAGGGGTAGAAATGTAGTTTGTTCAAACTACTGCCAGGCTGAACTACATGTAGTTTTACAAGCTACGCTTGCATAGTAGCTTCCCCAACACTGAGGAGAGGAGAGGAAGAGCAGAGGAGAGGAAGAGTAAGGGAAAAGGAGAGATCCGGGTGCGTGGGGGCCCATCTAAGATTAGCTCGTCCCGGGCCCAGGCAAGACTGTCAGCTGGCCTGGCGACATGTATTAGTGATGCTGGGTGTAGTCAGATATTAAACGTCTTTCGACCATAGGTTTATCATCCTGAAGTTAAAAGGAACATATTATGTAGATTTTCAGGTCTATATTTTTATTCTGGGGCTCTGCTGGAATATCTTCGCATGCTTGTTAGTTTAAAAAAAAAAAAACCCTCTTTATTTCACTCATACTGGCCCTTTATGCAGCCCCTCGGTTCATCCTCTGTCTCTTTAAGGCTTAGATCCTCCAAAGAGCCAACTCTCTTCTGATTGAATAGCCCCCAGAAGCTGCGTCTCAGCCAACCTCTGGTGCTTAAGTAAACAAACAGTAGCAGTAGGACTTCTTTCATTTCTTTGTCTTGTTCTTTACACAAAATGTCAATTTTTCAGATACAGCTGTTCATGTTCAAGCCGAAACATGATCTGAAATATAATGCAAACAACACAACCGTAGCAACCAAGGCTACGGAACAAACAGCTGTTTATGGGCATGAAGGATGAGCTCACGTCAGGGTCAAATTCTACATATGTTAACCTCATGTTTTGGAACTATTGCTTATGGTAATATAAACAAATATACCAGAAATGGACATTTTTATGTTGGGAACTTAAGGTTTAGGGAACATAGAGAAAAAAAATCAGTCAATAAATCATTGCAGCAGAGAGGGAACGTAGGTCTGTACTCTGTAGTTCTTGAGTCGAGTCATCAAAAGCACTACTAATTTGAGAAAGCACGATCGATGTGTTGCTCAGGAGGCATTGATTATTTATATTCTTGTCAATTTTACTGCATGATGAAATAATACAAACTGCAGTGTGGTAGGGATGCTGCATGGTGGCAGTGAGTGCAAAGACAATATGATAACAGTGCAGCGTTACACGTGATAGGAAAGATGTTCAGTTTTAAACTTGGGGGATGTCTTATGCATGTCCTGAACACTTTTGTTACAGAACCCAAATCGGACTTGAAAGTTGCTTCAGGCTTGCTCTAGGGTTGACCATTAAAAAAACATACACATTGATGAAATGTCATATGAAAAAACAAAAACAAATGGCATTTGCTATAATAGATCGAAGCCTTCCTTGTCAATCAGATACAGCCATGTTACGCACCAGCATTACCTTTTAAAAAAATGCCTTTTACTGGCGTTTTATTTGGTTACATAATAAGAGCAGCAATCCACTGTTAGTGCGTCTTGGTTATCAGCGCTTACCAAAAGGCTTTGAGGTTTTGAAACATAATCGGCATCTTGTGCTTAGACAGACAGCAGGCATTCAGCTAACGGTTTGTACCAGACTGAAGCTCATGCTGGATTGATTTCACAGCAGCTTTAGAAGGCAAGGCAATGATCATACGGAGGATGTGTGTGTGTATTTGTTAGTGGTGGTATGGTACCGAAAAACATACAGAGGGAACATGGCACAATAAAAACAAGCTTATTTAGAACAAAACAGGGGCAGATAGCGTTATAATTGTGTTTTTAACAGATATTTTGAATAATAGGGACTTTGAGGAAGCAAAGTTTGGGGTCACGTGGATTCTCTGGTACACGTTGAATCAGTCAGAGGTGTAAAAATGAAAAGAAATGTCTTGCTAAGTGATTGAGGTTTCCCTCTGGGTTTTACAGTGATCTACACTTTGAAAAATACAATATAAAGAGGTGTGGACTTGACAAAATCATTCAAGTGATGACTCAGCTTTAACACTAATGAATTATGACTTCACTTGGACTTCAAAGACTTGAAAATCTCCAAGGATTTAAGGGAACAAATGTTGGTTGGGTGGGATGACTGCACCAATTTTGAAGTATCACTGGGTGGAGCTGGAAGAGTCACTTTATGTCCTTTCATCTCGTTTAAAAGCAAAAGACAGGTTCATAAAGTGAAGTCATTCACACGATTGCTCTAAATGATCGTTCCTCGTGCTAATGTTCTGTACCGCGCAGGAAACGCTCCTCTAATTATCCAGAGAACATGGTGTTTTCCCAAGATATCAACCTGAGCACACCTCCTACTACAAATGATTTCACAGTGGTGTGTGTGTGTGTGTGTGTGTGTGTCTCTGCAGATGATGGTAAGCTGTCTCTGGATGAGTTCCAGGCTTTCTTCTCCGATGGCACGCTGAACGAGGACGAGCTGGAGAAGCTGTTCCACACCATCGACTCTGATAACACCAGGTCAGCAGTACTACACCACTACGGCATGGCTGTGTGTGTGTGTGTGTGTGTCTATGTGTGTTTATGTGTGTGGGTGTGTGAGTGTTTGCCTACAGCGTACAACAGTCGCATGAAATAAATCTGCATACTTGTACATTTATGCATGTGTGTGTGTGTGTTAGTGTGCTCACCCCACTGTGACTTTTGTTTTTGATCACATCTCACTATTAATTATGAAACAGTAGAGAGGTGCTCACAGCTGTTTTCCTGCTGCATAGCCTCAGTACCACACTTTTTGGTGTGTGTGTGTGTGTGTGTGTGTGTGTGTGTGCGTGCGTGCGCGTGTGCCTGTGTGTGTGTGTGTGTGTGTGCCTGTGTGCGTGCATGTGCGTGCACTTTCATGAAATGTATGTAATTTATCCTGCCGCCAGGAAATGTCACATCCAGTTCTGAAAGCCCTTTTTATGGGGAACCTTTTGTACCAAAGCCCTTTACGTTAAGTGACACCATCAATACGGAACATGACAAAATAAAAAATGATGAAGGGAAAGGTGGTAAAAATATAGAGAGGCAGAAACAGATGAAAGAAAAAAGTTAATTTATTAACTTTCATACTCTTTTTACATTTTTAGTTAGTCATCCCGACTGTCCGGGACATGAACCTCTCTATGGCGTCGACTCTCTATGATTCTCTGTTTTGATTGGCCCTCACCCCAATAATTTGTTGAACCTTTATAATCAGCCAATCAGCTCATCGAGGCTGCAATCAGGAGAAGTGTGCTGACACAGTGGGATCTGAGTAATCAAAAGACTAATTTACATCACCTCTGAATCCTGCAGCGCCTCCAATAAAATGAAACCAAGCAGAACAAAAGCTGACCTTTACGGTTGATGTAGAATTGAATTAGGTTCAATATATAAATCTTCGACTCGGCTCAAACATTAGGTGAGATTTTTAAATCAGTGCGGTAAGTGGACCGTGCAGCCATCACTCTGACTTCAGACATCGCAGCTTTACAAACCTTATCCACTGCGGTGGGCGCACTCAGAAAAGTTTCTGTTCATTAGACTCTGCATCCGCATGTCAGGCCTCAACATTATCATGTGACAGCAGATAAGGTTATTGATTTGCACGAGTGAAAGCCGAAATGACTGCGTAAGCGCTTGCTGTTAAAGCAGGAAGTTGATGGATTGAGAGGAGGGATGGAGAAGGCAGAGACTGAGCGCTGTCCTGTTTCCCGTCCTTCGTCTATCTGTCTCTGTCACTCTGTGGTTTCCTCCCATCTCCTATCAGGCTGAGATTTCCGTCTGTATTTTCATGCCGATCTCTTCTTGTTCCCATCGCCTTCATCCCTCCATCCTCCTTCTCCTATCACTCTGCCCATCACCTCTCTCCATCTGTCACTCATTCCTGTCGTCTGATTCACCCTTCACTCCTCTCCTGATGAGGCTTGAATATGAAATTTCAGCTGATAACTCAGAAGGTACATTTCAGTTTAAGGTCATTTTGGTTACTCTTATCATTTTTTGAATTCATGGATGCTTTATTTGGCACTGAATCATTCTATTCTAACCAAACCCATTGATAACACTCACTTGATTTTGCCCATTTTAAGGAGGATTTTGTCATTTTTTTGCCCAGTAACTGCCCCTGATTGGATCAAAATACACAGGAAAACTGAGAAATGGGCACATTAACTTATTTTGCTTGTTTCTTTATCAAAAAACACAAAAATACAACATTTTTGTATTTCACACAGCTGCTTGAAATCCAGATATTAGAAAGAAAACAGACAAACAAACAAAATAACAGGAAAATAAATGACAAATCAAATTAGTACCAATTAGAAACATAATGATCAGTCACTGCCAGTACTTATGTAATGCATAAACACATGATATAACAATTCCATGATTATATCAATGCTAGTGCTCTGGCCACATCTATAAATGAAATACTGCACCTTTGATTGGTTCACCACTCTACTGTGTGTGTGATACTAATAAAATCTTATGTCGCTATAAAAACATCAGCTGATTCTTATTGATGATAAAGTAGAATATTCGAGGCTTAATAACACTTGGAGGGATGATCAGTCATGTCATCACCTGTGAATGAGTTGACTGGTTTACTTCCCCTGCTGTTGAAGTGTAGAATACATCTGCATCTAGCATACGGATATTAATTATTTATCATTATTTTAGCAGAGACAGTTTTACAACCCTGACAAATATCAGAGAACTGCATATGTCGTTGGAAAAACATGAAAATACACTTAATGATGGGTAAATATAGACTCTCAGTGCATATTTTTTAAAGCCCATCTGTCACAGTGATAGATCCGGATGAATTCTGGCAGAAACCGTGCATGTAAAATGAAACTGCCACTTATTAAAATAAAATGTACCATCATCAACTCAGGAGGTCCTAATAGAATCATCCAATCATAACAGTAGCATAAACTGGTCTGGTGCTGATGTTTAAAATATTGAAAAAAGGGAATGAAGAAGAGATGTTTAAACACTGGTGATTTTTATAGTATTCCATGTTGTGCAGCGATCCCTGAGCAGTCATTTCTAATCAAGATGAGCAGATGGAGCATTTTTGCCCATCTCCCCCTCAGTCCCCTGTTCTCCCATCATCAGTTAAATCTTATCCCTATTTGGCTGTCTGTCTGCCGCTTCCTCGTCCTCCCACCACTCCCTCGCTCCATCTCTTTTTTTTTTTCTCCGTCTTTTCTCCCTCCCCGCCTCTCCCCTCTCCTTTCTCTCCCGGTCAGTCAACCAGGCAAAGTCTTCTTTATGCCAGTGAAGAATACGCTGCCAAATGAGTCCCCATACAGTGAACTGAGCATGAATGATGGCAGCGGATTGATTCAGACTCCTGTCACAGAGTCTTGTTAGATTGCTCCCAGGCTGCCAAACTCTATGTGTGTGTGTGTGTCTATCTGTCCGTGTGTGTCTGTGTGTGATTGCATGCAAAAAGCCTTTCCTCTGTTTCTGACCCGGGTCTTCTCCATCCTTTTTCCTTCCTTGCTTCCTACTTTCCTTCCTTCCTCTCTCCCTCTGCGCTATGCTGCGATAGTAATGTTGACACTAAGGAACTCTGTGGTAAGTGGACTAAACACACACGCACACACACACACGCACGCACTCTTCCTTCCCACTACCCTCATTCTTATTCTTATCTATTATTAAAAAACACTTCTCAGAGAAAATGCAATTATTCCTCTTTTAAAATATATGATATCAATTCAGAAACTTTCAGCCAACCGTTGCAAATTGTTTTGTGACTAAAAGTTGGATAAATCTTGTAATATGCCAATGTGTTTGTGTGTGTGTGTGTGTGTGTGTGTGCGTGCGCAGACTACTTTGCCAAGCACATGGGGGACTACGAGGGAGTTTTGGCCTCGCTGGAGACGCTCAACCTTTCCATCCTCAAAGCCATGGACTTCACCAAGAAGGTAAGAGTGAGTGAACGCTGAATGAAATCTCGACATGAAAGCCAACGAGCATATTCTTCCCCGAAACTGTCCCTTTAAGCATGAACTGCAATATGTTGTGTGATAACAGACAAGAATAAAATGAACCTTAGGCAGACTCCAATATAACATTTACATAATCTTAATTAAAATGTGTTCAATTGTAATTACATTTTGAGCTGGATCGATGAAATTGAAAACATGCATTAGTTGCATTTCACTGAACGCTTAAACTAATAATCTACCCTTTGGCGCATGGATGATCCTGCTTTTGTTCACTTCACTAAGCACATCACGTTGAGCTCTGGGTCAGTTTCCCCAAAACCTGCGTCCTGTTGAACTGAGATGTTTTACTGCTTTTATGTCAGAAGAGTCAATATAATTCACATTTGCTTCGAGCCAATCATAATCTTATTTCTAGATTATTCTTCAGTGATGAGCGAATGAGAGAATACTTTTCACATATGAACTACAGTATGCTGTTGGTGACAATACAGAGGAATGATCAGCAGCTTGTCTTGAGGTACAAGAATCATATCATAGGAGCGACACACTGTTTATGTCTGTTCTGTTTGGCACCAGTGAACTCCAGCGTCATGACAACCAGTCAATACTGGTGTGTGAGTGTATGTGTGTGTGTGATTTTAAGCATCAACTGTGTAGATGTGGAAGCAGTGCATCCACAAATGATCCTTCAAACACACCAAACAGTTTATGTGTGTGTGTGTGTGTGTGTGCGGCAGTCAGCTGGTAAATAGTAATGTGTTATCCTAGTTTTTCCCATGTGCTATATATAGCAGCATATCCACAGCCACACTCCCATATCCATGTTCATGTTAGAGTTTCTGTGTGTGTTTGTGTGTGTGCGCGCGCCCTGTGACAGCTCTGTGTGTCTCTGTATCTCTATCCACCAGCTCTCTGTCTTTATCTTTTTTTCTGCTGCAGGCCATTCAGCAGCACTCAAACACACACATACACACACAACCTCGGGCTAGTTTCTCTAATGAGCGTCCATTGTTTAATCAATCAGTTGAGTGTGTCTCTTGTTCTCTCGCTGTATCTCTTATGCTCTTTCTTCTCCTCACTCTCATTCATACTGTCCTTCTCCCCGTAAAATTCACTGCTACACACGCGCTCACACACACACGCACACACAATCTCTCTCCCCTTCACTGTCGGACACTGTGATATCATTGTACTATCCATTGTGGGCAGTGTGGAAGAGCTCCAACAGCCAAAGAGCCAAATAGCCAAACTGGAGCTGAGACTGGAGCTGCTGACCAGGCGAATATTGGTGGAGGTTTTATATATGTGTGTGTGTGTGTGTGTGTGTGTGTGGGGGGGTGTATTAGATGGCAAGGCTACAGTAGCTTTTACTGCAGAGATTGGAGGCCAAAGTATCGTTGCAACTCAGATTTTCAGTTGCTTTTTATCAACCCATCTGCGTTCACCCTCTTTTCTTCTTCACTGCTGCTGCTTCAGTTGTTCTGCTTTCAGTCACATTTATTCAGTGGGCCACCGACTCAGTTTTTAGTAGCACAGCAAATCCCTGGTCTCATGTTACCTTGCGTAAAAATGAAAAAGACACAGGCTAAACAAGCCAGTACATGCCACTCTAAACTACTGAAGGACCAGTCCTACCTTCATGGTCATTGTACATCAGCAGAAAGCAGAACAAGTCAAAACTACATACATCATAAACTTTAAATCTATAATGCAAGTTCAGCTCCTCACATCTGTTGTACAGTAGACTGAGATTTTGGAGCATTACAGATGGATTAGTCCATGTGCGTTATCTTCAGTCCACAGGAGCATCTCACACTAAGACGATTATAACTTTACTTAAATGTGCACACCTTGCACCTATCATCATGTGCATGGAGCCATTTAGACCACTATATGGTCGCCTCTAAGCTTCTAGCTGCAGCTTGAAAACACACATGGTAAGGTAAGGTACACTTTATTGATCCCCATAGGAGGACATTCAAAATTGACAAACAGTAGCCTTGTAATGGTGAAGTGATTAAAAAAAAAAAAAAAAACCCTATACAATAATCGATCCCTAAAATAATCTGTAATTATATAAAGTGTGCACTGTTACTAGTGGGAGTGGGAGGTATTGTGTAAAATGAGTTATCACAGACAGTCAGACAAATGATCAATGATATCAGGCTACAAACACTTTTATTTCCTAGATTTCGGGGGTAGGGGAAAGGATCGATTTTGCTCATGTCCTTAAGCATCCACAGATGAATACTAAAATTTAATGTACTGTTAAAGCTGATGGTAGGATTTCATCAGCCTGCCGTATATGTCATCACATAAAAAAAACACATTAAAAACTTTTTAAAATGTCAAATATGTCCACCTCGTGCATGTGCTGACAATGAATTCTTGTTGATTAACTAACCAACCTCCAACTCAAAATCACTCTTCACATCATTAGAACACATTGAGTATTTCATAGTTGGCCAATTATTGTTGAAAGAGCGACTCCTTAAAGGCTGGATGGCTAATCATCTCCTCAGCAAACATCTAAGTGGACTGTTTAGTTGCTAATCCATAAGTAGGAGTAATAGCCTAAGTCACTACACTGGCATTAACAGCTACACACATTTCAGTTTAACACTGCCCTTTAAAATAGTTCTTTCTCTCCTCTCATTACTCACTTCATCAACCTTTCCTCCAATATGCTGTACTCCTTTCTCTCCGTCTCTCTAATACTGTCATGTTCATCCCATATCGCAGAACTCAAGATATATTAAGAGATTGTGATAAATGTCTTCTTTTTTTTTTTTACTTTCAAAAGGATTTTGAAACGACATCCGTTTCAAACTGGAGAAAATCTCTAAAATAGAGGCAGATGTGAGTAGGCGGAGTGGGTGGAGCTAAAAGACAGAGCGTGATATTAGCTTGAGCAGAAGGCTGTAGACTGAGCCCTGGCCTTTTAGAGCCCAGTGAGAATTGATTAGTTCTCCATCCACCTCAATGAATATAGACACAGGAGAAAAAATGAGGGGAATAGGAAGGCAGACTTTGTACTCCGCAGTTACCTACTGTCAAGAGGCTTTTTTTTCTTCTTCTTTAAAGCACTTGGTTGGATCCTGAGGGCAGTTTGCAGTAAGACTAAAATTGGTCTCCAGATTATTCAGCTGAAATGTACACCCCAGCAGTATTGGCTCTGCTATGGTGCAAAAAAACCCTTGCCAAGACCCTGCAATAGCAGCTGTAGGCTTCTCCTGGAATGAAACATGTTGCAGTAGTCAATGCAATACCTGCATCAACCCCCCCCCTTTTTCTTACTAGAATATACATTGTTTGAATGTGTCCTTTGGGATGAAGTTGGACATCCACAGCTGTGAGCCGTGCAGCTGCAGAGAGATGCTGATGTTCTGCTTGTGTCACCACCGCCTGTCATCCTTCCCTTGGCGCTCCCAGAGGGACAATCAACACACTAATAATTCATGCAAATGTGATATTTCCATTCACGTCATGCAGTATTCATTATTTTGACTGTCAAGGTATCAATTAACGAAAGCAGTCGTCGGTGCTGTCTTAAGAGGCTCACGAGATTCTGCAAATGAGCTGATCATAAAGTAATTAGTGCTGATTAAAAAAACACAAATCAGCTCTGACCTCTCATCAGATCTGTCGAGATATTAATTGGAATTATTCTGATAACACACAAAGCAAGAATGTCAAATGATGATCAATGTCAAAAACGTTATTATTTTAGAAATGGATAAACTACATGGTAAATAGACTGTATTTATATAGCGCTTTTCTAGTCTTTTTAGCACTCAAAGCACTTTTACACTACATGTCTCATTCACTTATTCATACACTGATGACAGGGGCTATCATGCAGGGTGCTAACCTGCTCATCAGACTAACATTCATACACCAGTGGTGCAGTCTTTGGGAGCTATTTGGGGTTAATTATCTTACCCAGAGACACATCAACATGTGGACTGGAAGAGCTGGGAGTCAAACCGCCCATCTTCCAATTAGTGGCCGACCTGCTCTACCTCCTGAGCCACAGCCGACCCAAACTGTATAGTCAAATTGTTCAAAATTGGTTTCTGACATGGAGTGGTTTCACATATAAAATCAAATTTGTCATCAAAAACTATTCAAAAATGCCAACTTGTTTGGTTTTTTTTTGGACATTGAAATACATTTAGAACATTCAGTTTCAACATGCACATTTCCAGATCTACATGTTTTATCTGTGGCTCTTCTTCAATACTTATACATGATTCACAGTTTAAAAAGAAACCAAATTATTTAAATCTACTGACCCTTAAAGCAGCCCCTCAGTTCAGCCTCTGTCTAAAACATTAACAGGCTGTTTTAGCTCCTCTGTCTTTAAGGAAATGTCAACTTATCAAATATATTTGTGCATGCACGAGCTGAAATCTGATCCGAAATATGAGAGAGGACAATGCAAACAACACATGGAAAAACCTTAACAACACCTTAGCAACCAAGGCTACAGAATGGACCATTTATGGGCATGTGTGATGTACTAGAAAAACAGAAAGCCCTTGTTTTTTGACTTCATAATATTATATAAACAACATAATATGTCCCCTAACCCTAACCCCTTTAAAAAGTCTATAGTGCCGACAAACTAGTCCCTTTTTCAAACATTTCCTTTCTAAATCTGTTACGAAGATGGAAATGTCTTCAACACATTGGCTGAATAAATGTATCGTGATCTATTGAGGAATAATATTACAAAATCTGAATGTAAAATCATTAAATCACACGTCAAATGTATATACCACGCTCTTGAATAAAGAGGAAAAGGGAAAAAAAACGTTTATTTACTGTCCAGTCCAAAGCAAAGCAATGCAAATATGATGACGATGGATAACCGCTCCATTCTTTCTACACGTGTCAGTAAGACAGCAGGTGTCACATCCATCAGCATTAAGCCAGGTCTCAATATGGAGAAGAAGCAGAAGCTATAGCAGTAACATGCTGTTTTAATAATGACAAAGCACACATAAATAATAAACAAGCTCAACTACATGCTGACAAATCCAATAGGGCATCATTTACAGATTTGAGGCACTTTGAATTTGATTACTTTAGCTTTGAATGAACAGAAGTCTTTTACTGCAAGTCTCAGCTGACCACACCCAGCAGTGATGTCACAGTGTGCTGACACAACCTGAAGTACACTTCTGCACCACTGTACCGCCGCATGTCGGGAAAAAAACACGGTTTACAGAAGTAAAAGCTGAAAGTCAAATTCTAAGTTGGAGTTAAGACGTCTTGGTGTAACTGCAGCAGAAGTGAAAATTCTAAGTTGGACAAACTCTAAAAACTTTTTTTTTGTTTTCTTGTAAACAACACAATGTTTCAGTTTCTCATTATGCATTTCCTTTCTCATAAAACAAAGCTGATATTTTTCTAGAATTTTGAAAACCTGCGTTGCCTTCATCCGTTACCCGCCACTTGTAGACGATGGTGTGAAATCAACAGCGGGAACGCTTGTGAAAGTGTGTCCTCAGGCTCACACAACAGCATGCAAAGAGAACATATGAAACTGGGATCCACTCATAAAAACATTATTCCGCAGCGCCATACTAATGAGCTCTCATTACACATGGTCGCATTGTTTGACTTTGTCTTTATTTCACTGAAAGTTGTTGCCTGGAGATTTACAACAAACAAGGTTCCAACTGTTAACTTTGCCCATAACATCTCAGTGCAGCTCGTGTCAGCGTGACATCGCTTCAGTAGCTCTTTGCAGGTGGTGACAGTTGCCATGGAGGCAGACAACTTTGGGGGGGGGAGGGCAGTTGTCATGGAGACGGTTGATGTCAGTCTACATTGAAACCGCTTATTTAGACAAGAGATCAGTCGGCTAACTTTTTTCCCCCCGAAGTTTTGCATTTGCAAGCGGATCTGGCTCATGTCGTCACCCAGCAGCACATGTGGGCGGGGCCGAGTGTGGACATCGCTGACGTCTTCCTGACATTTCAACACTGTACTGCAGTTGCTCATGAAGAAGAGGAAGAGTCATTCCTCAGTCATCCATCAGAGCAGGTCCTTGATTTTGTGACTGAGATCAAAGATGACGGCCGTAGAGCGTCAGAGAAAGTTTAAGACAAAACTTTGTAAAGGAAAGGCTGACAGTGTTTGCCATGAAGGATTTTGAGAAAGCCCCTCTCTGCATGTTTGCTTCTTAACTACCAGATGACAGCTCTGAATAGAACAAATATATAATCCACAGGGATGGAGCAAATGTGTTGAAATGCTTCAAATCCAATGTTCTTTCAACTGGTTTTTATTTTTTTTCCTTTTCCTTTTTTTGTGTAGCTTTTATGATACTATCAGAGTCAGAAGTTGGTCCAGAAAACAGTTTTAATTGGCTCCCCAGCAGGTGGAGATAAGTAACGGCCTCTCCCATGAGGAGTCACTGTGTGTGTGTGTGTGTGTGTGTGTGTGTGTGTTTTAAGTGTGTGTAGAGCTGAAGCAGGCGACAAAAAGAGAAGAGGGGAGAATTCATTAAATCTCCTGTCCTGTCTGTCCTGTGTGCTATGTAAATGCTGTGTTTAATGAGCCACTCTCATTAGCACTTTAGTTTTTTCAGGCTTTCACCGAGCGAACCGACACACTCATTGACAACTCTACTGATGCAAACACACACACTCACACACACACACACGCACACACGCAGCTCCTCTCAGACTAAAATCTTGTTAAGCTCGTCTTTTTTTCAAACTCTATTCAGGAAATTGTTTCGTGCCGGCGAGTGACCCTCCTTGAGCTTTTTAGCTGCCTCTCATCTGAGTCCTCTCTCCCACCTCCTTTTCTTCCCGCCTCTCTCTTTTTTCTCTCATCTTCTCCTCTTTCATCTCAACTCTATTGTCTTCTCCACCCGCACCAGCTACCGCACTCCCCCCCTCCTGATTCCAACCTC